>NC_051158.1:68941224-69003862 GCF_013339745.2 Dermacentor silvarum | reverse complement strand
TATGGAAGCCTTGTAAACGAAATAAAAGAAAGCATTATCTTATCTTCGACCTTCGCTTACTGTGTCATTTGTGCTTCCAAAAAAAATGCAATTAGGTATTAAGGACAGAAAATTGCCAAGGCTGTTACTTTGCGTAATAAATAAAATTCATGTCTTTTCTTGTTCAAGAAAGCCACAACATAACCAAAATTATCAAACGCTTTATTCATATTCTATATGCGAATAATAGTTTGCACGCAAAAAAATGCCTATAAAATAACGATTACGTTCAAGGCTACATAGACTAGGGACAAGAATGAAAGCCAGCGTACATTAAATCACAGTTTCTTCCACAGCTCTTTATGGAAGAACGAGCGAGAAGTGCAATTAACAGTTATTTTATTATTTACCTAGCTAACGGAAATATTAAGGCTCAATTTAGGACATAAAAAGTAACCTTGTCCCCAGCTTTTTACCCTTCTGCCTGATCTAAAGAATAAATGTTAGAAAGGCCATAAGTAGGCATTACACAGCTATCTTGGTACTCAAAATATAAATTATTGTGTTCATCGAAGCCGGCATGCAAACACCAACAGAACTAGGAACGAATAGGGTCACTTAAACGTCCCCTATTTATTGAATTCCTACCCACTTGATAAATTTTCAGTCGTTCTAGACTTATTTCTGTTGGTTGATTCTGTTTCGTCAAGGTATACCAGTGGAAAGAGTTGTCTTACCTTGGTCCCCTGGTTCGCTTGGTTCTGATGGTTAGAAAATGTGAAGCTCATTAGGAACAAGAACGTCCTTACACGTCTGATTACAAATAAAAAGACGTGCAATTGAGATATATCCTGAGTTATATAACAATAAGAAACATAATATTTTGTATGAAAGCAGCTTTTTCTGGCGCTTCTGCATGAAACAAAAATGGTCATACGAAGAGAGAATTGCAATACACTCTTATCTAGCTAAAGAAAGGAGTAATTCAATTTTTAAAGCGTTTTCCCAGTTAATTAAAACTCACAATGTTGAAGCTTGGAAGAAAGCGAACAACCCATTTCGAAAAGCTTACTTATTTGAGAACCTGTGCGGTTCAATTTATGAGTAAGTGTCCGCTATGGTGACTTAGCGGCTGTGGTGTTGCGGAGGGAAGTACTAGGTGTGGATTTGGTACCGTGCCGCGGCGGTCGCATTCTGACGGAGGCGAAATGCAAGAACACTCGTTTACAGTGCTATGCGTAAGCAATTACAACCTCAGGTAGTCAAAATTAGCCAATGTCCACATTACGGCGTGCTTCATAATCTCTTTGTTGTTGGGCACGGAGCACCAGAGAATATATTTGAACAATTTAGGAGAAATTCAGACTCCGATATTACAACACTGTGCATTAGTCCTATCTTTATTTTAATCAAGGGCACATCATGCTTTACAGCTGAATAATTGAAACGGAATTCAGGAAGAAAGCACTCAGTTGGCAGTTTTTATCAAACCCAGAAATTGAGATGCTTGTTTTCCCTATGGAAGCCTTCGGCATATTTCATATTTTCATGTGGTTGCACTCAGAAGGTGCCTCAATGTGAACTACTCTTTTACTTGCGTCAGCTGATGGTCTCCTATGCACTCAAAATAATGTTTATATAGGATATTTACTCTATTGTACTTTCTACAACCGTTGTATATAAATATATATATTGTTAGCTGCATTAAGCAATTTATTGTGGAAGTAGTAGTACTTCCAACTTCTATTCCATCATAAAAAGACAACTTGATCTATTTGTTCCTCAGAGTATTTACAAACATACATGTCAGAAGTAAAACAACACTGCTTTTATAGTATTACGCTGAGTTACCGAAACACAAACACTGGCTCCTTAACCACATTTTATAATATTTGGTGGAAAGTTCCAAATGTGCAGTTACTGCAATTGCGAGGCATAGTTGAGTGTTAAAATATATTTTCACCAACTCAGGGAGAAGGAAAAAAAAAACAATGTGCCCACCTCCAGGTGGTGGTTCTTGCGGCTCTCCTAGTGAGGAAAAAAATAATCTTCACATGTGAACAGTCTCAACAGATTTATTTTATTACAGTTTTACTTCATTGGCACTACCTATTCAGTGGATGAAAAAAGAACCGCCGCGTTCTCTTCGGCCACTCTCCTCGTTGAAAAAAACTTGTAATAAGCGCAAGAAGTGTGAAAGAAATATTGGACTATTGAAGAACACAACCGCAAGCGTATGCTACCCGCGGACTATGTCATTTCACAAAGCCCGAGGGGTGGTTCAGGGCTCCTTGAAGTTATTATTACAGGCTCTCCCAACATGGGATGCGCATATTCGTTCATGGTGGACATTCGAGACACACCATCAAAGACGGTCTTCAGTGGTGGCACGTTGTGTGTTGGACGATAGTGGCTCAGTACATGGCAGCCACAACACGCTGTTTTTTAAAAGTCTTCGTGAAATTTCTCCTGATTGTTTCAGTGAGCAGATGGTCAGCTCTACAGTTATTAGGTTAGCTTGAAATCAATTGCATGAGTGAATTGTCCGTTAACCAATCACTGAGCTTAGCTTCAGGCACTTCTTATCGGATATACAGCGTTGAACGATGGTGTTAAATAGCGTATGTAGAGCTAAAACACTGGAAGGAGCTACAACCGAAGCTTCCAAGTTCTGTGAAACTGCGTGCGAGTGGACCAGCTAAGTTAAACACCTTCGAAGTACAATTTGTAGCGGTAGGATTTTCGACGCATGAGCGTATTAAATTACGGCGCATTTCAAACAAAACTTAAGAAATACAATTGCCGATGAAGGGGAATTTTGGGGAGTAAATAAATAAACACCGGCAACTGGCTCTACCTACAACATCAGTAAGATAGGTATTTGTAAGATAGGTAGTAAGATAGATAGATAGATAGATCAGTAAGATAGGTAGTCTCGGGGTAAACGACAATACTACTTCTAAATTTTCAACAGGCAAACGAGCAACACGTTCATATCTTGTCCATGCGACTACCAAGTTTCATGCAAATTTTCAATGATTCGCGCGGGTCAAGCCATGGGCCATATTAGAAAGTTATGACCATGCCACAGACGTCAGCGGAGCATCATACTGAGCGAGTCGGGACCACAGCCGTGCTCGACCTCGTTATTGTTCCGCGTCGGAAGATCACTACGAAAATACCAAAAGGCACACTGGCCTTTTCCAACTGTCACGGTGACAGCTCGTTAAAATTACAAGTGCAAACCTTGCACAGAAAAGCTGATATGTGCCCCCACGCCCCGAACGCCATAAGAGTTAGCCGGCTTACACAGTTACTGGCAGTTTTGCTGCTGAGCTTACTTTTCACGAAAGCGGGACCCAGGATGAGCTTCTAAACCCTTCGTCTTAGTCAGGTGCTCTAGCTCATTACTATGCTTAGCAAGCAAAGAGCTCTTCATGTTGTGGCAAACAAGAATAGCTAAATGCGGATGCTCTTATTTTGCCTAAAACATAACCTGCCACTTGAGTTCTAGGCGATGTTTCCATTTGATATTTTCCTCCTTTTAGTGATTGTGTTTACTAAGCTGCACCTTCACATACTCGAAGATTTGTAAATATTTTTAGACAATTCTTTAACCAACAAACTTGCAATAATTATTTTCGTAATTACTTAAAATATATGTATTTTTGATTTTAGTTGAACCAAGAAAATGGCGCCATCTTCGAGCTCTAATAGAACACAAAATTCGGCCTTACCTCTTAAAACTGCCAGTAATGCACCGGAGGAAAAGAATTATTCACGTTCACTTCTGATGGTTTATTATTTTTTAGGGGTTGCTCCCATTGTGGAATGGAAATGTGGTGCACTATACGCGTCATTCACTGTTGGTAGAACCAGAGTCTGTTTCTATATAGGTTTTTGAGAGGGTGCGTAGCAAAGCTGTCTAGAAAGCATGATCGCCTATCTTCATTTTGATATCACTTATGCGTGAATTCACGTGATATGTCTCATTTTACTGTTCAGCAAGTTCAACAAGGCTGAAAGCAAGTTATATTACAAATTAACAATGCCCTAAATAGGTGTTCTGCAGCTAGTGCTGTGAATAGAAACTATTTTCTTGTTACTCTACTCCTATACTTATACTCATCACTCAGAACGTAATGACTAAGGACGTCTGAAGAAGACACTTCTCGAATCGAATTGAAAAAAAAAATATGCTAAGAAATTACAGTCCAATGTTGAATCGAATACCCAGTAATTTAAAAGTTTTGAGGTAGGGGAAGGTTGTGCGTAATTAAGACAAAATAATGGTATTTCATGCATTTGCCGCCATTAACAAGCGAATTACAGGTCAGAAGAGAATCATGGCCCTGAAAGAATAGGAGTATCATGCTACCAGATGCACTTTGTACAATGTAGACCTCATCAAAGGAGGTGAGTGCAATTCGACAGCACCGCACACCATTTTTTTAAGAATACAGGCATGGTGAGATTGGACAAATAAGAAACTGTGTGGCCTCAATTGAGACAGGAAACTGTGACGCTGGAATTGCGAGAGATGCTCCTCTAACGACTGAGAACAATCGCACAGAAGTTATCACTATAAGCTCCCCCAGGAATGGGGTCTTATAAGCTAAACGTTGTGCAACACAAACATTTCGAAGAGTCTTCACATTTCCCCTGTATAGTGCAGCGAATGTTCTTGCGATTCACATTATTTAACACAACGAGTATTTGACAACTTCGAATAGCAAAAAAATCAAATAAAAAGAGAATTGTCCTTGCTTTCCTTTTTCTATTGTATATGTAGATAGTCGACCATCCCTAAACTACCCTAAGATAAGCTTACGTACATCTTGCGGTTTCTCGCGCACTGTTTGTGGTACAAAAATATTGTTCACGAGCATCAAACAGTATTATGTACGGTCACATTTGGCATGCGAAGATAAAAAAAATGTACGCTTTTAGTCAAGCCTAATCAAGAAATTAGAAGGCCAGTGGTCCTACTGACAATGTTTGGTGCCAGAAAATTTTCATAAGTACGATACGCGGACAGGACAGTTATTTTATACCCAATAATACGAGCCAGGGGGTATATGTTTGAGCTGGTTGGTACGTTATTAAAGAACCTAGCCAGCACGAAAAACATCGGCCGGAAAGTCGACATGGACAACACGAGCTCTAGGTTACACGAAATTATCTTCCTTTCTGCTCCTGTGTTTCGCGCTTGATTGTCATTTTTAAACATGGTTTATATAAGTTTATCGTGCCTAATTTGCAAAGAAACAACGGTATATTTTGGCGGTCTTTATCCACCTGTTTTCAAAATAATAAAGCTTACAGAAAGCAAGAAATATCATACGCAATGATTTCAGAACTTAATATATGCTGAGAATCTTGCCTCTTACTAATTCATCAATCTCTTAGGTAAAAAAGGACATATATTATCTGGTTCGACATGTTCCGAAGGAGCTGATAGGTGGAAAATATAAGTGCATTAGAAAATCCACAAAAACATTCACCTAATAAATATAGGCATAATGCAAGTATTCTATAATGCTTGATATATACATGAGAGGGCAAACTTACGATTTTCCACAGAGTCAGTCATGTTTGGCTCTCCTTGTTGGGAAAAAAAATGGCCAAAAATTCAGACAATTGCCATCCTCATCTACATTCGTAGTTGAGATACAGGCGTTATTATGAATTTCTCCATCATTCTTTGACATAAATAAAAACCTATGACACATTAGAAAAAGTACAAGCAAGGTACAAGAAACAGTAAAAAACATCAACATCACCAAAGAGAAAGATGACGTGAGAATAACTGAAGATAGCGGCCTTGCGGTACTAATCTATGTTCGTTACTCATGTGGTGTAGCCGGAGGATGCAGAGTTCAAGTTCATGTTACCGGGGGCTATTAGCTTATACATTACACAAATATGCCCAGTCGGTTGAATGCCCGTCAATGTTGCGAGCTTCTTTCACCGAGGACATTGAGAAGTTTCCGATAAACACAGATTCTGTCTTTACACCACTCCGGAGCCCGAGCTTTTGCTACTGGCGTTCTGAGGCTAACGTTAACGACTGACATGATTGAACGTAGAAAGCCTCAACGTTTGAAAGACATTCGGCAACATTTAATGGAACGTAGGCAAGCAGCACAAACTCCAAATGTCACAAGTCGTGATGAAGGTAGTTCAGCAGTGTTTTCAAGGGCCATCGTTGGAAACAATATGACCATGGATGTATCTGGTGGTCCTTAATCGTCAAATTCCAAAGTCTTGCGATATTTCTACAAGACGGGCTGATATCCGAAGCTTTGGAGCAGCATCGCGTTGTGTTATACCAGCGATTCCAGAAACCTTCACCACAGGTGTTCTCAGATTTCGCCCTCTCCACAGAGCTGGCAAAAGATCAACAACTCGGCTTCATCGACGAACACGTCTGCTTGCATTGCGCACCCCGCAGCGCGAAGTGCCTCCTCCCTTTCGCCTGTTCCTTCTCAAAACTCGTCAAGCGTCGCGCTCTGGGGGCACTGCTGCGCTCAAGAATGCTTCAACCGGGCTTTTCGTAACAAGGTTGGGTTAAGTTTTAATGTTCAATAGAAAAGGCTGCTCAACGCAGGATATCCGGAGCATTTGAATCAAGGCCTAGCCCTAAATTTTCTCTCCCAGTTTCAGGGTGAGAATAGCAACACGCGGCAAACTGAAGATAGTCTGGCACAAGAGTCATTCTTTACATTCAGGGAATTTCGCATAGATTCCATAATCTTGCCCCTACAGAAGGTGACGAAGTTGTATTCTCAACCCCCGAGAAGCTGAGTCGATTTTGTGGTGTGTAAAAAGCGAACGGCCATGAAGACAGTGTGTTCCAGCCTCAAAATGCCCTTGGTAAAATACGTATGAAAGTACAGTCTAGGACGGCAGAAAAGTAGATGGCGTTATGAAATTAGGAAATCCGCATGCTTATCTTGGAATCAGCTATCGCAAGAAAGGGGCAATTTCAGATAGCAGGCAGAGGCCTTTCTCCTGAAGCGGATATAAAATAGGCTGCTGCTGATAGTGCTGATCAATATATTAAGAGCAAAAAGTATTGGAAGTTTTACGTGCCAAAACTACGAAATGATAATGAAGCACGGCGTAGAGTGGGACTCCATCATAATTATGACCACCTGGAGTTTTTTAACGTGACCCCAATTCGCGCTACACAGGCGTTTTTGCATTTCGCACCTATCGAAATGTGGCCGCCGTGAAATAGACTTGAACGCGCGCCCGCAGTCTTATCAGTGCAACGCCAAAGCCCCTACGCTACTCCGGTGGTAATGTTGGCAATCAATAGTTGTCTTGTTTCAGCGTATACGTAACTAGGTCATGACTTTTTAGATCGAACGAACACGTAGCCTAAATTAAAAAAAAGATGTTTGAAAAATCTTGAATACTTAAGAAAGGCACTAGCTAAAGTAACCCACCAATTTAATCTTGTTCACCATAAAACGTATGTACTACCAATACTGGAATTTGCGTGAGCTGTTTGGGACACGGAAACACAAGTGAGTATAGTTAAACATCAATCATTGCAGAGAAAGGCTGTAAGATCTGCCGTTGACGCCTACCAGACCGGCCAACCACCTTCAGCTCTTTTGCAAAGTGCCGACTTGGAAACGTTTGAAACTACGCGGTCTCACGAAAGAATGAGGCGATTTATATGACATGTTATGACAAGTTAACAATTGACAAAAGTAGATGCATCAAACATTTTCAACTGCCGCAAACATTGGTCGTCTCACCCTAAAGAAGTGATTGAACATCTTTCCCCTACTAATGTACACAGGTATTTCCTTTTCCCTCGTAGGAGGAATGAATGGAATATGCCAGCCGAAGATCTAGAGAGCTCAGATCACAATTCGTTTACTCCTGCGTTTCTTGTACTATATTAGAGATGCTTTTATCTTGTTTTATTTTTATTCTGCTTTGTTCTGAATCTGCAATGAAAACGACTGTTTTAATCGTTACTGATATATCGGCACTTTTATAGCTGGTCATTGTCTCCTGTACTCATGCTATATTGTACGTGGCCGACATTATTACCGTTTTAGGTGGTACTTACCGCCGCTTTTGTCGTTCAACATAATCATATGCAGTTGTTCTACTTGCTATTCGGCGTCATATTTTAGTGCAGTACCTGTATCTGTTTCGTCCGAACGCATTATACGCGGTATTCCTTTTTTAGCTACACCATATTCTTAAATATTGCCACCGTCAGTTAGCACAATTCTAACTCTTGATCTAAATTACTCGATGAGGCAGAAATTACTTCTACGAGGAATCAAAACCGTAAATGAAATATTCTTTAAAACGCTAAATAATATTTATTTAATTTAAGGCACATATTTCGATGTAAACATTGTAGCCGATGAGATTGAAATGCGTATCCCTTTGAAATAAAGTTGAAGGATGACACCAATTTCTACATATTAATTTTCAATGTATCCGATGAAGTGCATTGGCGTTCCAGTTACGTTTCACCTTCAATGCATATAACAGCGTTATCCTAAAGTATGCCAGGCCCGCACGGCACACGCAACACAGTCACAGTGTAAGCTCGACGAGCGTTTTGACAGTACTACCTAGTAATTTGAGTGAATGCGTCAGGAACGCGCTTTGGACGCTGTCGCGCGTGCAAGCCGACGCGTTCCATCGCCGATGGCTAGCGCCGTTCAGCCCAGCCAAGGGTGCGTCCTCACAGTAAGGGAGCACCCAAGTGCCATGTAGGGGTCTTCGCCCCCACCACCAATGGCAATAAACGTTTCTACCACCACCAAGCGGCCGACAATGCAACTACGGCTGTCATATTCGCTCCCATTGCAACACGCCCGACGCGGCCTGCGTGGGACGCCGTCGCGCGTGCAAGCCGACGCATTCCATCGCCCATGGCTAGCGCCGTTCGGCGCAGCCAAGCAGCCGGCAATGCAACTACGGCTGTGACATTCGTTCCCATTGCAACGCGCCCAATCTAGCGCAATCAACGTGATCCCCAGCGTCCGTCGGCATGTTAGCGCCATCTGGTTAAGACGGCAGCAAAATTTACAGTGTCTGAAAGGTTGCGTTTGCCGGTGCCTTAACTAGATGGAGCCACCATACCGGCGCAGGCCGTATGGTGGCGGCCGTATGGACCGTGTTGTTTGCGTTCCGCGTCTGAATCGCATCTCGTCGTTTGCGCCTGCGCGCCTCCATAGGGCGCGTTTATAATACATTTTCGCGCTCTCGAATAGCGAGCACTTGCGTGGCTCAGCTCCCTCCCCAGTACTCAAATAAAGAAAAAAAAAGCTTGCGTGGCTCAGTAGTAGAGTATCCGCCTCCCACGCAGCGGGCCTGGGTTCCATCCCGGTGGAGAGCGGGTACTTTTTTTCGCATGCGATAGCGGCTACGGGGCGGCGGCGGCATCATCGCGACCCAAAACGGCTATTGGAATGAGCCCATAAAAGCTTACGGTGTAAAAAGTCGTACAACACTGCATTTTACCTCTACTTTAACGGCGCATATCTCAAAAACGGTGCCATCTTCCAAATTCGTTCAAAAGTCGATATACCCTGCCGTCACAACCACAACAGCTACAATTCGTAGACTGAAATATGTGCCATAAAGTAATAAATAAAATTGAATTAGCGTAAATATGTTCTATATTCAATGAGGCATTTTGATTTCTCTGGCATATAATCAGTCTGATCAGGTAATTTAGATCTCAGGGTTGAAATTGTGCTGTTTGCCGGACGCAATTAAAAAAAAAAGTGGTGCAGCTAAAGAGCACCCTATATGTGGTACTTGTTACTGCTGTATATTTACATTATTTTGCTTTAGTCAAAATCTCATTTAGGCTTTCGTTCTGAACGACTGATCTTTTTCTGCTGTAATTTTGTTCGTACTACATTTAATATTGTTTCTTTTATATAACTAACCTCTCTGTAATGTGCTACTTTTAATGTGTCGTCCTCTCCGATCTAAGTTCTGGCATTAAGAATAGCAATAGTTTCTGAAATAAATAAATTATTTAGTAATAAAATTTACTTTTTCCGAAAGAGGTATTATAACATAATTTGAAAAAAAAATAAAACGATAATCTTTTCCACATTAGCGTTCAATTTACGAATGCAACCAATAGTCAAAATTATGCACTAAGGTAAATCATCATATTTTTGAATTTTGAGCCCACCAAAGTGCGCAAAGAAAATGCCGCCAACCATTCTACTTTTATTGTGTGGTACATTTTACTATCAATGAAAATATTGAGCACTATCAAGGTCGAATAAATTAACCTACATAAACGATGTGACATAGTAAGGAACTTTTGCAAATAGGCGTGATGTACCGTATTACGGTGTACAGTTTATAGTCCGCAGGGGTCAATTCGGCCGTATAACAAAACGTTTTCTTGAGATAGTCTGCATCTACTCTGTAGTACGCAGGGACAAACAAACAGAAAATGGGTTTTGTAGCTTGTCTGCAAATAGTTTGCATTAAATAAGCAAACATTTTATTGTCAACCAGGGCCGGTATGTTGTAGCGATGCGTTATGCTTTATTCTATGCTAGTCTTATCATCCACCACTCACGGCCGCCTGATCCCGTCGATAACGTGGGCGGACCGTCGCTCTGATCACTGACCAAGTGTGAAAAGCACGAAGAGGCATTAGCATCGAAAAGGCATCGCTACAAAAAACAGACCCAGTAAAAAGCTGTTTCCTATTTGACTACATACAGGAGTCAATTCTAAAAGCCGTCAAAATCACTCCGAGCTTTCAGAACAAAAGTCATTCTAATCAAATTTGACGAACGGTTCCTCAATGTCATCAGAATATTATCAGCCCTTCAGAATATTATGCTCTTGCGCGTGCTTCACTACACTGCGCTTGAACAATGCCGAGAAAGGTATTCTTCTTTAGCGTGCCATGACGACTGTTCGTGTGTTTTGCACATATATGAGTTCACGTATAAATGGTTGCGCATTTCGAAATGAGGTGCCGGAATAAGCAGGAAGCTAGAGATGGTGACAATAATTGCAGAGCGGATTTCGCTCACTGCATAGAACTAGAAAGCTTAGAAAAATTAGCAGCCGCAGTCTGGCCTTGTTTTTTTTTTCAAGCACGCCTCTTATCGTAAAACGTTGGGCCGGTATTACACTCTTGTAACACAAGAAGGCGAAAGCCTGCAGCACATTTGGTAATACATAATACATGCAATTGGGGTTAGACTTCTTTGCAAGACATATTCGTAATGCATTATGTTATAAAATCGGGCGTAGGCTTCGTGCAAGACATAACGAGTCACAATGGGAAGTACATGTGTGGCACTAAGGCGACCCTCTAAACACCACATATGACCACAAACCTTAGTACCTAGAGTGGAGCATGTTATTGCACGCACAGATCACACCTTTAGTCAGCGAGATGGTTGCGACATGACGTGTGCAATCACGCACGCACTAGTCACACCTTTAGTAAGTCAGAGCCGCGAAGCAGTCATGGCTTCAGGGAAGCTTGGTCGTCTTGCACCCCGGAGGCCCGGGTTCGATTCCGGCCCAGACCGAAATGTACCAAATTTTATATTCAAGTCCACTAACTTACGTTGTTTACAGGAACCTCCCTGAGAAATGTGACGTCAATCCGACAATTTTTGTGGCGTCGGCCATTATGCCTCACGGCGAAGATTCGCCAAGGGAACCGATAACACAGACACCTCAGGCATTACCCTTAAAAATAAAATTATGTATCGTCTACACCTTTAGAAATTTCTGCTTTTAGACTTGTATATTCCGTGGACTAGAGTCAGGAAAATACGATACTCCAGAAGCTACTGCCAAAGCTATGAGGAAAATTGTTATGGAGAACGTGCATGCGCATACTTAACTTCATTGGAAATTATGACAAATGAAGGAAACAAAAAACAAGAACAAAAAAATGAATTTTGGGTCATGCTCTCTGCCAATCCTAGTATAGTGAAGAATATACGAGTGTTAGGTAGGGAAAAGGGCAGCGACCCTATGTTAGTGAGGTCTAAGATTTCTATCAGTTTGAAGAGAGCCCGAGCAAAATTAGTCATGAAGAATCTGGCCAACCTAGACGGTGTAAGTGTTAATGCAGATGAATTGAGGGTGATGCTCGCCAACAGCTATGCAGTTTAGGAACAAGAAGATGATGATAACATAGAGGCACTTAATGAAAACGTAACAAAGCTTATTTCAGAAGCAGCAATTCAAGTTGGAGGTAAGGTACCAATGCAACCAGTAGGTAAGCTCTGCAGACTAACGAAGGACCTAATAAAGAGAAGACAACGCATTAAAGTTTCTAACTCAAGAGATACAATAGAATTCGCTGAACTTTCTAAGCCGATGCTCAAGAAGAAAGTAAGTCATATGCGAAATAACAACGTCGGAAAGATTTACAAAGTAGTCAAAAATGGCGGCAGCTTAAAATTAGCGGGAAGAAAATTTGGCAAGATATATGCAGCGAAAGATAAGCAGGGTAATGCGATCAGCAATTTCGATGTTAAAGTGAATGCGGTGGAAGACTTCTATACTGACCTGTACATTACCCAGAGTAGTCACGCAAATTTCACTGGCAGTAGTCATAAACAGGAGACAGACGCTCCTCATAAAATTTGTGTGTTTATCATAAAGATAAACACACTTTGCAAGACATGCCTCGGGGAAAAGCGGCAGGCGAAGATGAAATACGCAATGCCTGACGACCATGTGTACAAGAGAACTGTTAGAATGCCAATATTGTACTAATCCATGAGAAGGGAGATGTTTAAGAACAGTTAGCTTGCTTTCGGTGACGTATAAAATATTAACCAAAATAATTTGCACTAGAATCAGGGCAACATTTGGCTTCAACCAAGAGAACAGACTGGCTTCAGGAAAAGATATTCTACGATGGATCACATCCATGCCATCAATCAGGTAATCAGAAATCTGCGAAGTACAATGAACCTCGTTATGCCTTTTATAGATTATAAAAAGGCACTTGATTCAATAGAGACACCAGCAGTAATGTAGGCTTTTCATAATAAAGGAGTACAGGAGGCATATGTGAACATCCTGAGAAATATACCCACGAAGATTCCATGGCTACGTTTGTTCTCCAGAAGAAAAGTTGAAAATTACATAACAATAAAAGGGTCAGGCAATGAGTAAATCTCTCCCATGCTATTCACTGCAACCTCAGAAGAAATATTCAAGCTATTAGAGTGGGAAGACATAGGGGTGAGGATCAATGGCGAATATCTCCAGAACCTTTGGTTTGCAGATTACATTGTCTTGTTCAGCAACAGGGGGGGGGGGGGGGGGGGGAGGTTGTATTGCAACCAAGGATTGAGCACCTCAGGCGAGAAAATGTAACAGTAGGGTTGAAGATTATTATGCAGAAGACAGAGGTACTCTTCAATAGCCTCGCAAGGGAACAAGAACTCATGATCGCCAGACAGCCTTGAGAGTCTGTGCAGGAATACGTTTACTAAGGTCAATTACAGAAGACCCTGATCATGAGATGGAAATATACAGCACAGTAAAAATGGGTTGGAAGGCATACGGCAGGCATTACCAAATTCTGTCTGGCAGCTTGCCGCTGTCGTTGAAAAGACTCATTGCATTCTATCGGGGCTAACAAATGGGGCAAGTTAACAGAGAATCTCGAGAACAAGTCAAGGAATGCGCATAGAACACTTGAACGAAAAATATTAGGATTACCGTAAAGGGTCAGGAAGTGAGTGGTCTGGCTAAGAGAGCAAACGGGGATAGCCGATATTGAAGTTGACATCAGGAGAAAGAAATGGAGCTGGGCAGGCCATGTAATGGGTACCGCAGATTACAGGTGGATCATTTGAGTTGCGGAATGGGTGCTAAGGGAAGGAAAGTGCTGCCGAAGTTAGCATATTATACGGTGGGATGACAAAATGAGGAAATTTGCAGGCGTAAGTGGGAATCAGCTAGCGACAGGCAACGGTAATAGAAGATCATTCAGGGAACCCTTCTTCCTGCAGTGAACATAATAATAAGGTCATGATGATGATGATAAGGATCATCACGACTTTACCGGTGCGACTTTAACAATTAGGCAGTTCGCAGTTTATTTAAACAATCGATTATGCATTGGAAATTTAAATGTAACGCTATGCATGGACAACGAATTGTATCCCGTATGCCCGCTATTCCACGATGGGGGACAGAAGTGTCTGCTTCGCCATGAATTCATAAAAACATTCCGGCATAACTTTTTTCCGACGCATTTTACTATTTTTTATTTCGATGTATTTTGCGTGTTTTACTTTATAGTTATTTTCTCATAGTTTATGACTGCACATCACAGCAATTTGATTCACAATTCGATACCATATGGCAATTTTGCTCGACGTTGACGGAGAGCCTACGGGTTATAAAAATTCTCAGTGAGGAATAAGTTATCTTTGCTCCGGTCAATATAATAGAAGAATAGGAAAAATATTGTTTTATTACCTTGGGGTGGCTGGGCTACAGGTGCTGCTTGCAGAAAAAAAAAATTTGGGATGAACACGTGAACAGTGTTACACGCCGTATTTATTTTACGTCTAAAAAAGAAAATACTGCTAATTTTATGTTTAAACGTGTTAATCAATGTATAAGAAAGAAACTAAATCTTAGGCTCAGGCACAGTTCCTTCTGTCATAGAAAAGATTATTAGGGAAATAGAGAGAGCAAGAGTTGTAATTGTGCTACTAATGAAAAAATTGAGCGAAACCATCATTGTTTTCTTTAACTCCCTCCGCAATTTCGACATTATAGACACCTTTCTTAATGTTTTAGTTTTATTTTAGCGGATTTCTGCCGTCGCCGTCGTCATCGTCGTCGCGGTGAGGTTCGGTATAAATTCCAAGGGCGATAAAATCGTCGCCATGCGCCCTATGTGCAAGTGAAAGCGCGTGAGGTACGCGCGCGCTTTCACTCGTGGCGGAGAGCAATACCATGGCGGAGAGCAAACGTGACCGTCGCGCGAAAGGCCGTGAGGGAATGAGAGTGAGAGATGGGGGGGGGGCGACGTCGTGCTTCGGCACCAACGGCGCAAAGGGAACCGGTACGCGAAAGGAGGAAAGCGGGACGGCAACGCGGGAGGGAGGGCGTGCGTCTTCTTTACTGTGGCCGCAACGGCGCACTTGTACTTCGAGCGGCCGGTCGCCCGCACCGTATACCTTGAAAGCAATCTGCAGGCGGTTTAGAGCTTTGTGTGCGCTTTGCGTTCGCCGCTCAGTTGCCGTTGAAGCGATAGACCCCACGAACCTTCCCTCGCTCTGCAGCTGTGTATGCTCACACCAGCGTTTTGACAGCGGTTCTCTGCGGTCGTCGAGTGGGATCATCGAGTGTTTGCATCTGCGCGCTGACGCCAGGCTTGTTAATTCAGTTAGTAAACGAATATGTCCAAGTTTACACAGCCGATAAAACTACTATCCTTACTCCGTATAGCTCTCTACTTACTTGCTATCGCAATTAATGCTTTGCCTTTCGGGCGAAACTGCGTCTTTTTTATTAGTTAATATAGTTAGCACGAGTTAAGTCGTAGGCTCGGTTTGAGTGGTGAATTAAATTTTATGCGTAAGTGTCGATGACCCATTGAGCGAAATGCAGCTCCACTAGCGTGAAACCTGGACAGGTGCGAAAGATGCAGTGATGCACCACTAATGGGCTCATACTGCCTTAAGCAATGGTTCTTAACCCCGTGAACGCGGCCTCCTCATTACGACGACAGTAGAGAAGTGAAATTATACGCTGGATTCATGAGCGGCAACGCTGCCAGCTGTGGCAGACGATGACGAACGCGAGAGCAATGGCGCGAGGACGTGCCGAGCGTGATCACGAGCCGCTTGCTTTACCGTGACGACGACGACAGGAGACGCCGACAGCCCAAGGGCATAAGGTGCTTGGCACATGAAAAAGTGTTTATTGCTTTTACTTCCTTAATGAAGAGACTGTCAAAAAATCACTATCTCACCTGGTTCCACAGGTTCTTCCGGCGCTGAGTGTTCAAAGAAAGAAATGTCATAAAGAGCGCTAAGTGCCACATACTTCTTTTGGCTGACAAACACAGCGTAACTCAGTGCTTATATTTTACCCATTTGAATAAGAATATTCTAAAATGCCCTTTTCTCTGTAAATAGGATTCTTTGGCTCAACTGGTTGGTAAATATTGCCATAAAATGGAGATGAGCCATACCAGGTTGTTACACTTATATACATTCGCGTGTTGTTGGTTTTATTATGGACGACAGGCATATTCATTCATTTCTATTTTAGTGTAACGGTCATCTCTAAAGTCCAAAATCTGGATTACACTGCGAAACACATATATTGCGGCGCCACCTAAACCTTGTCTCATTTTCAATGAATAAATGAGCCATTCAATAAAATATTGAATACTATATTTTCAACAAAAGTTGAGAGCCCTAGTCCAAGAGCTTGTAAATGACTTGGGTGTGCTTGATGGGGCACATTAATGCCGGCAGCAATACTAGACGTATTTCAAAATTTACATGCTAACGCTCTACTAAAATGAAATTCATTGTTCCTTAAGATTAAATGACAATGTAAACTCTGAGACCAACAAGAGCAATCTTTTGAATGCATAGCATTCATAAATGCTTAATACACGAAATGAACGCAAAATGCTGAAGGCGGACACGAATCACAAATAAAGATAATATTATCCTAAACAACGCTTGAAACTTATAATAACCATTCTGATAGTATCACAATAACGTACAATGAGATTAAACACGAATATTAACACAGAGCTAGAAAAATATTCGTGCGTTTCTTTTTGGATGTGATGTCGGTCTGTAGGTAATTGATAAGCGAAGATTACAATTGTGACCCTCAGTAACTGTACAAGATGGGCGCCACGTAGACGCTGAAATCACCTGTCGTAGATGCGGGTGATGAGAAACTATGTTGGATACGTTTGTCGTGAAATCGATGTATTAACTCTTCATCTAAACTTACGACTACTCCAACGCAGTCTTTGCTTGGTTATAATTTTACGGATGCCGGTAAGCTGTTGCTTATAATTTTGGCGTTGCTCTCATGTACGCGTCAAGTCTTCGTTACGTATCCACAAACTTACTTCGCGTCATACCGGCACACAATCTGCCAAGCTCATCCCTTTTTTGACCAAGGAAAATATTATTTGGCATATATAATACCATAAATAACACAATGTCTCCTTTTTTTACAAAGCGAAAAGAAAATTTGAAAAGAAACCTTTACTTCTAATTTTTCACAAGCATCTAGTAGTTCAATTTGTATAGCTTATTTTGCGCCGTACCGGAGCCTATAGACCATCCGCTTTGTGTATCACCACTGTACTTTCGAAAAAGACATTCACTGGAGCAATTTTTGATGCAAATCGACAAGAATCTTGTTCCTCTTAGGTTCACGGCCAAAATACTGTGTCTGCAAGGCGATAAGGTCCGCTGTGGTATTTTTTAGACAATGAATTCGGTATACGGCTGTCACAATGTTGCGAATAATTTAGTGCATCTCGTACTACGGCTGATAACATACTTTCAAGCCGTCTGTTCATGGTGATAATAAATACATTATGCTCGTAACTTTAAATCTATCTGAAAGAAGGAGTAGCAGCAATTAGCTACACATCACTCTTATCCTAATTTTCGGCGTATGATACCACAAGGAGAATTAGAACGAGAAAATTTTTCATACGCGTTGCCCAAAGAGTGAGAGCCTTCAAGACAAGCAGGCCACACAATGAATAAGTGCCTTCAACTTTTGCGCGAAAGAGTGCATTTGTGGATTATACGCTACGTTTGTGCTACAAATACTGTTGTTTTGTAATGTGGGTTGCTGCTTTCGAAAGACACCTCTCGTGGGAATGACTGTTTTTTTATAACAAATAAAGCATTAGAAAACAAGGCCGGCTGCGTATGTATACAAGCGCAAGTATTTTCATTAGGACGAAGTAAAGGTACCGCATATTGAGTTAAATAAAAAATGCGTTAGCTGGGCTTCGTCTCTTGGCATATATTATTATGCGATCAAAGCAAACCATAATCTATCGCCTTTGACAGGAGCACTTTACTACGGGTAAAATATGTCGGCACGGTACAACGAATACGAATTGGGTGCGCTACACGGGCTATTGTGTCCGCTTTTCTTTGAGTCTTCAAGAGTACTGCGTGGTCGTAAATACAGAGGGAGCATCGTTCGTTTTTTTTATTTAGCTACCTTTTGCAAGTTGTAAGCTGTCCCTGTTTCCACTGTTTCCCCTGTGGAGCTGACTTCTCTGCGCAGATTTTCGTCAGTGCCTAAAATCAATTATTTATAAAACATTTGCGTATGATTACTCTGTTCTTACTGATAAAATAGAAGGCACTGTATTGTTTTTTGTTGTTTATATACAGTTAAATCAATGTCAAGCGCCGTTTAAGAAAAATTCAGAATCTTACCAGCGGGTGGTGGACTTGGAAGATCTGCGTGCAGAGAAAAAAAGTGAATGTCTTGAATTAGGAATTTTTTATATATCTTATTATGATACATTTAAAAAGCAGTAAACTGAATTATTTAGGCTCTATGACTGGTACAAAAAGAAGTGTTACCTTCGGACGGAGATCCGTCTTGATCAGACCCTGCTGGCCCAGGTGCTGCTTATTCAACGAATAGTCATAAGTATACTTATTTGCAATAAACATTCATGTACTGCTTAGTAAAAAAAAGCAAGATTGTTCGGTTCATTCATTGTGACTAGTCAAGGATGTAATACCAATATGCCAAGTCAAAAATATTTATGATAGCCAGGACTGTATTCATGAATAAGTCGTAAGCTCACCTTCCGAAGAAGACGATAGCGTTTTCTTAGATTTAATGCGATATCTTGAGTCCTATGCAAATTATGATATTATAAGAAAGTAATCCAGTAATGCCCCACATAAATATAAGCTACACTGAGTTTGATGTCTCGAAATGCCGATTTAGCCACTGGAAGCTTAACGCAAAGGTGCATTTTTCATACGATGAAGTGAAGTAGCAGCGAAGTGATCTAGGTAATCAATTCCTAGCTAAAATAAATTTCTATTGGTTTTGCACAAATGACCTAGTAACAACGATTTGGACAACGCATTGCTTTTTAGAAACAGGCAACTGTTATTGCTCAATGACTCCAAAACATCTACAAGGCACAACATACATGAAAATGATAATTAGATGTCATTGCAGCCGCTAACATCTCGCAATAATTTTGACAGTCACATTTTTCCGCCAAAGCCAAGACATTTTCATCAGAACTTGGGAGCGACTCGTACAAAGATACTTGCTATTCCTTATAGCTATGCCGAAAAGTACTATTATTTTAGTAGAACCACATAAAGTCGAATCACATATGCTTCTCAAATGACACAGGATATTTGGCTTTATCTCTTCGTATTGCTTACTTTGCTTTTTTGGGGAAAAAATGAACAGTGTATTCAATCACAGTGGTAAATTTTGCATCGGGGATCTTGCTGCAGCTAAGAAAACTAAATTTTGTGTGCTGTAGGAGCCAAGTTTTTTTGTGGCAGTTGCGTGTGTTTTTTTTCAGGCTCCTAATGATACTACAGAAGTCGTGTTTCTGGAGATTGTCTTTCGTCTGCCTTTCAATACGTATCGCACGTTTTCCGCACTCACAGTTTTCTTGATGTCCATTGCTTGACTGTCGAGTGTTTTAAAGAACACTCAAAGACTGTTCTATTTTAAACACATTGGGCGTTCTGACTAGGCGTTTCTGGACAAAACTCACAAATATGCATGTGCTTTTCATCAGTGCCTAAAATGAGGAATGATTCGTACGTTTGCGTACTATTACTCCATTCTGACTGATAAAATAGACGAAATGATATTTTTAAGTTCTTTACACGCTTGTGAATCTTTGCAAAGCACGGGTTAAGAACAAATTCACAATCGTACCTGCGGTTGGTGGTTGTGGACGATCAGCGTAAAGAGAAAAAAATGAACGTCTTGAATTAGCAGTTCTTTAACTTCTGATTATGATAGATCTAAACAGTAATAAATATAAATAATTAAACTCCATGAATGGCACAACGAGAAGTATTACCTTCGGGCGGAGGTGCTGCGGGCTCTGCCCCTTCTGGCCCAGGGGCTGCTTGTTCAACAAATAGTCATAAGTACACCTAATTGCACTAAACATTCCTAGACTGCTTAGTAAAAAAGCAAGATTGTTTGGTATATTCATTCTGACTAGTCAAGAATATATTACTAATATGCCATGTCATAATTACATATACTAGCCATAACTGTATTCATTCAGAGTAGTTTGACCATCAATAAATCGTAAGCTCACCTGCGGACCCAGGTTCTTGTGGACCTACACATGAAGCATAAAATTAATAAAAAAGAGAGAAATGTCATACACAGTCACAAAATAATTTTCTCGATCGTATTCTTTTTCCTGAAGAAGCAGGTTGTTGCTACCTGGTTCCGAAACTTCTCCCAATGATAAGTTCTGAAAAACATGACGACTAGCAGGCGCGACGCGTACTATACAAAGTTTTCTTTATAAAAAGCGTCAGTCGAGTAATGTTCTTGTTTCATACTATTTAAAGCATGAGAAACATTCTTGTTGTTATTCGCGGAGCTCCCCGACACTGACTCTTATGTTGGAAAATACATTGCCTTATGTTTGAGGAACGCTATCTGTATTTATTTCAATTCCGAAGGAGACGATGGCATTTTTCTTAGTTTTACTGAGACATTTCGAGCCCTATTGAAACCAACATATTATAAAGAAAGTAATCCTGTAATGCCGCACATATATATGCTACGCTGAGTTCGATGTCTTGAAGTTGCGATTTGGTTGTTACAAGCGTTATGCATAGGGGCATTTTTGCAGAGCTGTAGTGAAGTAGCAGTGTGTGAAGTCCTAAGTGAAATAAATTCCTATTCCTTTTGCACATATGTACTTTTCATGTCTTGAACTAAACAACGATTTGTGAATTTTTTCTATATCTGCAATATTCTGTGTTAAACAAGCAATCTTATAACGCAACAAAAACATACAGAAGCATACATACATACATACAATTTGAAATTGAAATTTATATAGCATACTTGTTTAGTAAATTGTGTTTTTCTAAAAATGAATCAAAAGGAAAAACGCTTGACTGCAGAAAACTATTGCGCTAGTTGGGCGATGGACAATGCGTTTGCAAAGAAAATGCTACAGCTGATCCAGGATGCAGAGTTGGAATGTTTTATTTTTTTATTCCCTATCTGCCTTGTACCAAATCTTTATATAAAAAAAAACAGTCGTCTAATATACTGCAAGTATATTGTTTTGAAGTTATGAAATTAAGGTTTCACGTTCCCAGTATTACATATATCACATGATCAAGCATAGTGGGGTTACACTTTCCGAGTGCCCGTTATTGCAGGAAAAATTTAGCCGCATATAAAATTCAGCTTCTCGAGTAGCGTGAGAGAAAATGTACCATGTCTCTCTCTAAATGCAAGCAATATAGCTACAGTTTAGTCTAGAATCAGAAGAAAGATCCCAAATATAATATTCTCATTTGGGAGGGAAAGCAGTGTGGTCCCGTAAGTGTCGACTGCGGTTGCTCATTAGGAATGGTCGATAAATTTTATTCGATTAACGATTATACCCTCATCAATTTAGGCTTTATTCGATTAGTCGTTTTCGATGCAGGGTTTTTATAAAATAATTGATAATCGAAAATTTTTGCAGGGCACTTTAAAAAGGTTGAAACACAGTTATCTACTTTTGTAGGCACCTATGTTAATGCTTCAGAGGTAGAACCAACTTCGGAATACAAATCTTGGTAAAGATGATTCTTTAGTTTGTTAAAGACTAAATAGAGCTGGCACTAGTAGCTTTTGAAACTATAAACAATATGTGCTATAAAATGGCACTTAGAGCAGCATTAAACAGGATAAATGGCACTAGTGAATCCCTACATGTACCTCGTATAGTAAAGCTAAGCAAGAGACACAAAAAATGGCAAAAATGAAAGGTGAAGTCCAACTCAAATATGGAAGAAATTGCAATATACACAGCGGAAAGAAAATTACTGCTTTACGAGTTTAAACCACAGGCTCTTTTATGCAGAGCAAAGGAATGTCAATTGACTGGAATGTTCGGGTGAAACCCAACACCATCGAATGGCCACACAACCAGCATGCGAGAATAGAAGCTCAGAAGCTATAGATTTGCTGGAATCGACATGAACTCCATCGCTCACTATGTCAAACACCGACTACAAACGGGCGCGAATGCTGTGCCACGTCTCTAGTGGATTGGGAGTGACACGACGATCAACGACTGGGTCGTCAATACAGTCGAACCCGCATATGTCGAATCTAAAGGAGATCACTACAAAGTTGGATATACATATAGGCAATTCGATATATCAAATAACAATGTTATACAAAAATATTCCAGTTGATATACGGCTGTTCCGTTATACACAATAATTCCTTATTTGTGGTTTTGGTATACCCGGGTTCGACTGTAGTATGCCTCGAATTGCGAGGGCATTTCAAGCCTCCGGCTTCGGGCGCGCAGTGGTGTCGTTTGCGGTGTGGGGGAAGATAGGGGAAGTGCTCGGCTCGCCGTCACTAGGGACTCGAAAAAACAGCCGACAGTCGCTCTACCACAGCCGTACAGTCAATGCTTGTGCTTCGTCATTTTAGGACTGATTTTCCAAATTTTCGCGCAACTCCTGTCAAGCTCTCGAAAACGATTATTCGAACTTGTCTAATCGATTAAGTCGTTTAAATAAAAGGTGGATATCAATGAAGGTTATTCGTCTTGGAGGATACATTTAATCCATTATTCCTTCACTGATATCACCAACCCTATGGCTAATCATACTATTCTCCTCCTTCATATACCGCAGGTATAATATACCCACACCAAATAGGTGACTTTTGATTTCTTTGCCAGTTTCCTTTGCGTCAGTCAATGCCAGCCTGTGCCTAAAAATATGCATCTTCATGTATTCCTTTACCGTGTTTGATTGATTTCCCTTCCTTTGGAAGCATTTGAAGTGTCCTAAAGACAGCTTTCATGTGCGCTGCACATTGTTGCAATAGCGTGGCTACAGACACGTTGTAAGAGAATGTGGTGACACCACATAGTGACGGCGCATATGCTTCCTGCGCCAATCATACAGTAGAGCATGCAGATGTCATTTTCATAACGCGAGTGCTTATAATGTGCCAAGGTTTTTCTATCCGACCGCAACGAAAAGCATTCCTACGCAGTGTGCTACTTAAAACCCTAATTGTATTCTTGTACATGAACAAGAAATAAAAATATGTAAAATTATTCTTGATAAAGTTGATTAGCTCCTGCCCTGCAACCAACCCTGCAAAATATTGCCTCACGAAAACGTGCACACTTACACCTACCATTGTTTTCTTCATTGTCTGGTGGTGTATCTCCTGAAAATCACATTATTTATTATAATTTTCACAAAGAATATATACATAAAAACCAAAACGTCACGACAGATCTAAGAATACGGAAGTGATTCACACGCGAGAATATCTAGTTTAAACATAGATATGGTCATGCAGCAATAACGACTTCAGGAAGTAGAAGCAATGGCTTAGTTTTGAGAAACAGGCAACCGATATTGCTCCATGACTGCATGACATCTACAAGGCACAATATATATGTGAGAACGATAATTAGGTGACATTGCAGCATCAGACATCTAGCGATCATTTTGTCAGTAACACTGTTCCGTCAAAAGCCAAATCTATTGCCTCAAAACTTGGGAGCATTTTGTACAAATACACTTGCCATTCCATATAGCTATGCTGATAAATACTATTATTTTAGTAGTACCACTTAAGTTCCAAGCACTTATACATCTGAAATGGCACGCAATATTTCGCTTTGTATCTTCATATTGCTTACTTTTCCTTTGAAAAAAAAATCAAGTTAATCAACTAACGCAACCGATGGAAGCAATTTCACTCTCTGAATAAGGAATCTTCTTCTTCCTGAGCGCCATAAAGCCCAGCGAAGCAAACGGTCCGGACATGATAGCGAACCACCTTTTGAAGGAATGTGCATTGCCCCATGAGTCACCTTCGCCATCATCTGTTCGCACTTTCGCTGAAAACGGGAACAGTCCCAGACGAGTGGGAAGTTGCGAACGTTTTACCGGTTTATAAAGAATGTCAAAAAATAATGTTGAACAGTACCGCCCAATTTACTTGTTATGCGAAGCACCAAAAATAATAGAGCATATGTTGTATAGCAACATAGCTAAACATCTCACGAGCACAGCTAGCTTTTCCAGAACCAGCATGGATTCCGCCAGTGCGTCTCCTGTGACACGCAAGTGCTTGTAATCCACTTAGACTTGTGTCTGCAATTCGCAAAGGATTGGTGATGGATTGCGCATTCTTAGACTTCAAAAAAAGTGTTCGACCAAGCCAGTCATCGTTGCTTAGTCTACAAGCAAGCACACCTTGGTCTTCCTGAAAATGTGTCTTGAAATGTGGGTAGAAAGCTACATTTCTTGTCGTAGTCATCTGACCATTTGAACGGTTCGAAATCGTCGTCAGTGCCTCTCACGTCTGACGTACTGCAGGGGTCGGTGTACGGCCCTTTAATGTTTTTTTTTAATTGTCATCAATGTCCTATCAAAAAAAACTTCAAAAATCTGGTTATGTGCAAATGACTGCGTTGTTTACCACCTAATTAACACTCCAGGTGATATAGAAAATCTTCAATCAGATCTCAACAAAATTTCTGAGTGGTGTCGTACCTAGCGCATGGCTCTAAACAAAACAAAATGCAATTACCTTCGTGAAAAAAGCAAGACTCGCCCAACTCCTATGTTATCAGCGATATCACTTTACCGCATGGTAAAGAGGCGAAGTACCTTGGTGTTTACTTTACGAATAGCCTTTCATGGGATGAGCACATAAGAAAAACCGCAAATAAAGCAAACAGAACCCTTGCTCTTCTGGCTCGTGCTTTCCACAGTTGCACTGAAAGCGTGAAAACGTTGCTCTACACGCCATACGTTCGTCCTATTCTCGAGTACGCGCGCCTACTGTAGGATCCTTATCAACAGAACATGATAGCTTCACTGGAGCGCGTACACAATCGAGCGGCCAGGTACAGTCGCAATCTTTTTGAGGGTGAACACGGGACCGCGTGGCTTTTTATATCACCAGCGCCGTCAGACGGCAGCCTCAATATCTGCGGGCATGCTCAGGGAGGGTAGGCTCCTTTCGTGCGCATTACGTCATGGTAGCGCGCGTGTGTCGTCTGCTAGCAGTTTTTCCCCCTCAATAGAAACCAAATTATGACAGAAACCACGATTTTGATGCTTTTAATTCAGAACGTTGTGCTTCTTATGCTTGGCGTTATTGTAATTACTTCAACTTTTCACTTTGTTAATTTTCCTTCTGCTGTGTTCTTATCGTACAACGAACAGGCAAGGGAACCCAAACATCCGAACTTTTATTTGGTACAAGTTCAACAAAAGATTGATCTGTTTAGAGGTAGTATTAGTAAGCAGGAATAATTTTCTCTTTGATGATACTAGTATTTCGTCATACAACCCTTGGCGGAAACGACTCCTGCCATCCTAGAGGGCAGTGACGCGTACAGCGCTGGCACAAAGTCATGATCCGCTCGAAGGTCCTCCCATTCTTGTCGAACGGCTGCCCACAGCTCGTCCCCAGTCGTCGGGCGTACAACTTTTCGCACCATGGCTACTTTGATGTACCCCCATATATTCTCGCAGATGCTCGTCAGCGCCTTTGGCCGGCCAGGAAAGCATGCCGATTCTGCGATTTTCTATATGTTCCTTGACAACTTTTGCCATGTGAACCGGAGCCAGGTATGTTGAAACATAAAGTCGGCATCGGGAAAGACGCTGTGGGCGTTGGGCAGCAACACATTGTCCAAAATTTCTGTGCAGTATTCTGCGATGTAAGGGCACCTTCTATGCGACGCAGAGGCCCGAGACCATGCCGTGACACCGCGACCCACACGTTCACGCAGTTTCGGCTATTCGTGGCGACTCCCTGCACATTGGCTGGCTCGTATAACTGCATGGAAATCGTATTTTTGACCATCCTTCGCAAAATCAAACGTGCATTAAGAAAAGTTTCTTACCTGTGTGCCTCTGGTTCGCCAAAGTCGCATCCGTTGGTCTTGGCGAGTTGTAAAAGTCGACTCATCACTCGGCCCCTGTCATCTGCCATCCACTGTGGCGTGTGCTTCGGCAAACTGGAGACGTGACTCCTTGTTCGAAGCAGTGACGACTGGCTTTCGTGCAGCTACGGAATTTTGCAGTCCAGCACTTCAGAGGCGTCGCTGGACCGTAGCAAGGAAAGCGTCCACATCTAGCTGCTCCCGCACTTGCCACGCGGACTGGAACGGTTTCTTGACGACAGCAGCTACCATAAACGCGTCTTCATCCTCCGTCGTTGCCTTTGGTCGACGCCTGTGTGGGGCATCACAGAGTCGGCCTTCCTTGCTGAGTGCCTGAATAATCCTGTTGACGGTCTTTAGCGGCCTGTGCACGAGAGCAGCGATGGAGTGCTGTGAATATCCCTTGAGCGAATATTGTACGATTTTCCACTTCTCTTCTTCGGGAACGCGGGCCATGCTAAAATTCAGTTGCTGCTCTGACAGATGCGGTAATGTGCAAGAATATATATATGCTCCTCAAAGACGGAAGCCGTTTTTTAAATACGCCCACAAGTGTCATGAGCATGCGTGGCCTGGCTACAGATCAACAATGACCTTGAGAACGCCCACAAAACATTACATATATTTTCAAGTTTATTAATGCATCGTGGGGAGCGTAATGAGAAGTTCAACATCGTCACCAATCCCAAACCGTACGGCTACGTTATTGCGGTACGCGCGCAGCAGACGACACGCACTTGCTTCCGTGACGCAATGCGCGCGGCGGGAGAATTTGCGCACGCCGGACACACTGCGCATGAGCAATGCTTCTTGTTGCCGCCACTGAACCGCGCTGTGAGCTCAGAAGGCCATGCGTTCCCGTGTTCACCCTCAAAAAGATTGCGACTGTACATCGTGGGTGACTATCGCCGCAACAGTGGCGTCACCGATATGAAGACTCCATTGCAGCTGCAGACTTTGAGCGATCGTAGGCGTCATCTGAAGCTGAAGTTCTTCCATAATATTTTGCTTTGTCACTCTGGCATAGATGAAACGAACTACATGTTTTCATCACATTACATTTCGAATCGCCGCAACCATGGTCTCAAAATTGGGGAGACAAGTGCTAGAAAGCAATTAGCTCAAGTATTCATTCTTTAAGCGAACGACATCTCAATGGAACAAGGCTCATGAAACCATTGTAAGCATAGCATCGAATCATCTGTTTTATATGTGTGTTCAAGCTCTATAGCGCTGCTCTTAGCTGATCCTGTACTTATTTTGTTTTATAGGGGTATGATACCTCGATACTAGTGATCTTTTCCCTTTGTTTACCTGCTTATAAGGCCTTGTTCGCTTTGTGTGACACCGTGTTTTAAATTTAAACTTACAAATCTGTAAAATATGTGGATATTTCACTCCGCTATAATGCTCTTGGAGCAAATGCACGTTTGTGTAATAAATAATAAATAAATAAACCGTGTATTCGGTCAGAGCGATAAATTTTGCATCTGGCTCTTACTCCCGCTATAAAATATAAACTTTGTCCGCTGTAGTACCCATTCTGAGTTCGCGGCAGTTGCGTCTGCTTTTCAATAAGATTGTCTTTCTTGTGCCTTTCAATGGGTATCTCACGTTCTGCGCACTCATAACTTCCACGATGTCTATTGCTTGAGTGCCGAGTGTTTTAAAGAACACTGAAAGACTTCTATTTTAAATACATTGGGCGCTCTTACTCGGCGTTTCTGGACAAAACCCGCAGAAATACATGTTTTTTTTACTGATGCTCTATTCAGCCTTACCATGTGACCACAATAAAAGCATAGTCTTACCTGCGGATGGTGGTTCTGGTGCCTCTGTTTATAAAAAAAAAAACTTGGATTATTATTAAAAGGTCCTAAAATCTCTTGCGATTTTGCATCTTAAAAAATATGAATTTTATCTGATTGATTCTGGTGCTGAATAGATCAGAAAGAAACCTGAATGTTACCAGCCGAAGTGTCTTGTGCCGATGGGTTCCTTAAACGTTACATGTTTACGAAGTGCAAGTACATGTTTAAGAAGTGCACAGTGAGAAGTGCAACAAAGGTGTATTATAATGGCAGCAGATGCAATTTCCGTCATTTGGTCTTCTATTGGCCTTCGTTAATGTTTGAATATGGTTAAGTGCCCAAACATGTATGTACGAAGAACCCTAGGGTAACGTTTATTTAGTTGTACCAGCCTCGGATCATAAAAATAGGGTCGCAATTTTCAGATGCCTTTACTTCTTTCTTTTCACCTTTTTAAACTAACAAATTTATATTGTCTTAAAGAGGCCTCTGCCATCTTTGTGAGTAATTACTGATCAAGCACTACAAGAGGCGAAACTGCAGACGTCAGAAAACAGGACGTCCGACTACCGAAGGTCCCAAATACGACGAACTGACATTTTGTGTTGTGTGTTGAAATGGTGGCGTAAGGAATGCACAGTTAAAGGTAACGGAAAATAACGTGAGTGTTCAAATGAGGAAATTTGTTGGTTCTACTTGGAGTCTGCAAGCGGAAAACAGGGCAAATTAGAGCGCCCTGAGCAATGGCCCTCTCCGCAGTGAACATAAAAAATCGGCTGCTTATTCTGTTCATGTTGCTGATACATTCTAGCGCACCAATATATATATATATATATATATATATATATATATATATATATATATACATATGCGTGTTACTAAAATCTAACCACATGTGGACGCCTGTTTAGAAGGTGCTACTGACGAGATCGCGTTAAAATTCCACGGCGAAAAATATACAAGCACGAAAATGACACACTGCTGTTGTGTAATTTCTGCACTCAAATTTTAATATGAATTCCCACAAATTTGCTGGGTTCACCCTCCCCCTACTCTTGCATTTGTCTAAAATATTTAAATTGCGGCAGGTTTGGTAAAACAGAAAACAACCCAAAGAATGTGTGTCTTTAAATCCGTAAATTTTAGCAAGCTATGTCAAAAGGTGTTATAATCATTGCTTTGTTGGATGCCAAGTAAAACGATTTCTCCATTCTAATGCTTTTCAATACAGCTTTCCACGTTATGCATCTGTTTGAATTCGATATGTAATTATGATAGTTCCTACATCGCTAGCATATCAGATTAACGCGTGTGATTAAGCTGTTTCGGTGACCAAACGCTTTTTATGCCTATAACTAGCAACGTTACAAAACAATATTTCCAAACTATATGTAGTTCAACATACGAGAAAATATACCATACGCTGCGCCTATAACTATACAAAAAAGTAGAAAACCACGTGCTCACCTGTTGTGCTTTCGTCACCGCACCCCGGAGGAACTGCGAAAAAAAAAAGCTGCTTTATCAGTCATATCCAGAAAGACAATTTTTAACAATGAGCTGGAATTTACGGTGCAAGAATGAAGCATTTCTATATAAAATTTTATCGCATATAAGTTAGTTTAAATGGAAATAACTTAGCTGCTTTACGAGTCATCTGCAGAAATATGCACTCGATCTCTTAGACAAACAGGGTTGTATTGGGCTACCCTTTCCACGTAGGGGGCCCGGTGCCTCCCCTGCTGGTGTTGCAGTTAGTTGCATCTGAACGGCTTATGTATGAAAAAGAAGTTTTCACCCCAAAGGTTGAAAAGCGCACTTCAGGATCTTGTGCTTTATCCAGGCTCTTTACTATGAACACGCACAAGGCTGTACTGTCGTGCCATCTAGACGTTTGCAATGCACACTCCTGTACCAAAGAAAACATAGCGTCTCTTGTTTCTAGAAAGATTGCACGATTTTATTTTCAACCGTCATAAGAAATTTTCGTAATTTAGCCAAGCCAACGTTTAAACTAATAATATGCAAGTATAGTGGTTTTGTGCCTTCGTTGAAGCCATATACTTGTGTTATATATACCTTGTCCCAGCTAATGTCAGTCAAGCAGTTAACAACAAAAAAATTCAAAACAGCATGCAAGATACAATTGACCTACGGTGCTCGGCCGTCAAACCTCTGACAACCAAATACCATCGTGCGTAGAAACTTGCACTTTGATTTGCTAATATATATTTTAACGACTTGGCTAATCTTAAGTAGTACAAAAGGTATGCCTCATTTTGCTTTGCACACTGCGCTATGTCGCACTAATCTTGCAGGTTGAGCCAGTCATAATGATAAGAAAACTTTGCTAACGTTTTATGCGAATATTTACAGGTGACCTCTAAAAACGCCTTGCACCCGCCTCTAACATATTCCAAATACCAGGTGTCCAGAATTTAGCTTTACAGAATTTTTAAAGATGGCTTGTGGCAGGTAATTTAATTATTATCGTGGAGCTGGGTTATTCGAAGAGGCGGACATTAGTAACACGACAAATCGAAACGCCTATCAAACTAATTAACAAACATTGATTAATTAACGTCTTAGTTAATTACTTTACGACACATATTGCAATTTACGAACTGTAGCCGGTGAGTTTGCAGACGCATCCATTAGAAAGAAATTTCCAGGATGACACCAGTTTCAAGGTATTATTTACCAACTTGTGGGACGAAATACGTGGGCGTTCGAGCTACTTGTGTGCTTCAATGTATAAAACGTCATTTTGGTAAAAGAATAAGTGGAAAACCAGTGTATTTTTACGGCGAGTTTGATGGCGCATATCTCCAAACTGATGTGATTCTGGAAATTAATTTCAAGTGGATGCATCTTGCAAGCTCACGGGCTACAATTCATAAATTGCAATATGTGTCGCAAAGTATTCACTAAGTAAATTAGTGGATTTTTTTATTTAGTTGAATATGTGTTCCGATTTCTCGTGCTAATAATATCCGCCTCATGGAATAACCCAGCACAATGATAAAAATTATGCGGTCTGTCAGAGGCGATTTCTAAAAATTACGTAAAACTTAAAGTCCGTAAAGGCTACATCCTGTACAACCTTAGCCACTGTTCTCGTGCACGACAAAATTTCGGAAATATAGCACATTATTCGAAACACTCAAATTGCATGTAGAATATATCACTTGATATGACGAAAACAAGAATATTACGCAAATGTTGCCGTACTAACATGCAATATCGAGCAGTTTTTTCATCATTTCATTTATACATTATATTTTGGTGCAGGAAAATTGATACTGCAATTTGCTACTTCTCCCATTGCAATAAACGTGCGAAACATTGTTCCTTAATATTGTATTATTCCTATCCGGCGACTACGTACAACATACGTTACAAATAAAGAAGCAATAATAAAATATTTATTTCTTCATAAATAAAATAAGAAGAAAGCGCACTTATCAGCAACTTGCGAATAATTTGTCTCTGATATTTAGACATACGTGCGCCGAATGTGGCTGGTAGCTAAGGGCCCTACCTGCAGTCGCTCGTAGGCGCCGACGCATCCAGCACTAGTCACACGAAATTCCGCGAAAGGGAAGGTACCTCCGAAAATGATCGCTCGAGAATACCTTCCCTACATGCGTAGTTAAGTTAAACCAAGTTAAGACCTAGCAGCAACCAAGTTAATACCTAGCAGTAGCAGCCAGTAAGACTTGAGGATTGACACTTTTCGCTGCGCATAAGCTTTGCACGACCGAGTGCAAACTGGCCCGCGTTTCTATATTATTTTCTTACTTTTGGCATCGACTTTCATCTTTCAGATGTCATTCCGAATTGCAATTTTATAACAGCAGTATAAAGAAGGCACAATTAATAAGAAATGTATTTAGAAAATCTATACTTGCAGAAGCCACAAAAAGTGGCTTCTACATGAGCAGCTTGTAGATCGTCATCTTCTTCGACTTGCTGAGCATTTTTAGTTCAATGGTAATGACTTGTATCCTGCTATCACCAGCTTCAGCAATGCCACCTTGGTGCTTAGGGTGGCCAGGGCTATTGACGTCAGTGGAGGGTATGGCCGATGACGAGTTACCGCGAAGCTAAGCGAAATGTTTGCTGAACTGGCTGACGTAGAGTAGGCGCTGGTAGATAAGTGATAGTACCGAGCGGTTTTACGAGCCGAATTACTCCGAGAAGCATCATTACAGGGAAGTTGCCTAAGAGTGTGTATAGTTGATAGATGTAGGGTCTAGAATAAACGTGGCATATCGGTTAAAGAAGAGCGCAAAAGTCGAAATGCCTGCGGTATCTTGGCGACATGGGTGTAGACGAACTTAAAATGATTCGGAGGGCTGTCCTAATCAGGATAACCTACAGAAAAACTAACTGGTTATCATTGCGGTCTATTTCTGGCTTAGATATTCCACAAGTCAATTTACTAACGGCAGAATGGAGGTCAGTATCTTGTGACGCGTGGGACATGAGCGAAAAATGCGATCAATGACGCTTGGAAGAGAAGAGCAACCGCATTCGCTCAGCGGTTGCCATATTGTGTTTATCAGAAAATCGCGCGACGCAGGTGACGTTAGTGGTAAAGCTAGTCTGCAGTGCCTTCGTGATGGCATATGGTGTCGCGTAGTCAGTAGTTGCAGTGATCCACTTGTTCCCCAAAAGCGGCGGCAGAAATAGTCCGACAAAATTGATGCGAACATGGCAAAGCGCTTAATTTGTAAGTACGCTGAAGTGGGCCTACAGCCACCAAAAAGAACGCTTGCGATGCTGCTCCAGACTCAGAAGCAGCGAGGAGCCGGCGTAGAAAAGTGCAAGGAGTGATGGCGCACGTGGTCATATATGCAGGATATTTTGAGGTTTCCAGCGGTCGGGGCACCGTTGATCAGGTAGGACACCATGGAGCGTCGGGCTACCGAAGGTATTAGGAAGAACAAGCAGCAGTTGTAGGCCGTAGCAACAGTTATTGCTACGCTAGATAATGAACAGGCCAAGGGACGAGTCGGATTAGCGAGACCATACACAGGCCATGACCAACTGGACGTTTGAATCACTGCGCTGAATATGGCATAAATAATATTGCGAGCTATAGGAGACTAATATATACAGTGGCTGGTTCATGTGCATGCTCATTGGATGCACGATCTTTATTGTAACCTTCATTACTTCTTTCAGGTTCGAGCTGAGCAGTGCGGTATTCAACTCTGGGCTGTCCAGCGAGCCGAGGAAGCCGCTTCGAGACAGGGTCTCGGAACCGCGTCCGCGGCTGGTGCCCAGCCCCACTAAAAAGACGCTGGACTCGAATCTACCTAGCTGGGGAAATAAAGTGTACGCTCTTCTTTACTTGTTTCTTAATATTGCTTTAGTTAGCCTGACGGTTCACTAACGTACTATTCTACGTGAGTGAACCGTACTCACGTACTATCACTCACACACCTACAAAGGGCCGCATGGAAATTCAGAACGCTGGCCAGTGTTGTACTTTCCCTCTCGCCTTTTTCTGTATGCGTTTTTTTAATTTCCTTACACCCTGTAACATGTCTCTTGGGCAACAATAAAGCCTCTACCACAGTATGAAGGTTGAGTGGGATCAATGAATGGTGATTTCAGACATTGTTCTCCACGGTTTCCTGATTACAGTAAAGGTGAAGCCGCATCTCATCGACTTGACGCAACAAGCATTATCCGAGGCGACTAGGTCTCGTCTATGCAATTTGGCTTGGGTAGTAAGCGGCCATCGCGGTTACTGCCTCGTACTTGACTTTTTGCCCACGGCGCACGCGCTATGAAGTCACTTTTGTTGTAGCGCTAAAAAAAGCCCACGAAGACATGAGCCACAAGCCAAACGTCGAATCATGTGTGCGTCTGCGTCTATCCGCTCTTATCAATTCGCCCAACTATCGAGCCTGCAATAAAAAATCCAATATATGTCCACGTCCCAGCAATAGATGCTCGATAACACCCTTGCGACTACAAGGGTGCCATGGAGTATTGATTGCGGGACCTTGCGATGGTCCCGTTTGAAACCCATGACACTGACGTAAAGCAGGCGCACTGTCCAATTGCGTGAATTTGCATAAAGAATATCATCCTGATAGTAGCATCGGAACGTGGTCAGTTTCTACTTGTTTGTCTGCTGCATTTAAAGCAACAGGAGTCGTGATGGTCATAGTATCATGGTATTAGGTCCGTCCGTCCGTCCGTCCGTCCGACCGACCAACCGACCGACCGATGGATCAACTGACCTTTTACTGTAACCGTATTCCCGCCATGTTGGCTCACACCATATTCCATGGTCCAATCGCTAGCGCATCGCGCTACATAAATGATGAGTTCTTACATAGGCCTGTTTACATGCCTCAGAGCTGCGCAATGACGTGAGAATTACTTATTGCTGCGTATGAAACTTGACAGGGCCGGTGCGGCCGCTTGCGCAAGTTCCGCCAGGTCCACGAAGCCAATTACTTTGAGCGGGAGAGCTTGTGCGTCTCCATGAGGTTCCCACACGGCTGCTCCGTGTCAGGGGGTGATTTTTTCGTGTCGCCCGTGCGGCGTGGGAAGGCGACCCTCGGTTTTATAACACAATGTTTCGCGGATGGGGCCGCAGGAGCTGCAAAAATGTGCATGAGCCACGTCACTGTACTTGGTTAAACAATACTATGACAGTCGTGTGGTAGATACTGAGGAAATAGATAGTCGGGACAATTGAACTATTGTTCTTGGGATTCATATGATATGCGGATAGAAAATAAGTATCCTGGCGCATTTTGAGAGACTTAAAAATAGCATCAACGCGGTATATAGATGATTTTATATTCCATTCATGGGTGCCGCCATCTTGGGCTGTTACACAAACAATTTCTTAATTATATGGGAAGTCACGTAACATGGTCATGAAACGCTGAACGCATTTATACAACTGTTTGAATCGACTGTAGTACCGTAAAGGTCCTTGTTAAAGACAGAAAACACAAGCGTTATCATGATAAGTCCAATATGGCGGCACCTAAACGCTTCCGTAAAATGGTGTATATAAAGTTTCAATACGCCACGACAAAGGCATCCTGTCGCATCTTTTCAGAAAACTAAGCAGCACAGCGCTTGGTGGTCCATCAGAAGCAAGCATTGTACAGCCAAACAATTAGAGCTGAGTTTTGGAGACTGCACAAATAAATTGAAGCATTGGCGTTCATAGATTTAAATTTGGCGCTCTGAAGGGGCGACGGGAAGCCGGTATCTCTTTTGGTATCAAATGACGAGGTATAATTTTTGCTGCTGTCAGGCTAGCGCAGCGCTAATTTCATGTGGTTTGCAGTCGATCCAAAATTGTGTGTTTCTGATGGGTAAAATAGCACGATGATGCTTGAGGTAGTATAATTCTCGTAACGGTCTAAAATACGACCGCTGGTTCAAAACCTCACAAACTTATTCTTTTTTTTTTCAAGAGTTGCGTAATGGGACAAGAAATATGTGCGTAACTCTTGGTGATAAGTAATAAATAAGAACACTTCACCAACACAGCTCCGCACTTCATCCTAACCTGGCACTGGCGAACAGAAATTTGACAGCAGGATTTTTGTGCCGATTAAGTTAGATGTATGCCAAAATGCACAAGGTGGCCAGAACAGTGATTTCACGACTGAAAAAGGGCATGTGAATAGCGCTTAGCTAAATGCCAGTTCATATAAAGCGACAACAAATGCCGAAGGGCAGGTAATACTGCCTCAAAATCTGGGTGAATCGCACAATCGCAAGTAAACCATTTACCTAAAAAGCAGGGTACCTAATCCTTCTAGACATACAGGCAGCATTGAACAGGCCGGATGCATTAGTTTGAGCTGGTAAAGACAGCAGGGAGCAATAAATGCAGTGTGTTCGCGGCCCAAGTCACTCGCAGTTATATGGCAGCAGCCTGACCGAAAATCAATGGATGAAAAGTAGGCGGACCCGTGAAGACAGGTGAGGGAATCATCGATCCGCTGATAAAGATTCTTACGAGTGAATTTTTTAAACATCAACCATATAGTTTACTAGAATAAGTGCTGATGGCCAGCGCATGCAGGAAGGTTCGATAACGTCTTTCCATAGGATTTATTGGCGTCGCACTAAATAACTTCCCCTACAGCATGACATAGACCAGATATGATTCGTCAGATGGGACTCGCGTCTTCAGTATACATCGCATAGGTGCGAACGTATTTCCGGACGACTACGACCAATATTGTCAATGTTGTCGCGATAAGACATCAGTGATTTCCTGATATCACCATTCTAGGCAAAGAGGAGGCTATCAGGAAGTGCCGTCATGTCAAGACTGCGATTGGCTGAACTACTCCATTTGGACGGATGCAGCGGAAGAAATAGAACCTTCAGCCACGCAAGCACAAATGGCTTACTCATTCATATAAGAAACCGTACAAATAAATTCACTTATCGAAGACTAACCTAATCGTATACTTCTTATCTATATGATGACTGACTTTGAGGAGGGCGTGATGTTGACCTGTAGTTTGGGCTAACGGTATATGAAGCATTCAACGTGCAATTCTGCAATCAATACATATTTGCCATCTAGCTTTTAAGAAAATGACGCCAAGACGATGAATAGACATGTCTAAAGGTTGAGGTGACCGGTACACTTTATGCACAGCATTTAAAATGCGGCTGACGTGTGGCTGCAGCATTGTAATAACGAAGCGGTATTTCATGGACTACATCAGTTGCATAAACAATAAAATCCGATTGAGTGGAGAAAAAATCCATGCAGAGGATTGCTCCATTCATTGGAGCACTGATCGAGTAGAGCAGGAGCAGTGAAGCGGCCATCGGTACTTACGCGTGCTGAATGTATGCCATTGATCCCAAGCCTTCCGCCTTATTATTTCATTCATTCATTAAATGTTTAATTCATTTCAAAACAAGACGGAATACGCCATTAGGTGCTATAGTTGTGGGCAACGTAGCCAATGCACCTGCAGTTGTATGTCAAAAGATTTATTGCCTGCATTTCTTTACTCGGTTCAACTCCGAAAACGTAACTGAACCTCTGGCCTTTGGCTAGCAGAACAGCGACACAGCAATTCAGTCCATGAGAAACTGACTGGCCGGCCCACACTGTCGGCGGGCCATATAAATTTGTTCGACACGCGGTGGCTGTAGCAAGTGGCATCATCATGAAGCTATACTCACCGGCGCGGAAACACGTGGAAGCAGGAGCCAGGTTAGCCTGAAGATTACGCCCGTTAATCTTGGTCACGTGCTTTAAGGTTAATGGCGATGGCTAGAAAAAGTGAAAGGCGGGTTTTCTAAATTTGGGCGAACTTATTGGACTCAAAATGGCAATGAAAGAGGCTAGATGGTGCCGTTCCCCCTTTTCTTCTTGCGTAATGTACGAGAGAGAAATGGGACACACACGGACATATTTCGAACCGTTTGATCGTTCATGTATATTTTGTTAAGGTATCTCGTATAGCAGGCATTTAGCCCGACGGAAGCAGTGGCGTTTGCTCTTCGCCGTTCGGGGGTTCGGAGTAGTCCACCGGGGGGGTAGGACGCACTCGCATCGCCTTCCGCTTTTTCGTCACTTTTCGCACGGAATTCTTGTGAATTGGTGCCTCGTTTTGTGATGACCCGATCCGTGATGGTGCTTGCAACGAGTGGACACCATTCTTACATCTGTGAGTGACTTTGCGACCAATATACGGCCTTTTTTGTGATTCCTAACGACGCGTACGGCCACGGCGGTAGGCCTAACCAGGAGACGGGCCTCATCTAGCGTTAAGGCGACGCGCCGGGCGCGTTCGCCTACTCCGGCTGACATGAGATCCACCGTTGAAGGAGAAGACATCGATCCTGAGGACTGCAACGAGATCGCCGGCTGGAAAATCATTGCGTCCAGGGCCAGTAGGACCGGCAAGGGAGCGTATTTAACCAAGGATACTACCGCTACGGGGACACCGCCACCACAGGCAAGCAATGGCAAAGCTTCTACCGTTATAGAAAGCATTTGGAGACAGCGTAAAATGCCCCCCATTACCCGAGGATGACGTTATGATCATCATCAAGATCCGTGGAGGGCTTAACATTGCCAAATTGGGCATCACGCGAGTGACTGACGCCATAACAACGGCAGCTTGCATTGAGGCGGCCAAGCGAGGGAATGATATCATCATCGTCATCATCAGCCTATATTTATGTCCACTGCAGGACGAAGGCCTCTCCCTGCGATCTCCAATTACCCCTTTCTTGCGCTAGTGTATTCCAACCTGCGCCTACAAATTTCCTTACTTCATCATCCCAACTGGTTATCTGCCGTCCTCGACTGCGCTTCCCTTCTCTTGGTAGCCATTCTGTAACCCTAATGATCCACCGGTTATCCATCCTACGCATTACATGGCCTGCCCAGCTCCATTTCTTCCGCCTAATGTCAACTAAAATATCGGCTATCCCCGTTTGTTCTGTGATCCACACCGCTCTCTTCCTGTCACTTAACTTTACTCCTAAGATGTTTCGTTCCATCGCTCTTTGTGGGGTCCTTAACTTGTTCTCGAGCTTCTTTGTTAACCTCCAAGTTTCTGCCCCGTATGTTAGCACCGGTAGACTGCGATGATTGTACACTTTTCTTTTCAACGACAGTGGTAAGCTCCCAGTCAGGATTTGGCAATGCCTGCCGTATGCACGCCAACCCAGTTTTATTCTTCTGTAAATTTATTTATTATTTATAGATACTGCGATCTTTTACAAGATCTTAGCAGGGTCAATTCAAAGGAGTACATTTATCCAGGTCAATTACTCACAGGGGACACTGATCATGAGAAAGAAATGTCCACCGGAAGGACAGCATCCCACGTGTGCAACCCCGAAAACTTCATCAAACTCATATCAAATGTACGCCTCGAAGATGATGAATGCCTGGCCTCTTTTGATGTGATCTCTTTGTTCACCAAAGCACCCCTTCAGTTAGCTATATCCACAACAAGGGATGCCCTGGAACGCAACGACACACTCGACGAGAGAACCCCCTTGAGTGTAGACGAGATCTGCCGCCTTCTGGAGCTATGCCTATCAAATACTTACTTCACCTTCCAAGGCAGCTACTACAAGCAGGTGAAAGGAACTCCCATGGGGGCCTCAATTTCCGTCACCATGGCTAACCTAACTATGGAAAATATCGAAGACAGCGCTCTGAGTACTTTTTCCCCGAAGCCAAAAGTTTTCCTCAAGTACATGGATGATTGCTTCTGTATCGTGAAGGAGTCGCAAGTCGAAAACCCGCAGAGCCATTTAAATTCCATAGACCCGGATATACTGTTCACGTCGGAGCGCGAACAAAACGGATCGCTACCATTCCTAGATGTACAAGTTACACAAACCAACGGCAATCTAAAATTCTCAGTCTACCGAAAACCAACCCACACAGGCCGCTACCTACACTTCTCATCCAACCATCCGGCAAACCACAAGGCATCGGTCGTAAATTCTTTATTGAAAAGAGTCGAAACTCGTTGCTTATTGAAATCAGATCAAAAGAAAGAAAGGAGAACGGTTCTCAATGAACTCAAAAGGAACGGCTATACAACGGAATTCATTCGAAGAACAACCCGACAACAAAACAGAAAAAAACAAACTACGAGATCTCCAACCGTTGACTCCCCCTAGACCACAGAAACGAGTGTCCATCCCATACGTCAAAGGTACCTGCGAAGCTCTCAGCCGAATATTGAAAAAAGAAGGCCTCAAAGTCGCGCATAAACCGATGAACACTTTGAATATCCTCATTCCTAAACCAAAAGACCGTCCACCAAAAGAAAAAGCTCAAGGCGTCGTCTATAAAATCAGCTGTGCCGACTGTCCGGCGTCGTACATCGCGGAAACCAAAAATCTAAAAGAAAGAATCAGACAACATGAAAACGACGTCAGAACATTCAACCGAATACGCAGCGCCATCACCGAACATTCCGAAGACGCCGACCACAAGATTTCTTTCCAAGAAACCCAAATCCTTCAAACAGAGACAAACTGGCGAAAAAGGCTACTACTGGAATCTTGGCACATTCAGAACACGGCGGGTAATGTAAACCGCGTGAAGGGCATTCTTCCTTCTTTGTATGTTCATGGCCTTGCAGACGCGACGAAGGGAAGAAAGGACCCCCCGCTCTAGGTCAGCAACACCAAAACAACTCTTCCCCTCCCCCTGTCCCTCGTCAACGCATTCCCGCGACTAAAGGGCGCCCAGCATCGGTCAACCCAGCCGACCAGCGACGCCGAAGCGCCCCCCCCCCCCACCCCACCCCACCACCTATTTTGTCTGTCTAGAAAAGGTGCCCTGCCAAGTGTCTCCGCACCTTACGCTCTCTCCCCCTTCCTCTCCTTTGTTACGACGGACCTTTTAAAAGCGGCACACCGCCACCTCCGAAGAATACCCCCTGAAGACGGAGCCGAATGGGTTCCGAAACGTCGGGCCAGTAAATTACCTTATTTGGTTGGAGTCAATCTCTAAGTATTAATCAATTTTACCAACCAGACAGGTAATTTTGTCGAAATGTTTAGCTTCAAATCTCTCTTAGTTAAAATAGAACGTTCATTGGGATGACAGTAGTGTTTGCGAAGTTTTCACTTTGACACTCGTTATCCACAACCAATGTACATGTTCGCCTGAACAGTTCCGAGGAATAAGCCTGAATCTGTTCGCCAGAGGATATTAGGGATACCATGTGGCCTACAACGTAGCCATGCAAGGCTCGTGCACATGCTTAAAATATGTGCTGCCTTTGCACAGGAATATTGGTATCGCATCCGACGCGTGGACTCATCAGACTATGATACGAGCAAGGCACCTGAGAAAATGAACCACATACGTGTTGCCGTTACCAAATATGACTCTAAATGGTCGTTTAGTAAATAAAGCCACAGGCTGCGTGGCACACGCAGCACAGTCACAGCGTAAGCTGGTGGAGTGGCTCAAGAGTAGCTCCAATTTCGGCACCACGCACACCAGGGTCTTCGCGACAAAGTCTCTTCACCTTGTTTTGATGAGAACGATCTGAACTGTCCGCCCGGAGTCACCGGCGAGCTGCGGCTTGTAATGCTCTCTGCACAGCAGTCTGCTGAGCCCGATGATGCCTGGTTGTAGGCGCGCACGCAGTTGTACGATTCGCTTCTTAAGCAGCAGTTCGTACCTTGCGAGGAGACGCCATAACGTGCACCGAAGACGTATCCAGAATACATGGCGCACATCTCACACCGGAATCGCGTTCATTGCGCGCCTTTTCTGAATCGCATCTCGTCGTCTGCGCCTGCGCACGCTTTGTTTGCAGGCGCCTTACCTAGATGGCGCCACCATACTGGCGGAGGCTCGGGTCGTCTGCGCCTGTGCGCCTGCCTAAGGACCATTTATAGGGCGTTGTCCGCTGCCCGGTAGCAAGCGCTTGCGTAGCTCAGTTGCAGAGTATCTGGCTCCCACGCAGTGGCCGCGGCTTTCATCCCGGCTTGAACCGGGTATTTTTTTCGCATTTCCGGCGATAGCAATTACGGTTCCCAACGATGGTGGCGGAGGTGGCCGTGGCGGCGGCTGACACCATCGCGAACCGAAAAAGCTATTGGAATGAGCCCGTAACAGCTTACTCTGTAAAACATGCTACTGAGCCTTTGGCCGAACATAATATCTGCAATGAGGGCCATCAAAGCTTTCTCGAAATTTTAAAACCTTGTGCTTAACTGGCGTTTATGGCTTTTGCGGCAGTTAGGAATTTCTTTAGAGTTAGCGAAACAACTGGCACTCTTTAAACTACACACGCTTATTATCAATAATATTTCCTCTACATGCCTAAAATGACAATGGCGTGGCACGTTGACTTGTTTGAGGGCTTTTTACAAAGTCCTTGAGCTGTTTGTAAATGGAGCTTGCAAAGCTCTGAAGTGAGTGTATAAATTATACTTTACTAAGGGTCTTATTATTCTAGTCAGCTTAGGCTTTTGTAATACATCATCGACAACGTACTTCGTAGTTTAGCAAACTATGACCATCCCGTATTCTGGAAAGCTATATCAGGAAAGATAACTATTCTCATTATATAACGACTAGAAAAAAAAGAATAAAAGTGTATTGAATACTCATTTTGCAAGAACTTCATATTCAAAACACTTGAAATTTTAGCACATGTCGCCAATGTTATGACAGCGATTTTATATAATTATTTAATTGATGTCTCTTCTATTTCTTCCAAGGCAGCGGGGAAACCCTGGAAATGTTTTTAGAAGCGTCTATAAATTATTAGGCTTTACGTAACCTAGACTACTTACGTTGCTATTACATGTCACTTAAGAAGTCCAATATTTCCATATAGAGAGATGTTAACTGCGCTACCGCCGACGCTGCCATATTTAATTTCGTGTTGACACATCCATTGCTTGCGTCTGCCTCCGCCCGTTACCACCATTCCTTCTCTTGACTATATTTGCGCACCGCATCCAAAAAATGCCCCTAAATTTCTCTAAACCCAATATCAGTGTTCTAGTTCATATAGCACACCGTGAAAACATAAAATAGCGTTTTTGAGTCTTTTGAAGTGCATAGACATCTTCGCTGTAAAAAAATAAAAATAAAATAGAAATAATATTGCAAAGTCAACGCAGGGAAAGCTGCCGCCAAGGTTTTCTATGTACAACAGGAGGGTCGTTAGAATAGTCTTCTTCATCACCTTGCTGTGCATCGTCTTCGGCGTTTGTTTAAAAAATATTTCATGGTCACTGGATTTAAGCCATTGCTGTCGCCGGCGCCGTCCTGTGGTCGTAGTTGTGCCATTTCTTTGACCATCGTCGCCATACACATAAGTACCTGCCATACACAGACACATTGCACCATCTCACAACACTTACGCATACGATCGACAGTACCCATAGCGATAGAAACCATTGCGATATTGCTCATTTCGTGAGAGCATGGCATATGCATACAATTTTTCGAATTCTTTTACGTTGATGTCTTTCTAAGATTGTAGCTCTACATGCCGAAGCTCACACTTCGAGCATGCAGGAATAAATGATAGCCAAAATCAAAGAGACAGTTCCATTCAACTTTATTCAGTTTTTGTAGTGCTGAGTTCTGGCAAGAAGTTTCATGCTAATCCTCCAATATCAACGAGTAAAGTTACCACGATGGTACTTTCCTGACATCCCGAAAAGTTAAATCATACAACCCGGCATCTTTCAAGATACGTAGAAAGATAGATACATTGCCCTCTCACGCAATATCCCACGCGGCAGACATAAGAGTAGCTAGAGCGATAAGTGTCATAAGTTGGTCGATGGTGAGTAATCTGCAAAAAAGACAGGTTGGAATATTAGACCGATTATACAGAAGCTTTACAGTTTGATGTGGTCCAAATGCTAATGCTGTTGAGCACAAACATACACCCGAATGCTAAAAGACAGCGTATGCTAACTTTAAAACATGAGCGAAACAGTAAAGCGTTTTGAAGAAGCAAAGCTCAAAACCTACAATAAAGAAAAATCCAAGGAATGAGCACACATTTGCTGCTTTGTATGTGCATTTCTGGGCCGTTGTATCTGCTGCCAGAATTTCACTAACGGTTTGACAATATAGGCTCAAGGTCTTTTGGGCCCCACCGCTGGCGCCAGTGCCCGCTGGCTTAGTCGCAGTAATGCCAAAGCACTTTACATCTTTATAAAGAATAAAACAATTGTCCAGTGTCTTCTAGGGTTTCGAAACCCCGGTCGCACGTAGTGCCAGCTGTATTTTTTACTTCTCAGCTACTTTACTCTTTTCCTACATGGTATTTAACGCATGATGCATAATAACACGTGTTCTTCAATGCTAGCAAGCATAAAGATATTGCTACTGGTGACCGAAGTCATGCTACAATCTACATTAACTGGCTGACGCAACGCTCTAGAAAGCACATATAAGCCAGCACCATACTAAAGAAATATAAATGAAGTCAGCTGCTAATGTGGAAAGCGGAATAGAGAACAGGACTAAGAAATAGCTGCTTCTGAACACTTCTCCAACTGAGAACGCTACTTCAGCAATGAATGAAATTTTATTCTCCAGACGGAATAGTACCCTGTGCGTACCTACAAACGTTTACTCTTTATGATGCCACATGAAAGTACGTTTGAAGCTTTTGCCAATGTTATTACTGAAAAAGATGATAAAGCTGGTGAGCAATGACTAAGCACGATTTACAACATATCAAAAACTAAAACCAAATTGATCAAATTTAACTTAAAGCATTAGTATGATGTCAAGGCATGGTCAAAAAGAGAAGAAAAAACCCGTTTCCTTCCACTTAGTTGTTGCTGGCGATCGTCAACGTTCTCAAAAACAAGGCGACGTCGATTAGAGCCTATATTTAGGAAAGCTCTCGAGCGAAGGCGACCCAAAATTATTATGCCTCAAATTCCCGCGCAAAAATTCAGAAGGGAGCATTGGGAGACCTGGCTCGCCAACGAGGAAAAGGAGACCCAAGAGGGACTTCTCGACCAAGCCCGGCGGGCTACTGAGGTCAGTGGAACTCTAGATTAGGGGCCCCACCCACCTGCTTGCCCAGCCCTTTCCTTATGCATTAAACGTTTTTTTCGATTAATATAATTTCTTCTTCTTGATGACAGATTAGTCACGAATTTGGTTTTTATAGTTCACATGAAAAGTCAGAACAGTGCAAGACTTCTTGCTTAAATCTTAACGCCAGCTATGACGTCACTGTTTCGCATCATGGGTGAAACTAAATTTTTTGAAATATTTTCATTAAGTTCTTGACCCTAGCTATTATTAAGCTTCTAGGAATTTTAAGAATTTGCAGAAAAACGAATCCTAATATAAATGAGCTTATAATCGATTGTAATTCAAGCACGTCGATTGTGACAAAAAGAGAAATAATAAATATGCGAAAACAAGTGACGATGATTGTTAATGTAAGCGACGAATGAACGAGCAAGCGAGTCCGCCCCTCCCGCTCCTTCTCGCCCTCCCCACAAACTGGTTTCTCCGAGTGCACGCGTCCGTTACCTTAGCTCTTTCCCTCGCCTTCTCTCGACCCTTGGCTTCTTTGACCCCCGACCATCAGTCACCTACCACAACCCACCACTCTGAAAAACAACCATAGAGCCAAGGGAAGATTTTTGTTTTGTTAAACAAAACCATTTAGATATGAGAAATGAAATGCGAGGCGAAAAAAAACGTGTAACGAATTCTGAAAAATGAGCAATTATACTGGAGGTGAAGCGTCTACATTGTGTGAAATTCTACTCCTCTATTACCCAGAACACCCTTGAAAACGGTCAACGATACTTATGCAAAATACGTCAAGAAAGTTATAAGGATTGCCACCTTTCTTGGCGGGCAAAGCTTATTTGGCGATATGAAGCTTTCATTGCGAGTAGGGCTGAAAAGAATAAATGGCGCACGAACAACAGTAACGTTATTCAAAAATTTTGTTTCCTTAAGAAAACAATTGCTGCAGAAAACACAGCCTCAGAGAAAGCATTGACTAATTTTGAAATCGTCAGTAGGCCTCATATTTTTGCAAGCTGAGATAGTGTTAATGGCTTATTTACCTGCATCTTCTGGTTCAGGTGTGCGTTAACATTAAAAGTAAGTGAGAGTCGCCCACTAGAAATTAACAATACAGTGACAAAAGCAGGTTGAAATTAGCAGGGGAAAACGCAGGGCTGAGCAGTATGACACCCTGCTGATACTAGTTTTATTTTATTTCATTTTTCTGTAAAATAACAACCCGCCTACTTGACTGCACTACATGAGCACACTGAAGCAATCACTATTTAAGGACTGATTACCAAAAGAAACTGTGACTCATCTTACCACGGCGCAATGTTCACCAGATTGAAGAGGTTTCACCACGCCGTCGCATTCAGAGCGGCATTCAGTACGCAGCTGCATGTGGACAATAATAAATTTATTCAATACCGGTTGAAGAAAGAGAAATTCATCTACAGTGAAGAACTAAATTACATAACCTGCATAAACACACTCAACGCGATAAAACACAAGGTCAAATAGACGGGCTGCACCTATTGTGCACTATTAACAACTCATTTTTTAGTACAAAAATAAGGCACTTGTGTGGGAGCCTTTTTGAAACGTGCTCGTCTTTAATGAAACAGTCACCTTCCCAGAAGCTTCTCCCGAATGTAAAGGGGAACATACATTTCCGGAGGCGCACAGAAGAAATGAAAACTCGGATGGCATGCAGTACATGCACAGTCTATAGCATAACATAAAGAAAGCAGCGAATGGTTATTTGCGCATGTTGTGCTGTGTGAACACGCCGTACATGGGTGCCTGTTACTGTGACTTTTAGGCAGCGGACAGAAATGGGGATCTTTCTTCTACAAACAAGCAAATTCCTACGTCACGTGTGCCACGGGCAGTAATTCCGCTGACCTGCAGAATGTTTTAACGTAGGCTAAACTAGTTGGTGCCTCAATGACCTCACAATGCATCATGACGTGTCAGCCGGGAAGGAAGAGGTGTTTCTGCCTAGCAGGTGCATACCTAGCTGCTCGTCCTTGCGCTTACGAGACGCCAGCATTTCGGCAAAGTGCCGGACACTGTCGAGCGAGAACTAGCAGAGGCGACTTTCATATGCTCAATTCATACATTGCGTCTGTGATAATACAATCAATATCTTTGCATAGGAAAAGCACCAGTGCTAGTTAAGGAACTAGAGTTTAGCTATTGTTTGTAGAACGGTAGAAAGAAGCAGCTTGGCACGTTGATGAATCTGTAAATCATCTACGTTGCTTTAAGTGCTGCTTTTGCCTTTTGGGGTGACTTATGGGGAGGCGATCGTTACATTATGTGCACAAGAGTATCAAGGAGACACCCACATGTGTACACTTTCTGCTTGAAAGAAGTTTCCTATTCATAGCCTACGTCCATTCTACTTTGTCTGTATGCCTCTGAGTTCTTATCATCTTTACCTGTTCCAAAAAAGTACAGCAAACTAGATAAAAAGCATCTTGATGTAGAAATAATAAGGTTTCTTTTAACGTACGTATATTCCTTTGTCCAACAGCATTGTACCGCAACTGGGAGAATGCAAGCGGGTTCCTGAAAACGGACGAAGTTTCAAATCAGTAAGAACGTACAAGTGGTAGTAGATTTATTTGTATACTGGTTTGTAAGATGACTAAGAAAACTTTTGTTGGGACAAAGAAATAACTGAACGTTTCATTTGTGAATGGAAGCTTGGGCAGTATGCTTCTACTTCAAAACACTTTGAAATGAAAAGTTATGAAATCCTCCTATGATAAAACAGCTGGAAATTGTACAATTTAGTTAATGTAAATGGTTGAGCGCAGCGCGTAGGCAATAGACGAATAAAACGAGACGAGACGCATGCACTGAAGAAAAAAGAGAACGTTTATTAACGCCTCCTATTGGCGTTAGCGCCCCCCCCCCCCCTGATTCCCTAGCAAAAGCCAGCTAGCTGCAAGCAATGGCAAGAAAGGCAAATCAGACAAGATTTTTGAAAATGAGGCAGAGAACAATGGAATCAGAATAAGGTATCTAGAGGAGCCATGGATGCCTTTCCATGAAAAAGAAGGGTTTCACTCGTGTAAGCCAGCCATCACTATTATTGCTTGGGTGTGAAGTATCTTCGACAGATTTGGGTTGACGGCACATGTATGTTAGGTTTGGTTTAAACGGCTCTCGCTCCTACTTAACCTGAAGCCGTTATTGCTGTCTGCCTGGAGGATGAGGAGTAGATTTTAATGAACAAAAAGGAGGACCTGTCTGCCTGGTTTGCGTAGATGTTGTCGGCCTTGCTTTCTTGCCACTGACATTAAATTAGGGATCACGTGATACGGTCAGTGTATAGTTCTGTATTTTCCTTTTTCGCAATAAAATTTGAGCCGTTAGTTCAGCGCCGAGCTTGTCGTTTCTTCTTATTGGTGTCTCTTACTTGCGCTGCGTCCAACTATGAGTATTTGAACATTAACTACCATAACTGAACACTTGCTATTAGCAAAGTAATTATCGCTGTGCATTAAAAAGTGCCACTGCCTGTCATATTCCATAAGTATTTTGTAGCACACTCTCGTATTTTGCCCGTAAATTTACGTACGTTTTGTGTGCCGCGTCATATGACGTTCACCGCGTCAGTAATATAGCTGTGTCAAATACTAATAGGAGAACACATGGTTACTATTTTTAAAAAAAGCATGCATACTGATACGCATCGATAGTATATTCTTCGAAATATGTACATTACGTTTCAGTCTTCCATGTCGGCTATTTGGTCTAACTTTCTCCCGATCAAGAAGAGCTCTCAGGGTGCTATAACAAAAGGAGATGCTACTGGATGTTTCCATACTTCCTAATGTTACTCAAACAATCGGATCCCCAAAATGATGGAACATGTCTTAAGTTCTATGTACCTCTAACACATCATCCCAGGAAGAAGACATGGTGTTACTTACATCCAATGGTTTTTGCAGACCATTTAATGTTGGATCATTGCGTAGAACGATCGCAGAATGGATTACGTGGTGCTCAACGGTAACGAAGCAGTCACTCGGTGCTGGCGTCACGGCGGAGAGCAGAAATACCGAATATTTTTCTCGCCACCATGAGTGAGGATCCATCAACACGAAGCTGAACGCCGGACGGGCCACTAGGATATAGCGCAACCTGCCCTCTCAGCAACTACCTTGGGCTGGTAACGCCTACAACGCAAAAAGTGATCACTATACTGAATTTCTTCTGAAGGCAGTGGCAGGCACACAGCAAATACAGTATAGTTTGTATAGTCTGCTATGTGCACTACATTTAAGTCGTAAGTTTCTGCAGTATCGCACTTGTAGAATAGGAAACGCTCACATGTGCTACAGTGTTTGAAAGAGTTGGCACAAAAATAGGGCAAATATTGGCGATCAGAAGGATAGATGTCGATGTGAGGTCCTAACAAGTAAGACTCACAAACTTGTTAATAAATAAATCTAATGTCATTGGTTGACGAAGACGGTATTAGCAGTCGCACATGTCACTATGGACAAATCAGTTGTCTGACATAGGAACACCAGTATGGCGGCGGTGGACAAAAAAATCTGACCCGACTGCAAAACAAATTATAACAGAATGTTGTACAGGGTGCGTTAGAAAGTTTGTATTATGGGTATCATGAACATTGAATAGGTGCACATAATAGGCCCTAAAATTGGAGGCACCTATCTCAAGTTCTTGTGCAATATAAAGATTGTTTTTCTTAGCATCATGCCGCACTGATAGGGCAATTAAACAAAATGGTAGCTTCAATCATCAATGAAAGTTCGAGCTGCTGTGCGCTTTCTGCATTTCAAGGGACACAGTGCCAAATAGATTTATGCTGACCTAGTGGCACTGTACGGTGACTGTCATTGCACGCCGCCACCAATTCGGCATGAATCGTTTTCGGTTTGTGTCTCTTGAAACGCAAAACTCAAAGAACGCTCGTGCTTCAATTTCGGAATTTTCGGTTTTCAATGTGCATTTAATATAGCAACATGTAGATGGTCTGATGAGGATCGGTATCCGGCACAGTAGCTGAACTCCACTAGACGTGATTGATGTGACGCGTGGGGGATGTTTACTTGAAGTCTCTGTTACATTGTTTGCAGTGATGGTCTGGTACTCGCAAGGTTTTTGGAAGGTTAACAGTGTCATCCTATATCGGATGCATTATCCACAGTGAATGGGCACCTCGTAACGTTTTTGCTCTTCTGTGATGGATACGGAACTTAGAAGCCGCCTTTCATAAAAATAAAATGGTGTCTTTGAATGCACGACCCTCTCGTCGAGGTTGCGTGAGGCTCTGCGCAGCTCCGCCCTCGACGACCAAACCTGGGCGACACAGCACGCCCGTGAGGCGGCGGCGAGACAAGCCCTCAACGTCCCCTCATGGGAGGCTTAGGCTCGGCCATCACAAAATGCTGGTTATACAATAAAAGTTTATTCCTTCTCCTCCTCCTGAATTCCGGCTCGTGTAACCGTGAACTTTATTCTTTTGGCTCCATGGATGATACAGGCTCTCGTGGAAATTACGCTGAATGTTGCAGCCATTGTAATGTGGTCCCGCATCTCAAGACTTGAGCACGCTTCCTGCGCTTGTGAAGCTGTCGCAGTCGTGTCTTCCTGTCACAAGTGCTCTCTCAAATCATCTGCTTTTTTTTATGGCGAAAGTTTTATCGGCCCCATGAAGCGAAAAATCCAGCGACCCTCCGGCTTCAACATCCGACGGTACCAAAACCCACGTGACCAAGTGATGACGTCACGTTCCCGGCGCTGGACATGCTTCACGTCCATGGCGTCTGGGCCACGTCACCGAGACGCCATGGCCCACACCCAATAAATGACCTGGCCCACGCCTAAAGTTAGATCAAGGTGTATCAAAGTGCAATAAAGTAAAATAAAGTGGATTAAGGTGGAACAAAGTGCGTTAAGGTGTAATAAAGTGGGATAAAATGGATTAGGTAGGATTAAGGTACATTAAAGTGGATGAAGCTTCGTCAAGCAAGGTGGATTAAAGTGAAGTTTTGATTTAAGATGATAACTTAGCCAAGTCCTCATGCTTGCGCCTTCAAATCACGTAATAATACTTACATATCTCTCAACTTTTTCTACTAGAACAAGTGTTCAGCGAAGGAAAGCCCACATCATTATCAGTGTAATCTCAGGGTATCTCTCGCTTCTTATTTTGGACAATAATATTCTCATCCTTGTCTTTGTCAATGAAAAATTTACACTTTGATAGCCTAAACTTAGTCTACGGCTGCGCTGTCATTAACCTACTCATTGTAGCATCTGTAGACGTAGTTTTTACGTTATAAACAATAAAAACCGCGTTGGGTTCTTCAAAACAAGAAGAAATCACGGTAGCCACATCTGCCTATTTTTACAAATAGCCTCCAAAAATAATCATATGCTATATTCATTCAACGAAGCAATGAGAGTGCCAAGCCATAAAACGATTAAGCGCTCCTACACACACACACACACACACACACACACACACAGAAACCATACTGCTTCCATGCTGAGATGTGACGGCAGCCGCACTCTCACATCTTCGTTTGAAAGATTAACTCAGAAACGTTTCATAACATGTTTTACTGTACGAAAATACGCGTATGCTGAGTCATAGTACGAGGCCATTGTGAAAAGTACTTGTGTAAAGCAGGAAATCAAGCGTCTATGATTTCATTTGTCATACACGCACAGATCAATCGATGCAAAAATAAAAAGAGCAAACTGTTAAGGCATTGTTGTTTTGTTTAAATAGAACATGTTTTTTTTTTCAAGTGACCTTCTCGTCCACATACCTGGATGCAGGGGAAAAAGCTTGTAGTCAATGTCATTTTTGTACGACGCAATAAACTGAATCTCCGTGCCTAAAGAAGAGTGTTCTATCGGGAGTTCATTTACACAATTGCTAAAATCGATGGTGCGTACTCAAAACGGTAGTAACTGGTACGCAAAATCGTTACAGAGAGACCAACTGCTGTTCCTTCAGTTCATTGCAAAGAGCATTAAAGAACAGAATCAAGTAGTCGCAGCCACCAAGAGGATGTACCTCAAACTATTTATGAACATCAAGGGACTGTGAGCAAATAATTGGGAATTGCTATTATAAGAAATTAAAATTTGCTGGACACGACACTATACTGGAGAGTATCACAACAGCACTATTTGGTACATAAATTAGCTTGAAGGATACGAGATCTCTATTATTAGATATTGAAAATTGAAAAATGTTATCTTATTTGGAAATGAAAACTCTAAAACTAAGCTATATTATACAGCTTGTACTGAAAGTTTACGTAGGCCACATATGCCTTTCTTTCCTTTCAGAAAAAGCATTCGTAGTTAGTGCCAAATCTATGTGCGGAATTTTCTGGCGGAGTTTAATTTATTTTGGGCTTCACCTACTGGACAGGATTGCCCACGAAAGTGACTTTTGTAATATTTGTATAACAGAAAAAAACGAAGAACTTACTCGATGCTTTCGTAAGTGTTTAAAAAGTTTGTAAATTTCAAATTACAAATGCGGCAAACAATCCTTATTATTAGTGCGTATATTTACCTCTATGAACAGTAACAGAGTTATTTGAATAAGGAGTTGAGAGCCTGCTTTATCAGCATCAGGGCTCACCTTCTTCAGGAGTGTTGGAAAACTTATTACTGGCTTCTTATCTACCAGTCAATACGTTGCTTCAAACGTTGTAGGTAACTTCATTTCTTCATAAATAGAAACTTGTGCGCTCTACATTCAGTAGAAACTTAGGCTTGTCCCGCTCAAGTGAAAAAAGCTGGTGCAGACATAATTCGCCTCTCCGTGCATCATAGTTTTTTTTTGTCCTCATTTCTTACATTACGAATATTTTGTTCGGCTGCACAGAGGTAAAACTGTTGTCCGCGAAAGGTATGCGAGGCTCGTACTATGCGGGACGGAGTGAGCCTGCGCGCTTTAATCCTAGAAATTACCTGTGGTTCGAATGGAGGCGCTGTTAAGTGCTACCAGAACTCAAACAAGCATTTTCGCATACAGTTTGGTTGTCCACATTTGTCTAATCGCTTTAGATATTCCTTGCATGCGTCGTCACAAAACGGCTTTGTGGTACCGAAGATTTATCACAATAATATTTTTGGGTAATTGACTGGCCCACCCCTTTTAAAAAGCAATAATCCTTACCCATGTTACCAGAAGGTCTTCCAACAGCAGGTCCTATTAGGGAAGAACGGCACACCTTGTAAATATCAGCTATGTCAAATAATACCGTAACTGCTCATGCACTAAGTTGCAGCGTTGGCATTCTCTACATTTTGAAGTTTGCAAGGACTTATGGCGAAGAAATGTTGCAATTATACAAGCTACTTGGAGACCCAGTAACAGACTTTTTATTCTGTAAAAATATTTACAATGTTAAAGTCGATGTTTTCCAGCTATTTAAAAACCATGAATCAAAGATTGTCTCGTGCGAACGTTACGTTTCTTTTATCTCTTCTATCGTCAACTAAAAAAAACTAATTGCTCATATTCATCAACTCACCCATTATCACCTATTTTTTTCGCGTTACACGAGTAACTTTTTCTTGTTGCTTTTTTGATGGGCCTTTACATTAGATGATGCTCCTTTGATATGACGTTTAGTATCGTCGTGCTGGCGTAGTGGTTTCGCGTTGGGCTGCTAAAGCCGAGGTGGCAAGATAAAATCCCGGCTGTGGCAGCGCATTTCGATGGGGGTCAAATGCGAAAATACCCGTCAATCATGCATTCGGTTCACCTTAAGGTAACCCAGCAGGTCTAAATTATTCTGGAGTACCGCACGGCGTGCATCAGAATGAGATTGTGGTTCTGGCACTTAAAATTCTAATATTTTTTATTATAATGTATAATGATACCCTATGGCTCCTTGTCAATAACGCTGGCTTTATAGGCAATTATTAGTTCCTACTGTTGATTATTGCAAGTCTGCATATCTATAGGGAACTCTGTCTTCTACGGTTTTTGGTATGTTCGGATGTGCATGAGCTATATCACTCGCACTGGAAAGTACAAGCTTCCTCACTATCGATTATTTGCCACATGGTAAACGCAGGCTGCTAGCACCACGTATCTAAGCCCCTGCAAGCAAACTGCACGAGCTAGGCAGCCCTGTAATATGCCCCAATGCTTCCACAAAATCAGAGCGCTCCTGACCATCGTCAATATTATTTGTTGCATGCTAAGCGTTTTCGTGAGCTACAAAACTATTTTTGAAATACGTGAATTTTCTTCTTTTACTATGCGATGCTTAAAGTTAGTGGATGACCCATGCAGGAATGAATGGCCTCTCGGACATCATAATTTGAAGGAATAGCATGGCTTCTGCGAAAGGTAGTTTGTTTTCCTTGCGTATACTAAAGACCTGGATTCTTGTGTTCGCGCTCGTCTGCTGAAAGCAGTTTTGGTGGTTTTTGTGACATTCCCAGTTCGCAAATTTTAGAGACTTGGTTAACGTAACGGGTTACACCACAGATCTTCATTCGTTTAGGCTCATCCTAGTCGACCATACGCATGCGTGGTTATGCAGATAATACGTGTTTTGTCCTCTCTTTCCTGCCCCTTCTTGAATGATTTTAGCACGTGTAGCATAATAGGCAGAAACACGTATAAAAGCATTACAATGTTTGTGAACACTCAGTAAATAAAACTATATATGCTACTACGCAATATCTAAAGAAATGTTCACCCGTGATAGCGTGTTCAAATATCGGTCATCAGAGATCTTATTTAGCCCTTGACCTGTTGGTTGCCTCCTGTAGAGGGGCAGGTGAAGGGCGTCGTTATTAGTACAGCGATGGTAAAGGTGGCCACATAAAAATCATGAAGCTAGGGAAGTTGGTCTTCTTGAACGGCTGGCCTTTGAGCATGAGACATGCGAACCTAGTTCAAATAAATAAAGCATTATGAAAAAATTCTACGACTTTACGTGCAAAAAGCACAATCTCATTATAAGGAACGCCATAGTGAATGACAGATAATTAATTTACGTCAGCGGCGTTTCATTAACCAGCACCCAATGCATGGCACGCGAGTATTTTTGCATTTTGTTTCTATACGACACTCAAGATTGAATACGCGATTTGAACTGAGCAGCGCAGTGCCGTAGGTGCTGGGCTATTGCGCAACGTGAAAAAAATCACAACATAGTACCTACTCTCGTTTGAAGTTTGAAAAGATGGTGATCACGTACGAGAACGAACCTATTTGTTATTTGTAATTTTCCCTTGGCTGATCTGAATTTCCAGATCAGCCAAGGAAATTTGCCATATGATTGAAGATGCTTCGATCAATCTTTTCAAACAAGGTTTAAAGCGATACCGAATGATTCTTGTGATGCTGTCACGCTTTTATCTTGTTCTATTTTCTTCAATAAACTAAAATTTGAATAGTGTGCTTCAAATATGTAGTAATCATTTTGTGCTGAATTCGAAATATTTGCGCAAAAGTTACAGTGTTCCAATTTGAAAAAAATGTGTGTCTATTTGTAGTGTATACATATAGTGACTACAGGGTGCATCATTTGGTACAAAGTGGGAAGTGTCAATTATTATTTCTCTGTATTATGCGAGGAGCTGAAAAAGATCATATAGTGCACTCACGACGGCTGTTTCCCGCTCCAGCCTGTGGTTCCTCTGGATAAAAATATAGAGAGGAATAAAAACTCAATGAAAAAGCCGAAAAACTGGAAACGAGGAAGCCAATCACAATTTCAGTGGGGAATTCTTTATTAATTGTACTCTTACATAAGTAAAAACAAACAATGAGATTTGCATGACATGAATTACATACTGTTCACATATGGGCACGATTTTGGAAGGAACTAAGCTGTCCTCCTATTATGAGCAAGACTGATTTTAGGTTGCAATATCCTCAATGTCCCAACTAGACGAATAAAAATAAATGAAAGTACGGAAGTCATGCTTGCGCATATAATGCGTACACCCCCTATTTATTCGTTGCGCTTTGATCTCAATAGAAGCTAATAAATTAGGACACCCAATAGGTTTTCGTACCCTAGAACACGAAGTCTGCTTTGGTTTTGTTGAGATTGTCTCTTACGCCCTCGAATCTAAACTCGCTGTCCTGTGAAAGGTACCGACGTCCAAAACGCTGATAATTGGGCAAACAAATCACGCCGTTGTAAATGTCACTTTAGCTAGACATGCCAGCTTTTCTTGAATTCCCTCAACGTTCACTCTGAACAAGAGACAGTTAATTGTCCTGGGTCCATGGTATGGTACCAGCAGCACATTGTAGAACTGTAGCACATGATTCACTTGTATAACTACAAGGAACTTGATTGCACAGTCTATCTGTCTTGTTCTGCTACCAAGTTGGGCATTCAATCAAAACTATGTAGTTAAACAAATCGACCTTTTAGCAGCATTCATAGAATACTCTTGCGTAATGATTATATTGCTACGCGAGAGACATTCATCCTGGGGCAGACGACGAAGAAGACGGTTCTCTCTGGTGCTGGTGGCTGTCCACCATCTTGGCTACTGTGTCTCTCTTATACTGTAAATACAGTGCAAATAGTCCCGCCTTGTGCCGTTTTACGTAACATCTTTTTGGTGGAAGTGCTGGGTAGTTCCCTGTTTCGATCACGGAGCTTCGCAACGGCTGCCTCATCACGCTTGCGACCATGTCAGTCGGTGCGGGCACATCGTCTTCACCCCCTGCCCCTCCCGTCGCTCCGACCTACATCGTTCTGCCTCCTGCTCGTGATCCTGGCGTATTTTCCGGCCAGGATGGGGCTGACGTCGACAAATGGCTCAACCTTTACGAACGGATCAGCGCCGGCTACAGGTGGGACGCGACCCTTATGCTCGCCAACGTGCTTTTTTACCTCGATGGCCCACCGCGGGTGTGGTTCGAGACGCACGAGGCGGAAATTACCAGCTGGGACTCTTTCAAAGAGAAGATCAGTGACCTTTTCGGTGACAGCACTGGTCGGCAGCTTGCTGCGCGGAATGAACTTGCAACTCGTGCACAAACATCTTCCGAGTCATACGTCTCGTACATTCAGGACGTTATTGCTCTTTGCCGCCAGGTTGACGAGCACATGTCTGAGTCCGAGAGGGTTTCTCATGTGCTCAAAGGTATCGCCGGCGATGCTTTTAACCTGCTCGTCTATACCAACGTTGATACCGTCGACACAATCATCAAAGAGTGCCGGCGGTTTGAACACGCGAAGAGCCGCCGTATTACCCAGAAATTCACCCGGCTGCCCAATACGGCTGCAACTTCATCGTGTGATGCCGTTCGCCAGCCGCCCACCTGTGACCACGTTACTCGCATTGTTCGTCGCGAGATTGAAGCCGCCTGTCCTGCACCTATTCAACCCCCTGTGTTTACAACCCACGCCAGTGACCCATCGCAGCCATCGGTGTCCCTCATCGAAGCTGTCGTCAGGCAGGAGTTTGCTAATCTTGGCCTTCCATCAGCGTGCCCACTGACCCGTCCTGACGCTCGGCCTTATTCCTCTGGACCCACTCGACGCTCCTACACGTCTCCCGGCTCCTTCCGCAATCCTGCGGAATGGAGAACGCCCGACGATCAGCCCATCTGCTTCTCCTGCCATCAGGCCGGGCACATTGCTCGTTATTGCCGTCGCCGTTGGACCTACGTATCTCGTCAGACCTCCATGTACCCTACTCCTTTCAGACGTCCAGCCGCTGGTTCCCCTACTTACTACTCGTCGTCCTCCCACGAGCCTCTTCCATCTGACGCCACTGCTCCTGTTCGCCGCTTCTCCCGCTCCCCGTCGCCGCAACGCCGCCAATCCCGCTCTCCGCAGCCTCGCCGCTTTTCCTCGCCTTCCTTCTCTGGACGATCGCCGCAGGAAAACTAGATAGTGCAGCTTATGGAGGTGAAGCTGCAATGCCATCGTCCACTGCAAATCCTCTACTGACGCTCCCCACTCACCATAGCCTTCTTGAAGTCAAAGTCGACAATGTTCCTGTGACCGCCCTCATCGACACTGGCGCACACTTGTCTATAATGAGCAAATGAGCGCCCCTTTACGCCGCCGCCTGCAGAAGATTATGACGCCGTCTACGACACAGACAATACGTGTTGCCGATGGTGGTGCTGTTCAAGTGATCGGAATGTGCACCGCCCGTGTCAGCATTGCCGGTCGTCACACTGTTGTCCTTTTTGCCGTCCTTGCTCACTGCCCCCATGACCTTATCCTTGGCCTTGACTTCCTTTCGGCACACTCGGCCTTAATTGATTGTTCTTCTGAAACGCTCTGCCTCGATCTTCCTCTTGTATCAGATGCCTGCGATACGCCCGTCAGCCGCTTAAGCCCCACCGATTTTGTTCGCCTACCACCGCGAGCCGTCACGTACGTGTGTTTGTCATCGACCCCTCCCGTTCCTGACGGCGACTATATCGTCTCTCCGATTACAGACGTCCGCCTGACGCGCAATATTACTGTGCCACATACCATCGCCACGTTAGTTGATAACTGTGTGTTCCTCCCGCTACTAAACTTTGGTCTGACCCCCCAAGTGTTGCCCCAGAAGATGTCGCTTGCCCACCTCACCGCGATAACAGACTATGACGTCGAGGTTGTCGCCATAACTGCACCTGCGGAAGCTGCAGTTTCCCCGTCACCAAGTTCCGATGACAGCATTTTTCGCAGCATGATTGGATCAGACCTTTCGCCTGACCAGGCCGACGCTCTTTGCCGGGTTTTGGCCTCATACAACGACATTTTCGACATTCGTGATCGACCCCTGAGCCAGACTAAGATTGTCGCCCACCGTATCAACACTGGCGACTCTTTGCCCATTCGCCGTCGACCTTACCGTGTGTCCGCATCAGAGCGCGAAGTGATTCAAAAAGAAGTGGCTAAAATGCTTGCGAAAGACATCATCGAACCATCTTCTAGTCCTTGGGCCTCTCCCGTCGTATTAGTAAAGAAGAAAGACGGTTCCTGGCGTTTCTGCATTGATTATCGGCACCTCAACAAAATCACCAAGAAGGACGTGTACCCTCTTCCACGTATTGACGACGCCCTCGACTGCCTCCATGGTGCCACCTTCTTTTCATCCCTGGACCTTCGATCTGGCTACTGGCAAATTGCTGTAGACGACCTGGATCGTGAGAAGACCGCCTTCGTGACCCCTGACGGCCTTTACCAATTCAAGGTCATGCCTTTCGGTCTCTGCAACGCACCAGCCACGTTTGAGAGAATCATGGACACACTGCTTCAAGGATTTAAATGGTCGACGTGTTTATGTTACCTGGACGGCGTGATAATTTTCTCCCCCACTTTCGCAACACACCTTGAGCGGCTTTCGACCATTCTAGCAATTTTCCGACGAGCTGGCCTCCAGCTAAATTCCTCGAAGTGCCACTTCGCCCTTCGTCAAATTACTGTCCTGGGCCACCTCGTCGACGCTTCCGGTGTCCGACCGGACCCAGCAAAGATACGCGCTGTCACGAACTTCCCCGTTCCACGTTCTGTCCATGACGTTCGTAGCTTCGTGGGGCTTTGTTCCTACTTTCGCCGTTTTGTGAAAAACTTTGCGGCGCTCGCACGTCCACTCACTGACCTACTCAAAGAGGACGTCCCGTTTTGTTGGGGTCCTCTACAAGCTGACGCCTTCTCTGAGCTCATCGCTGCCCTGACGACTCCACCTATTCTTGCCCATTTTGACCCAGCTGCTCCAACGGAAGTGCGCACAGATGCTAGTGGTCACGGCATCGGTGCAGTTTTAGCCCAAAACCAACAAGGCGTTGACCGTGTTATTGCGTACGCAAGTCGTCTCCTATCGAAATCTGAACGCAATTACTCTATTACGGAACGGGAATGTCTTGCCCTTGTCTGGGCGGTTTCGAAATTCCGTCCTTACTTGTATGGCCGCCCTTTCCGTGTTGTCACCGATCATCACGCTCTCTGTTGGCTTTCTTCACTGAAGGACCCTACTGGACGACTTGGTCGTTGGGCGCTGCGCCTTCAGGAGTACTCTTACTCAGTTACCTACAAGTCTGGCCGCCTCCATTTGGACGCGGACTGCTTGTCCCGCTACCCTGTTGACCAACCAGAGGGACCGGACATCGAACCTAACCCCTGCGTTATGTCTATGTCTCAGTTTCTCCAGATTGGTGACGAACAACGCCGTGATGATGCTTTGCGATCGCTCATTGATCGGCTGGAATCCGCACCTAACGACGCCTCACTGCGCATGTTCGCCCTCGTGAATGGCACACTTTACCGTCGTAACTTCCAATCAGATGGCCCTGAGCTGCTTCTCGTTGTGCCTAAACAGCTGCGTTCAACGGTACTGCGTGAGCTTCACGACGAACCAACTGCTGGTCACCTTGGTGTGTCCCGCACGTACGATCGTGTCCGGCGCCGCTTCTTTTGGCGCGGTCTCGCCCGGTCTGTTCGACGTTACGTGACCTCCTGCGACAAATGCCAACGTCGGAAACGTCCTGCCGCACCCTCGGCTGGACTGCTTCAGCCGCTCTCCATCCCGACCGAACCATTCTTCCGGGTTGGTTTGGACCTTCTCGGTCCTTCTCCCGAGTCACGATCCGGCAACAAGTGGGTCGCCGTTGCTATCGATTATGCGACCAGGTATGCAATCACTCGAGCACTCCCCACCAGCACTGCTACTGACGTTGCCGATTTCTTGCTCCACGATGTTATTCTGCACCATGGCGCCCCTAGCCAATTGCTCACAGATCGAGGCCGCGCATTCTTATCACGAGTAATCGACGATCTCTTGCTCTCCTCCTCAACGCAGCACAAGTTGACCCCTGCCTACCATCCCCAAACAAATGGCCTCACCGAGAGACTAAATCGCACCCTCACGGACATGCTCTCAATGTATGTTTCATCTGACCACCGTGACTGGGACCTGGCGTTCCCTTACGTGACTTTCGCGTACAATTCCTCGCGTCACGATACCGCCGGTTATTCACCCTTTTATATGCTCTTTGGCCGTGAACCAACGTTACCGATGGACACCATACTACCGGCTGCTGCCGCGCCGCCTAGCGAATATGCACGTGATGCCATCGCTCGTGCCGATCACGCTCGTCAGATCGCCCGCTCTAGGCTGTTGGCCTCGCAAGCGACCCAGAAGCGCCTCTATGACAGCCGGCATCGCGACGTTCGCTTCTCACCCGGTGCCTTAGTTCTCCTGTGGTGTCCATTCCGCCGTGTTGGCTTATCCGAAAAGTTGCTATCTCGATACACGGGTCCTTACCGAATCGTCCGCCAGGTCACGGACGTCACCTACGAGATTGTTCCCGTCTCTTCGACTTTACCGCCGGCGATCGCTCCCAGTGACATAGTTCACGTTAGCAGACTGAAAGCCTACCGCCTTCCTCCTAACGACAATGTGTGAAGTGCGCCGAGACGGCGCTTGCACCGCCGGGGGTAATGCTACGCGAGAGACATTCATCCTGGGGCAGACGACGAAGAAGACGGTTCTCTCTGGTGCTGGTGGCTGTCCACCATCTTGGCTACTGTGTCTCTCTTATACTGTAAATACAGTGCAAATAGTCCCGCCTTGTGCCGTTTTACGTAACAATATCAAGCACATATCGAATACAACAACAATTTTAAAAGGGTGACGAAACAAAAAACAGCAGTGAAGATGACTGCCCGACAAGTGGGGCATAGAAGTGAGAACTGAGAATGCAGATTTTAAATGGGCTCAGCGCGAGGAGCAACAATAGCCTGTTCTCGCGTATTAGATCAAAAAGTATTGCACAACCTTTACCGTTCTTGCAGCACCGCACAAACGGTAGTTGCCAGAAATGAGCGCACTTTTCCGCTGCCGACGATAAAGTGATTTAGTCGCTTTTACCAGTTCAGGGGACTTGCGGCACATTTTTATGTTTATTTCACTGTTTATGGGAGCTTCGGGAGGCTACAAAAGTGAATTCACTTTTCAGCGATACAAAAAAGGAATAACGGTGCAGAAGCAAGCTGGCAGCTGCAACCCTAAGTAGCGCAACGCCTACTTACTCTTAAGGTTCGAAGGGTTAAAACATATTTAGAAGACGTCAAGAATGGGAAGAGGAAATAAAGAACGGAATGAGAGATAGCAAAAGCTCCAAAACATAGAGCGCGGCTGTAGAAACCTAAAAAAAGGCGAAAGGTTGCATTAGGCCGCACAAAGCTCAAGGCACAGCGAAGCTGTTCGATTGATTGCGTCTCTTGGTTGTAGCTAGGCTATATCACTTTCTCTTTCTTTCTCTCTCTCTCTTTCTCTTTGTTTCTGTATTTCTTTCTGTATCTCTCTCTTTCTTTCTCTCTCTCCCCTTCTTTTTTTTCTTTATCTCCCTCTCTCCCGCTCTAACTTTATCTTTCTCTCTTCCAATGGAAGTTCTGTTGCAATCGTCAGTACAATGCAACCATATGGCTACCATAAATGCACGTTCTGCAAGCGTGGGTGTATAGCGCAGTGGTTATGACGCTCGCCTTCGCACCGTGGGTACCCGGGTTTGCCTCCTGCCCTGCCAAGAACGTTCGTTTTGTTTTATTTGTTTATTAATTTATATATTTCTCTCGGGCGGCGAGCGCAGACGCGCCAGAATGACGTCACGGCACATGCGCAGCTGGGGGAGCTCGGCAGAGCCGCGCCTTGTGGCGTCGCCTGGTTGCCATGGCTACGGTACGGCAGGTTCGTGCCACACGCACAAGTTACGGCTGGCTTAAACTACGGTAGACGAAGACGCTCGAGCCAATGCTGATGATGATAATTTCGTGGCACACGCACTGACTGAGATGATGCCTGAGGTGATGCACTGACTGAGATATCAAGGTTTATCATTGCGCTTGAGCTAGTCGGACAAATTTCCTAACTATGCGCGGGTCCAACAAACACGGATGCGACATGCGCAGTTGCACGGGAATTTCAAGCGCAAAAAATATCTTTAATACGGCGTGTAGGGAGCCGTGCCAGTAAAATGGCATCACTTTCAGGTTTGAGCACTGAGCTTGCTTTGCGCCTTTTATATTTGTTAGTGAGACGATTTAGAATACCAGGAATGTGCTGTGAATGTTGATTTGTTACATT
>NC_051158.1:68868629-68941124 GCF_013339745.2 Dermacentor silvarum | reverse complement strand
GGCTCATCAGACTATGATACGAGCAAGGCACACTGAGAAAATGAACCCATAATGTTGCCGTTACCAAATATGACTCTAAATGGTCGTTTAGTAAATAAAGCACAGGCTGCGCGCCACACGCAAGCCCAGTCACAGCGTAAGCTGTTGGAGTGGCTCAAGAGTAGCTCCAATTTCGGCAACACGCACACCAGGGTCTTCGCGACAAAGTCTCTTCACTGTTTTGATGAGCAACGATCTGAACTTCAGCCCGGAGTCACCGGCAAGCTGCGGCTTGTAATGCTCTCTGCACAGCAGTCTGCTGAGCCCGATGATGCTGGTTGTAGGCGCGCACGCAGTTGTACGATTCGCTTCTTGAGCAGCAGTTCGTACCTTGCGTGGAGACGCCATAACGTGTATCGAAGACGTATCCAGAATACATGGCGCACATTTCACACCGGAATCGCGTTCATTGCGCACCTTTTCTGAATCGCATCTCGTCGTCTGCGCCTGCGCACACTTTGTTTGCGGGCGCCTTACCTAGATGGCGCCACCATACTGGCGGAGGCTCGGGTCGTCTGCGCCGGTGCGCCTGCCTAGGGAGCATTTATAGGGCATTTTCCGCTGCCGGGTAGCAAGCGCTTGCGTAGCTCAGTGGCAGAGTATCTGGCTCCCACGCAGTGGCCGCGGCTTTGATCCCGGATTGAACCGGGTATTTTTTTCGCCTTTCCGGCGATAGCAATTACGGTTCCCAACGATGGTGGCGGCGGTGGCCGTGGCGACGGCTGACACCATCGCGAAGCGAAACAGCTATTGGAATTATCCCGTAACAGCTTACGCTGTAAAACATGCTACTGAGCCTTTGGCCGAACATAATATCTGCAATGAGGGCCATCAAAGCTTTCTCGAAATTTTAAAACCTTGTGCTTAACGGGCGTTTATGACTTTTGCGGGCAGTTATGAATTCTTTAGAGTTAGCGAAACAACTGGCACTCTTTAAACTACACACGCTTATTATCAATAAGATTTCCTCTACATGCCTAAAATGACAATGGCGTGGCACGTTGACTTGTTTGAGGGCTTTTTACAAAGTCCTTGAGCTGTTTGTAAATGGAGCTTGCAAAGCTCTGAAGAGAGTGTATAAATTATACTTTACTAAGGGTCTTATTATTCTAGTCAGCTTAGGCTTTTGTAATAGATCTTCGACAACGTACTCGTAGTTTAGCGAACTATGACCATCCCGTATTCTGGAAAGCTATATCAGGAAAGCTAACTATTCTCATTATATAACGACTAGAAAAAAAAGGATGAAAGTGTATTTAATACCCATTTTGCAAGAACTTCATATTCAAAACACTTGAAATTTTAGCACATGTCGCCAATGTTATGAAACCGATTTTATATAATTCTTTAATATATATCTCTTCTATTTCTCCCAAGGCAGCGGGGAAACCCTGGAAATGTTTTTAGAAGCATCTCTAAATTATTAGGCTTTACTTAACCTAGACTACTTACTTTGCTATTACATGTCACTTAAGAAGTCCATTATTTCCATATAGAGAGATGTTAACTGCGCTACCGCAGACGCTGCCATATTTAATTTCGTGTTGACACATCCATTGCTTGCGTCTGCCTCCGCCCGTCACCACCATTCCTTCTCTTGACTATATTTGCGCACCGCATCCAAAAAATGCCCCTAAATTTCTCTAAACCCAATATCAGTATTCTAGTTCATATAGCACACCGTGAAAACATAAAATAGCGTTTTTGAGTCTTTTGAAGTGCATAGACATCTTCGCTGTAAAAAAATAAATAAAAATAAAATAGAAAGAATATTGCAAAGTCAATGCAGGGAAAGCTGCCGCCAAGGTTTTCTGTGTACAACAGGAGGGTCGTTAGAATAGTCTTCTTCATCACCTTGCTGTGCATCGTCTTCGGCGTTTGTTTGAAAAATATTTCATGGTCACTGGATTTAAGCCATTGCTGTCGCCGGCGCCGTCCTGTGGTCGTAGTTGTGCCATTTCTTTAACCATCGTCACCATACACATAAGGACCTGCCATACACAGACACATTGCACTATCTCACAACACTTACGCATACGATCGACAGTACCCATAGCGATAGAAACCATTGCGATATTGCTCATTTCGTGAGAGCATGGCATATGCATACAATTTTTCGAATTCTTTTATGTTGATGTCTTTCTAAGATTGTAGCTCTACATGCCGAAGCTCACACTTCGAGCATGCAGGAATAAATGATAGCCAAAATCAAGAGACAGTTCCATTCAACTTTATTCAGTTTTTGTAGTGCTCAGTTCTGGCAAGACGTTTCATGCTAATCCTCCAATATCAACGAGTAACGTTACCGCGATGGTACTTTCCTGACATCCCGAAAAGTTAAATCATACAACCCGGCATCTTTCGAGATACGTAGAAAGATAGATACATTGCCCTCTCACGCAATATCCCACGCGGCAGACATAAGAGTAGCTAGAGCGATAAGTGTCATAAGTTGGTCGATGGTGAGTAATCTGCAAAAAAGACAGGTTGGAATATTAGACCGATTATACAGGAGCTTTACAGTTTGATGTGGCATAAATGCTAAAAATGCTAAAATGCTAAATGCTAAAAGATAGCGTATGCTAACTTTAAAACATGAGCGAAACAGTAAAGCGTTTTGAAGAAGCAAAGCTCAAAACCTACAATAAAGAAAAATCGAAGGAATGAGCACACATTTGCTGCTTTGTATGTCCATTTCTGGGCCGTTGTATCTCCTGCCAGAATTTCGCTAACGGTTTGACAATATAGGCTCAAGGTCTTTTGGGCCCCACCGCTGGCGCCAGTGCCCGCTGGCGTAGTCGCAGTAATGCCAAAGCACTTTACATCTTTATAAAGAATAAAACAATTGTCCAGTGTCTTCTACGGTTTCTAAACCCCGGTCGCACGTAGTGCCAGCTGGAGTTTTTACTTCTCAGCTATTTTACTCTTTTCCTACATGGTATTTAACGCATCATGTATAATAACACGTGTTCTTCAATGCTAGCCAGCAGAAAGATATTGCTACTGGTGACCGCGGTCATGCTACAATCTACATTAACTGGCTGTCGCAACGCTCTAAAAGCACATAAAAGCCTGCACCATACTAAAGAAATATAAATGAAGTCAGCTGCTAATGTGGAAAGCGCAAAAGAGAACAGGACTAAGAAATAGCTGCTTCTGAACACTTCTCCAACTGAGAACACTACTTCAGCAATGAATGAAATGTTATTCTCGAGCCGGAATATTTTTTATGAACGTTTACTCTTTATGATGCCCCATGAAAGTACGTTTGAAGCTTTTGCCAATGTTATTAATGAAAAAGATGATAAAGCTGGTGAGCGATGACTAAGCACGATTTACAACTCATCAAAAACCAAAACCAAATTGATCAAATTTAACTTAAGGCAATAGTATGATGTCAAGGCATGGTCAAAAAGAGAAGAAAAAACCCGTTTCCTTCCACTTAGTCGTTCCTGGCGATCGTCAGCGTTCTCAAAAACAAGGTGACGTGGATTAGAGCCTATATTTAGGAAAGCTCTCGAGCGAAGGCGACCCAAAATTATTATGCCTCAAATTCCGGCGCCAAAATTCAGAACGGAGCATTGGGAGACCTGGCTCGCCAACGAGGAAAAGGAGGCCCAAGAAGGACTTCTCGACCAAGCCCGGCGGGCTACTGAGATCAGTGGAACTATAGACTAGGGGCCACACCCACCTGCTTGCCCAGCCCTTTCCTTATGCAATAAACGTTTTTTTTTCGATTTATATAATTTCTTCTTCTTGATGACAGATTAGTCACGAATTTGGTTTTTATAGTTCGCATGAAAAGTCAGAACAGTGCAAGACTTCTTGCTTAAATATTAACGCCAGCTATGACGTCACTGTTTCGCATCATGGGTGAAACTAAATTTTTTTAAATATTTTCATTAGGTTCTTGACCCTAGCTATTATTAAGCTTCTAGGAATTTTAAGAATTATACAAATATAAGAAATTTGCAGAAAAACCAATCCTAATATAAATGAGCTTATAATCGATTGTAATTCAAGCACGTCGATTGTGACAATAAGAGAAATAAGAAATATGCAGAAACAATGGACGATGATTGTTAATGTAAGCGACGAATGAACGAGCAAGCGAGTCCGCCCCTCCCGCTTCTTCTCGCCCTCCCCACAAACTGGTTTTTCCGAGTGCACGCGTCCTCAGCTCTTTCCCTCGCCTTCTCTCGACCCTTGGCTTCTCCGACCCCCGACCATCAGTCACCTATCACGACCCACCACCCAGAAAAACAACCATAGAGCCAAGGGAAGATTTTTGTTTTGTTAAACAAAACCATTTAGATATGAGAAATGTAATGCGAGGCGAAAAAAAAAAACTTGTAACGAATTCTGCAAAATGAGCAATTATACTGGAGGTGAAGCGTCTACATTGTGTGAAATTCTACTCCTCTATTACCCAGAACACCCTTGAAAACGGTCAACGATACTTATGCAAAATACGTCAAGAAAGTTATAGGGATTACCACCTTTCGTGGCAGGCAAAGCTTATTTGGAGATATGAAGCTTTCATTGTGAGTAGGGCTGGAAAGAATAAATGGCGCACGAACAACAGTAACGTTATTGAAAAAATTTGTTTCCTTAAGAAAACAATTGCTGCAGAAAACACAGCCTCAGAGAAAGCATTGGACTAATTTTGAAATCGTCAGTAGGCCTCATATTTTTGCAAGCTGAGATAGTGTTAATGGCTTATTTACCTGCATCTTCTTCTGGCTCAGTTGTGCGTTAACTTTAAAAGTAAATGAGAGTTGCCCACTGTAAATTAACAATACAGTGACAAAAACAGGTTGAAATTATCAGGGGAAAACGCAGGGCTGAGCAGTCTGACACCCTGCTGATACTAGTTTAATTTTATTTCATTTTTCTGTAAAGTAATAACCCGCCTACTTGGTTGCACTACACGAGCGCTATGAAGCAATCACTATTTAAAGACTGAACACCAAAAGAAATCGTGACTCATCTTACCACGGCGCAATGTTCACCAGATTGAAGAGGTTTCACCACGCCGTCGCATTCAGAGCGGCATTCAGTACGCAGCTGCATGTGGACAATAATAAATTTATTCAATACCGGTTGAAGAAAGAGAAATTCATCTACAGTGAAGAACTAAATTACACCAACTGCATAAACGCACTCAACGCGATAAAACACAAGGTCAAATAGACGGCGGCACCTATTGTGCACTATTAACAACTCATTTTTTAGCACGAAAACAAGGCACTTGTGTGGGAGTCTTGTTGAAACGTGCTCGCGTTTAATGAAACAGTCACCTCCCCAGAAGCTGCTCTCGAATGTAAAAGGAAAAAATACATTTCCGGAGGCGTACCGAAGAAATGAAAACTCGGATGGCATGCAGTACATGCACAGTCTATAGCATAACATAAAGAAAGTAGCGAATGGTTATTTGCGCATGTTGTGCTGTGTGAACACGCCGTACATGCGTGCCTGTTACTGTGGCTTTTAGGCAGCGGACAGAAATGGGGATGTTTCTTCTACAAACAAGCAAATTCCTACGTCACGTGTGCCACGGGCAGTAATTCCGCTGACCTGCTGAATGTTTTAACGTAGGCTAAACTAGTTGGTGTCTCACTGATCTCACAATGCATTCATCATGACGTGTCAGCCGGGAAGGAAGAGGTGTTTCTGCCTAGCAGGTGCATATCTTGCTGCTCGTCCTTGCGCTTACGAGACGCCAGCATTTCGGCAAAGTGCCGGACACTGTCGAGCGAGAACTAGCAGAGGCGACTTTCATATGCTAAATTCATACATTGCATCTGTGATAATACAATCAATATCTTTCCATAGGAAAAGCACCAGTGCTAGTTAAGGAACTAGAGTTTAGCTATTGTTTTTAAAACGGTAGAAAGAAGCAGCTTGGCAGGTTGATGAATATGTAAATCATCTAAATTGCTTTAAGTGCTGCTTTTACCTTGTGGGGGTGACTTATGGGGAGGCGATCGTTACATTATGTGCACAAGAGTATCAAGGAGACACCCACATGTGTACACTTTCTGCTTGAAAGAAGTTTCCTATTCATAGCCTACGTCCATTCTACTTTGTCTGTATGCCTCTGAGTTCTTATCATCTTTACCTGTTCCAAAAAAGTACAGCAAACTACATAAAAGCATCTTGATGTAGAAATAATAAGGTTTCTTTTAACGTACGTATATTCCTTTGTCCAACAGCATTGTACCGCAACTGGGAGAATGCAAGCGGGTTCCTGAAAACGGACGAAGTTTCAAATCAGTAAGAACGTACAAGTGGTAGTAGATTTATTTGTATACTGGTTTGTAAGATGACTAAGAAAACTTTTGTTGGGACAAAGAAATAACTGAACGTTTCATTTGTGAAAGCACCTAGAGCACTGCTGTGTCACACAAATGGAAGCTTGGGCAGTATGCTTCTACTTAAAAACACTTTGAAATGAAAAGTTATGAAATCCTCCGATGATAAAACAGCTGGAAATTGTACAATTTAGTTAATGTAAATGGTTGAGCGCAGCGCGTAGCCAATAGACGAATAAAAGGAGACGAGACGCATGCACTCAAAAAAAAAGGGAACGTTTATTAACGCCTCCTATTGGCGTTAGCGCCTCCCCTGATTCCCTAGCAAAAGACAGCTAGCTGCAAGCAATGGCAAGAAAGGCAAATCAGACAAGATTTTTGAAAATGAGGCAGAGAACAAGGGAATCAGAATAAGGTATCTAGGGGAGCCATGGATGCCTTTCCATGAAAAAGAAAGGTTTCACTCGTGTAAGCCAGCCATCACTATTATTGCTTGGGTGTGAAGTATCTTCGACAGATTTGGGTTGACGGCACATGTATGTTAGGTTTGGTTTACATGGCTCTCGCTCCTACCTAACCTGAAGCCGTTATTGCTGTCTGCCTGGAGGATGAGGAGTGCATTTTAATGAACAGAAAGGAGGACCTGTCTGCCTGGTTTGCGTAGATGTTGTCGGCCTTGCTTTCTTGCCACTGACATTAAATTAGGGATAACGTGATACGGTCAGTATATAGTTCTGTATTTTCCTTTCTCGCAATAAAATTTGAGCCGTTAGTTCAGCGCCGAGCTTGTCGTTTCTTCTTATTGGTGTCTCTTGCGCTGCGTCCAACCATGAGTATTTGAACATTAACTACCATAACTGAACACTTGCTATTAGCAAAGTAATTATCGCTGTGTATTAAAAAGTGCCACTGCCTGTCATACTCCATAAGTATTTTGTAGCGCACTCTCGTATTTTGCCCGTAAAGTTACGTACGTTTTGGGTGCCACGTCATATTACGTTCACCGCGTCAGTAATATAGCTGCGTGAAATACTAATAGGAGAACACATGGTTAATATTTTTAAAGAAAGCATGCATACTGATACGCATCCATAGTATATTCTTCGAAATATGTACATTACGTTTCAGTCTTCCATGTCGGCTATTTGGTCTAACTTTCTCCCGATCAAGAAGAGCTCTCAGGGTGCTATAACAAAAGGAGATGCTACTGGATATGTTTCCATACTTCCTAATGTTACTCAAACAATCGGATCCCCAGAATGATGGAACATGTCTTAAATTCTATGTACCTCTAACACATCATCCCAGGAAGAAGACATGGTGTTACTTACATCCAATGGTTTTTGCAGACCATTTAATGCTGGATCATTGCGTAGAACGATCGCAGAATGGATTACGTGGTGCTCAACGGTAACGAAGCAGTCAGTCGGTGCTGGCATCACGGCGGAGAGCAGAAATGCCGAATATTTTTTTTCGCCACCATGAGTGAGGATCCATCAACACGAAGCTGAACGCCGGACGGGCCACTAGGATATAGCGCAACCTGCCCTCTCAGGAACTACCTTGGGCTGTTAACGCCTACAACACAAAAGGTGATCACTACACTGAATTTATTCTGGAGGCAGTGGCAGGCACACAGAAAATACAGTATAGTTTGTATAGTCTGCTATATGCACTACGTTTAAGTCGTAAGTTTTCTGCACTATCGCACTTGTAGAATAGGAAACGCTCACATGTGATACAGTGTTTGAAAGAGTTGGCACAAAAATAGGGCAAATATTAGCGATCAGAAGGATAGATGTCGATGTCAGGTCCTAACAAGTAAGACTCACAAACGTGTTAATTAGTAAATCTAATGTCATTGGTTGACGAAGACGGTTATTTGCAGTCGCACATGTCACTATGGACAAATCAGTTGTCTGACATAGGAACACCACTATGACGGCGGTGGACAAAATAATTTGACCCGACTGCAAAAGAAATTATAACAGAATGTTGTACAGGGCGCGTTAGAAAGTTTGTATTATGGGTATCATGAACATTGAATAGGTGCACATAATAGGCCCTAAAATTGGAGGCACCTCTCTCAAGTTCTTGTGCAATATAAAGTTTGTTTTTCTTAGCATCATGCCGCACTGATAGGGCAATTAAACAAAATGATAGCTTCAATCATCAATGAAAGTTCGAGCTGCTGTGCGCTTTCTGCATTTCAAGGGACACAGTGCCAAATAGATTTATGCTGACCTAGTGGCACTGTACGGTGACTGTCATTGCACGCCGCCGCCAATTCGGCATGAATCGTTTTCGCTTTGTGTCTCTTGAAACGCAGAAACTCATAGAACGCTCGTGCTTCAATTTCGGAATTTTCGGTTTTCAATGTGCATTTATTATAGCAACATGTAGATGGTCTGATGAGGATCGGTATCCGGCACCGTAGCTGAACTCCACTAGACGTGATTGATGTGACGCGTGGGGGATGTTTACTTGAAGTCTCTGTTACATTGTTTTCAGTGATGGTCTGGTACTCGCAATGTTTTTGGAAGGTTAACAGTGTCATCCTACATCGGATGCATTATCCACAGTGAATGGGCACCTCGTAACGTTTTTGCTCTTCTGTGATGGATACGGAACTTAGAAGCCGCCTTTCATAGAAATAAAATGATGTCTTTGAATGCACGACCCTCTCGTCGAGGTTGCGTGAGGCTCTGCGGAGCTCCGCTCTCGACGACCAAACCTGGGTGACACAGCACGCCCGTGAGGCGGCGGCGAGAGAAGCCCTCAACGTCCCCTCATTGGAGGCTTAGGCTCGGCCATCATAAAGTGCTGGTTCTACAATAAAAGTTTATTCCTTCTCCTCCTCCTGAATGCCGGCTCGTGTAACCGTGAACTTAGTTCTTTTGGCTCCATGGATGATACAGGCTCTCGTGGAAATTACGCTGAATGTTGCAGCCATTGTAATGTGGTCCCGCATCTCAAGACTTGAGCACGCTTCCTGCGCTTGTGAAGCTGTCGTAGTCGTGTCTTCCTGTCCCAAGTGCTCTCTCAAATCATCTGCTTTTTTTAAGGCGAAAGTTTTATCGGCCCCATGAAGCGAAAAATCCAGCGACCCTCCGGCTTCAACATCCGACGGTACCAAAACCCACATAACCAAGTGATGACGTCACGTTCCGGGCGCTGGACATGCTTCACGTCCATGGCGTCTGGGCGACGGCGCCGAGACGCCATGGCCCACACCTAATAACTGACCGGGCCCACGCCTAAAATTAGATCAAGGTGTATCAAAGTGCAATAAGGTAAAATAAAGTGCATCAAGGTGTAATAAAGTGGGATAAAATGGATTAGGGTAGGATTAAGGTACATTAAAGTGGATCAAGCTTCGTCAAGCAAGGTGGATTAAAGTGAAGTTTTGATTTAAGATGATAACTTAGACAAGTCCTCATGCTTTCGCCTTTAAATCACGTAATAATACTTACATATCTCTCAACTTGTCTACTAGAACAAGTGTTCTGCGAAGGAAAGCCCACATCATTATCAGTGTAATCTCAGGGTATCTCTCGCTTCTTATTTTGGACAATAATGTTCTCATCCTTCTCTTTGTCAATGGAATAATTACACTTTGATAGCCTAAACTTAGTCTACGGCTGCGTTGTCATTAACCTACTCATTGTAGCCTCTCTGGACGTAGTTTTTACGTTATAAACAATAAAAACCGCATTGGTTCCTTCAAAATAAGAAATCACGGTAGCCACATCACGCCTATTTTTACAAATAGCCTCCGAGAATAATCAGATGCTATATTCATTCAATCAGCAATGAGAGTACCAAGCGATAAAACGATAAAGCGCTGCCACACACACACACACACACACACACACACACACACACACACACACACACACACACACACACACACACACACACACACACACACACACACACACACACACACACACACACACACACACACACACACACACACACACACACGCACACACACACACACACACACACACGCACACAGAAATCATACTGCTCCCATGCTGAGATGTGACGGAAGCCGCACTCTCACATCTACGTTTGAAAGATTAGCTCAGAAACGTACGTTTCATAGCCTGTTTTACTGTACGACAAAAAAAGTTGAATACCACGAAAATACGCGTATGCTGAGTCATAGTACAAGGTCATTGTAAAAAGTACTTCTGTAAAGCAGGAAATCAAGCCTCTATAATTTCATTATTCATACACGCACAGATCAAGCGATATAAAAATAAAAACATCAAACTGTTAAGACATTGTTGTTTTGTTTATATAGAACACGTCTTTTTTTTTCAAGTGGAGTTCTCGTCTACATATCTGGATGCAGGGGAAAGAGCTTGTACTCAATGTCATTTTTGTACGACGCAATAAACTGAATCTCCGTGCCTACAGAAGGGTGTTCCATCTGGAGTTCATTTACACCATTGCTAAAATCGATGGTGCGTACTCAAACGGTAGTAACTGGCACGCAAGATCGTTACAGAGAGACGACCTGCTGTTCCTTTAGTTCATTGCAAAGAGCAGTAAAGGACAGAATCAAGAAGTGGCCGCTACCAAGAGGATGTCCTTCATACTATTTATGAACATCAAGAGACTGTGAGTGAATTATTGGGAATTTCTAATTTAAGAAATTGAAATTTGCAGGACACGAAACTATACTGCAGAGTATCACAACATTATTATTTGTTACATAAATTAGCTGAAGGATACGAGATCTCTATTACTATATATTGGAACGTGAAAAAATGTCATCTTATGGGGAAATACAAACTCCAAACTTTTGCTATATTATGTAGCTTGTACTGCAAGTTAACGTAGGCCAGATGTGCCTTTGTTTTGTTTCTGAAAAAGCATTCATAGTTAGTGCCAAATCCCAATACGGAATTTCCTGGCCGAGTTTAATTTATTTTGGGTCTCACTTACTGGACAGGCTTGCCCACGAAAGTGACTTGAGTATGTTTGGTATAACAGAAAAAAATGAAGAACTTAGTTGATGCTTTTGTAAGAGTTTACAAAGTTTGTATCATGCAAAATACAAATGCCGCAGACAAGCCTTATGATTAGTGCGTATATTTACTTATATGAACAGTAACAGAGTTATTTGAATAAGGAGTTCAGAGCCTGCTTTATCAGCATCAGGGCTCACCTTTTTCAGGAGTGTTGGCAAACTTATTGCTGTCTTCTTATCTACCAGTCAATACGTTGATTCAAACGTTGTAGGTAACTTCATTTATCCATCAATAGAAACGTGTGCGCTCGGCATTCAGGAGAGTGAATTCAGGCTCAAGTGAAAAAAGATGGTGTAGACACAATCCACCACTCTGTGCATCACAGTTTTTTTTTTTTGTCCTGACCTCTTACCTTACGAATCTTTTGTTGGGCTGCACACAGGTAAAATTGTTTTCCGCGAAAGGTATGCGAGGCTCGTACTAGGCGGGACCGAGTGAGCCTGCACGCTTTAATCCTAAAAATTATCTGTGGTTCGAATGGAGGCGCCGTTAAGTGCTACCAGAACTCAAGCACACCTTTTCGCACACAGTTTGGTCGTCCACTTTTCTGTAATCGCTTTAGATATTCTTTGCATGCCTAGTCACAAAACGGCTTTGTGGTACCGAATATTTATCACAATAATAATTTTGGGGGTATTTGAATGGCCCACCCCTATTAAAATGCAATAATTCTTACCCATGTTAACAGAAGGTCTCCCAACAGCAGGTCCTATTAGGGAGGAACGAAACACCATGTAAAAATTAGCTATGTCAAATAATACCGTAACTGCTCATGCGCTAAGTTGCAGCGTTGACACGCCCTACATTTTGCAGTTTGCAAAAACTGATGGCGAAGAAATGTTGCAATTATACAAGCGACTTGAAGACCCAGTAACAGGCTTCTTATTCTATAAAAATATTTACAGTCTTAACGTCGAAGTTTTTCATGTATTTAACAACCATGAATGAAAGATTGTCTCGTGCGAACAATACGCTTCTTGTATCTCTTCTATCGTCAATCAAAAAAAAAATAATTGCTCATATTTATCAACTCACCTATTATCACTTTTTTGGCATTACACCAGTAACGTTTTCTTATTGCTTTTTTGATGGGCCTTTACATTAGATGATGCTCCTTTGATATGACGTTTAGAATTGTCGTGGTGGCGTAGTGGCTTCACGTTGTGCTGCTAAGGCCGAGGTCGCAAGCTAAAATCCCGGCTGCGGCAGCCGCACTTCGATGGGGGTCAAATGCGAAAATGCCCGCCAAACATGCATTCGGTGCACCTTAAAGTAACCCAGCAGGTCTAAAATATTCGGGAGTCCCGCACTGTGGCGTGCATCAGAATGAGTTTGTGGTTGTGGCACTTAAAATTTCAAGATCTTATTTTTTTACTATAATGTATAATGAGGCCCTATGGCTCCTTGTCAATAACGTTGACTCTATAGGCAATTATTACTTCCTACTAGCTGTTGATTATTGGAAGTCTGCATATCTATTAGGAACTCTGTCTTCTACGGCTGTTGGTATGTTCGGATGTGCATGAGTTATATCACTCGCGCGGGAAAGTACAAGCTTCCTCACTATCGATTATTTGTCACATGGTAAACGCAGGCTGCTATCACCACGTATCTAAGCCCCTGCAAGCAAACTGCACTCGCTAGGCAGCCCTGCTATATGCCTCAATGCTTCAGCAAAATAAGAGCGCTCCTGACCGTCATCAATTTTATTGGCAGGGTTCGTGTATGCTAAGCATATTCGTGAGTTACAAAACTATTTTTGAAATACGTGAATTTCCTCCTTTTACTATGCGATACTAAAAGTTAGCGGATGACCCCATGCAGGAATGAATTGCCTTGCGGGCATCCTTATTTGAAGCAATAGCATTGCTTCTGCGAAAGGTACTTTGTTTTCCTTCCGTAGAGTAAAGAACTGGCTTCTTGTGTTCGCGCTCGTCTGCTGAAAGCAGTTTCAGTGGTTTTTGTGACATTCCCAGTTCGCAATCTTCAGAGACTTGGTTAAAGTAACGGGTTGCACCACAGGGGTTCATTCGTTTAGGGTCGTGCTAGTCGACCATACGCATGCGTGGTTATGCACATAATACGTGTTTTGTCCTCTCTTTCTTGCCACTTCTTGAATGATTTGAGCACGTGTAGCATAATGGGCAGAAACACGTAATATGAGCATTACAATCTTTGTGAACACTCAGTAAATAAACCTACATATGCTACTACGCAATATTTAAAGAAATGTTCACCCGTGATCGCCTGTTCAAATATCGGTCATCAGAGATCTTATATAGCCCTTGACCTGTTGGTTGCCTGTTGTAGAGGGGCAACTGAAGGGCGTCGTTATTAGCACAGCCATGACAAAGGCTGCCACATAAAAAGTCATGAAGCTAGGGAAGTAGGTCTTCTTGAACGTAGTGTAGAGGCAAATAACTTGTGACTACAGGGTGCATCTTTTGGTAAAAAGTCAGAATGTCAATTAAATTTTGTGTGTAATATGCGAGCAACTGAAAAATATCAAATAGTGCACTTACGACTGTTGTCACCCGCTCCAGCTTGTGGTTCCTCTGAATAAAGGTATAGAGATAAACGAAAACTTAATGAAAGAAACCCAAATAACTGAGAACGAGGAAATCAATCACAATATGAGTAAGGAATTCTTCATTAAGATTACTCTTGTATAAGCAGAAACAAACAATGAGATTTAAATTACATGCATTAGATACTGTTCGCTTGTGGGTACGATTTTCGAAGGTACTAATGTCCTCCTAGAATCAGCCACACTGACGTTAAGTTGAAATATGCTGAATGCCCTAACCATACAAATAAAAACAAAGTATGTATGGAAGTCACGCTTTTGCATAAAATGCGTACACCCCCTATTTATGCATTGCGCTATGAACTAAATAGAGGCTAATAAATCAGGGCACCAATTAGGCTTTCGTACCCTAGAACGCGACGCCTGCTTTCGTTTTATTGGGATAGCCTCTTGCGTCCTCTAATCTAAACCTCGGTCTCATGTTAGAGGTAAATACATCCAGAACGTTCAGAATTTGGCAGACAAATGGCACTGTCACTTTAGCTAGACATGCCAGCTTTTCTGGAAGTGACCTCAATCTTCAGTCTGCACAAGATAACAGTTAATTGTCAGGGGTCCATGGTATGGTGCTGGCAGCGCATTGTAGTACTGCAGCGCACGATTCACTTCTTTAGCTACAAGCAACTTGGTTTCACAGCATATCTGGCTTGTTCTACTACAAATTAGGGGCATTCAATCAAAACTATGTAGTTATACCAAAAACACTTTTTTGCAGCTATTCATAGAATACTCTTGGGTAATGATTGCATTAAGCACATTCCACATACAAAAATTTTACAACGCGGTGAAGAAACATATCAAGTACAGTAGTAATGATGAGTACGCGAGAGTGAAGCCTAGAAGTGAGAACCGAGAATCTATTTTAAATAGGTTACGCTCGGGGAGCTACAAGAGCCTCTGCTTGCGTAGTAGATGTAAAAATTTTGCATAACCTTCACCGTTCTTGCAGCAGCGCGCAGACGCTATTAGCAACATATGAATGTACTCTCCCTCAGCCACCGATCAAGCGACTCACTCGTTGTGGCCAGTTCATGTGCTCTGAGGTAGATTACCAGGTTTATTTTACTGTGAATTCACTTTTCAGTGGTACAAAAAGAAATAAACGTAGAAGGAGCAAGCTGGCAGATGCAACCCAAAGTAGCACAACGCCTGCTTACTCTTTACTCTTCAAGTTGGAGGGGTTAAAAACACGTTTGCAATACAGCAAGCATGGAAAGAGGAAATAAAGAACAAGATGAGAGATAAAGTATAACACCGAAAAATAGAACGCGGTTCTAGGAACATAAAAAGAAAACTCAGTCATGCAGCGATCATGCAGCTTTCTAAGCGTGCAGCAAGGGTTCCACCAATGGCGCGAATTTTGTCAGTGGCATATGTACCGCCAGTGGCGCTCCTAAAAATGATGCATGCATGGCCCGGTTAACGTGTTTTAGCGCGGTATCGGCGTCCTATACTTCGGAAGTTAGTTGTTTAAAAGGTAACGTCCAAGCGCTCCCATCCTCATAACTGAATTGCGAATTTTTTGTTTTCGAGTGAAAAACTCGTGAAATATTCAATATAACTTACGTGGAAAATAAACTGCGTTGCTTTGATTCTAAGTTAAAACAAATCGATGCCGCTCTCGCCGCTCAGGACAGACAGTAGGATTCTGGCGATGAGGATGCCCTATACTTTTTGTTTTCGGCTTGCGTGTCGTAGTATCAGCAATACGTGAGGTAAGAAATCACGGCGCATATCCTTTGCCGTCGTTTGTACGGGTATCTACGCTGATTTCGGAAGGGAGTATTAGCGCTTAATTTGATTGCCTTGGCCACTCCAATTTTCAAAACGTTGTAGGCTGTAAAATTGGCAGGCGTGGAATTTCATACTCGTGTCCTTTGAACAGCTTAAGATATCTATGCTAATGAAGGAGCAGACGGCGATGCGCTCTTAAGCCTCACCATAATCTCAACTTCTGGAAGCCGCAAAGAAATGCTGATACATGCGAGGTACTGTTTTGAAGAATAATGGAGAACTGGATCAGTTGAAAAACGCGGTGCGATACGCGGCACATACAGAGCAGAAGAACTTCTTCTTCTTTCTGGGGTTTTACGTGCCAAAACCAGTTCTGATTATGAGGCACGCCGTAGTGGAGGGCTCCGGATTAATTTTGACCACCTGGGGTTCTTTAACGTGCACTACAACGCAAGCACACGGGCGTTTTTGCATTTCGCCTCCATCGAAATGCGGCCGCCGCGGCCGGGATTCGATCCCGCGATCTCGAGCTCAGCAGCGCAACGCCTTAGCTGACTGAGCTACCCCGGCGGGTAGAGCAGAAGAACAGAACAGGCGCATAAGCATATGTTCCTCCCTTAGTTTTAGGCGTTTCGCGCTGCTATTTTCCCAATATTGTATTGTGGCCACGTATCTTTGAGGCCTTTTATGGACTAAGTCAGCTATTCTAAGAAACAGAATAGTTCTCTAAACTCGACTTTATATTCGAAATACCGTTTGCTGCATTCTTTTTCTATCCGGCCCTTGTGGCTTCTAGTATAAGAGGGACTGTTACAGTAGGTAGTGTTAAAGCAGGAAGACAACGAAACCTTGCAGATGCGATCGAGTTTAGGCGATTTTGATTTCAGCTTACCAAAGGCAACGACGGAACTAGTTATCACTATAACGAAAATAGGGAAAACGAATCAAGATACACATGTCACGCTCAACGAGTGCACTGATTTACAGTGAAGGGGATGGGGAGTTGCCATTTATAAATGCTTGGAATGTTTAAAAACCGCTACATACATGAAGTCATTGGTACGCTTTATTTAATACCCTAAACGGGTTATCTGTTTTCCTAGTGAAAGCCTTAATGCTCAAGTTAAGAAAAATGTCATGAGAACTGCAAATGCTTTCAAACCTAGCCAATCACGAATTACGCAGTACTTCCGGCATTTATTCTGTGAGCTGCCCGTTGCTTCACATGCGACGGACGAATTTTTTGCCGCAGGGGGTGCTTGTAGCATGACTCGAGAGGTACATAGAGTTATAGCGAAACACTATTATATACTATATGCAAGCAGGAATTTGATCACGATTGGAGGAAAATATTTGTAGATGCCAGCAAAGATAGGTTACAGAGTTAGAATTGTGGTGTTCTATGTTATGAGTATTATGTGTAATTTACGTTTGTCGGAATTTACTAGGCCTTTCTCTGCTTGTAATATTAGGCTGTCTCACGGTGAAATATATATGGTTCAGTGTAACGCCTCTTGACTACTTTCATGCCCACTGTTTCATTCATGTCTATACTGCGCTAATGTTAAAATTTCATTTATTACAAGCTCGCCAAAAAAGCGGCTCCGTTCTCTCCATTAGAAATACGAAGTGTATTGATCAATTTGTTTTTGCGATATCTATGCAGACAGAACAGATATTTCTTGCAATCTATGGGAAACATTTTTTACGTGAAGCTATCTGCTCTAAAGACCAATTTTGTAGCTTTATAGGGCATGCACAAACCCCACATATTTCTTGCTAACAAAAACTTAGTGACTGTATTTAAAAGTACTAAATAAATGAAATTATACCCACGCTCAGGCACGTGACCCTAAAGCTAAACATTTGCGTCTGGAGACTTTGTTCAAGCTGTGTTTATTTGAAGACACAATACGCAACATCAAAATACAGATTACATCTATAATACATAGCATGAGTAACTATTTTATGATATCTGTGATTTGAATTAGCTGGTAGGTATTTAGCCTAATTAAATAATTTATTATCTCGATGTAGTGCTACCACGAGCATTAAACCCTAAGTTGTAAGTAGCGTGGTGCTTGGGTCTTCTAGGTCTTGCGTGCCCCGTTCACACACACAGAACGTAATAAAGTACCAACTAGCCCTTCAGTCTGTTCTTTTGAAAGTTAGGTGTTATAACAGCATGCTTCATTCCTTCAAAATGGAATGAACTATATTTATCTCTTCAGGAGCAAACCAGTTTTTCTTATTACTATAAAATAATTTCTGAAATAAGTACTCCTCAAGTTTTATGAACAGTGCCTTTTCATCAACAATATTTCTGCGATATAACTGTAGCCGATATTCTTACTATTTGAAGAAACACATTCTGGCTGTTGTACAATAGTTTCAAATATGTTTTGTCTTATATACAGAACATAAAAACATCACATAATCACCATTTCTACAAAAGGTACTTTTGCCAGAAGATTTTACTACTACTTCATAATTGTTTGTTCTAAGAAGGAATTTTCACAAACATAAGTTGCGCACATTTTGCAAAAATGATGTCCACGTAGTCGTCTTTGCATTTAAAGTCGCTTAAAATCACGGTAACCTTTCATTTACGCCACAGAAGATGAAAAGATTGGAAGACCTACTTCTTGGGTAGAGAAGGACCGTTGTAAATATTATCCGTCACTATTTTTTTACTTCGCGGTATGTCATTACGAAAAAAAAAAGCTCTGAACAAGAATTCATACAGGTCTCCAAATATTCTGAAGAAGCATTTTTTAGAAACTCTTGATCCTATAATGCACAACTTCAGATCCTATAGGACAAGAATATTCTGTACGGATTTTTCCCCACCTGTATTTCTATTCTTATATGCTCATGAATGTATAGAAAGGCGCCAATTTAGCATCTTTATTTAGAAGTAGCTGTGTTGTAGCATGTTCTTCTCACAGAAACAAAAGAATAGAAGGAAACGTTTAACCAATGTAGGAATTTCCATAAGCTTAAGAGACCTATAGTGTCTTCGATTTTCCTTAAGATAATCAGACATATAATAATGCACTAGTCAGGAATATGAGCAATACGTTGCTAGAAATTATACTCCGGAAGCGTCCTATTTACATCATTATCCTGTAATGTAATGTAATAACTAACCTTGGCGTCCTGGCCCTGCACCCCACAGCTCCAGAAATGCATTTCTCACAAGACGTTAAAGGTAATTTGATATGCGGCGAAGCTGGATGCTGTACAGGTATGGTGTGAGACATACAGTGAAGATCTCGCAGCTACATAAAGTAACTGGGCTGTAATATATGTGAAATAAAGCGTTGAAGTAATTTATGTATCACCGTAGAAGTGCATGACTCAAGTCGTGTGCATTGTGTACTCTTGATTCTGTGTTTTTATTAGGCTTACAATAAAATTAAGGATGCTGTCGTTGCAATTCTGTCATTTGGAAATGGGCCTGAATGATGCAGCTCTCTTGGCAATAAAAAATTCCTGCAAACTAAGATTGTCTTCCTCTGAGCACAGTAGAAGACGAGCCCCCTCGCATACCTCACCGTACTCTTCGGAATGATTCTCACGCCAAATATCGCAATAGGTCTAGGCATAAAAAAGAAATCCCTCTAACAAATGTTTGTTGCAAAATTTGCGTCTGCATAACTCTACTGCTAAAATTCTGTGCAAGATTTCCACCGCCTTGCTACACGTGGTAGCCGAGGGGCCCGTTGGGTTCAGTCAAGAATTTAGCCTTCTGTGGTCAGTGACAGGAAATTGCTGCACTGCCTGCGCCGCATAGACGACGCTTTCCTTGCACAACTTCAATATCGGATCTGGAAGTTGCATGTGTTTGTGTAACCTTTAAAATTTTATTTCCTCTAATATTCGCATCTCGCACTGCACCAACATATTGTATGAGGCGGTATATTTTGTAAGAAAATTGTCCTATGTGTTATGAACCTAAGGGCTATAAGTTAACCGTAATATACTCCTCATAATTGTACTTATCGCATTCCTTACTGTTGTAGGCAAGGCTGTGTGCATGAAATTATAAGTGCTCTTTTTAGTAACCTTTGTCTCCACATCTTTCAATTATGGTGCCTTCATCACGACAAGAGGATTCCAGTTGTCTTAAGTTCCATGTTCAATTCTATGTCTGAGATGCAACGCCTGCTAAATACGCTGAGTTATCTAACTAAAACATATACGTTTTTACAATAATGTACCCATATTTTTTTACTGTGTAAATATTTTGAGAGGTTAGTCAACTGATGACTAAGTGATAGATATTGTTCCTGCATTTCAGCAGTTCATTTGGATTCATGCATGCTGCAGTAATTTTCGGGTAACGAAGGCCATGCTAATATGAAGTGCAGCCTTAAGCCATACATTGAAGCGAAATAGCAAAGAAACATATACTCTGCCAGATGAATGACAATGAGGCGACAAAATCTCCTAAGTATCGAAAACTTGCTTTGGACAGATTATGCCGTCGAAACATTAATTGTACGAACCGATGCCGTTTAACTGCTTCGTATTATGAAACTTGTGGTGGCTGTGCTTCACTTCTAAATGCGGTGCTTTTGATATTAGGTTTCAGTTTCAGTTTCAGTTTATTATTCATTCAGGATACATAGTTGGTTGTTAGTAGTATACAAGCTGGATCACGTTAAGGAAGCCACTCGGTGATAATTTCTTCCTAATATTGATAGCAAATATTCTGTAACATTCTTTTCCCTTGCTCTCGAAATTTCTAACAATGAAGTGCTTAACATATTTCTTATTTATTTCTCATATATAATATAGCGCGCATTTGAAAGTAAGGCAGTAAAAGAAAAGTTTGAATGCAGCAATTAGGCAATGACATGTGTTTGCAGCTTTCATAGCCTCGCTGCGAAATTATTTTGGGGAGGCTTCCGTGACTTTTGATACCAGTATTTGCGAAGCTAAGATTGATATGGAACGCTAACTCTTAATGATATTGATCGCCTTCGCAAATACTGAGGCCAAACATTGCTTTAGACATATTTTGCCTCCAGCTCAGCGATAAAAAAAAACAAAACAAAAGAACAGTAACGCCATTGATATTTTCGATGAGTGTTGTGGTTCTCAGCAGTGTTACAAGAAATTCGGAGACTAAAGTAGCTGTTTGGTACTTCAGGTGCTCTCTTGACCGTGCCTACGTGAAGACTTAGAAAGAAAAAAATATATCAGCTTACCTTCCTTATGAGATGTTGCTGGTAATGGCAAAAAAATGACGAAAAGGAAAGATAAGTACCACAAGAAATCATCATGTCATTATAAAGCAAATATAAGAGTAATGCCGTTGTAATCACAAATTCACAATGATAATCTGTGAATTTAAAGAAATGATCCAGGTCATATGCGCTGTGGGAATCGATGTTATTCTAAGTATTCGGCAGGTTCCTGACTATCCAGCATTGTCCGGTGTTCCGCAAGACGATCCCAGGTAAACAACGCGTTCCTTTAACTTGAGTAGTTGTGCATGATGGCGGGCGGCGAACGCATGGGTGTGTGACCAAAGTAGAACGACGGCCACCTCGTTATTGACGATCGTATGAGGACAGTGGTTTGATTTCTACGCCGGCCGTCCAGCGCGGGCTTATAGCATGGAGTTTGTTTGGTTTTACATATGTAGTGGATGTGGATGAGCGTATTTGAGAGAAACACCACTTGTGAGTCATCAGCGACTATGTGTTATAGGATCATACGTACGTATAGAATCGTATGCAGCAAAACTGAGAGGTTGAGAAGAAAGACTTGTCTTCACGGCATCTTGACTAAGTTCTCGAACCCACAACCCATGGTATTTGCAAATCTTATTTCGAAAAAAAAACGCACTTAGGCAGTCTCCTCTGTAAAATCTTTCTTTTCAAATGTACTTGTTCTGAATGAGAAGCACAAATATAACTTGGCAAATTTTCTCGCATTTGTGCATTGTTCAGGCTCTCTCGTTCTGGGGTATGCTATGGTGAGCACGTAGATAAATGCAACTTGTGTTCATTCCGCTAAATCATTGAAGTGTTCAATCCGCTAAATCGTAAGGCAAGAGCCTCGAGAAAGCTTAAGCCAGACTCAGACTGTTCACCAAAAAGGTTACTGTAAACAAACAAGTGATTAAAACTGAAACGCGGTTCCTCTATAAGTAGGTGGTGGTGGTGGTGATGTTGAAGCAGGCGGGGTTAGCCTGGCATACATGGCCGGCAATTGTTTTCAAGGCTCGTTCTTAAGAGTATCCATAACCTAATGTCTTAATGTATGTGCATTGGCATGGTTTACGTGTGGACTGTATACGGCTCAGTATTCTGGGTCTAGCATCTGACTTTTGTCGTCTAGGATCCATAAGTGTAATCATTCATTAGTTTTTTTTGCGTTCGTTTGATTCCTCCTCATTTACCCGGCCGCCACTGTATATCTGATGTCACTCGGATCACCAAATGCTCACTGCTAATCACACACACACAAGATTGAAATTGACGAAAACATTTTTTCGGGAATGTGGCCCTAAAGAGATCAATCTCCTCCTTGCAGTTGTGTTTTGCGATGTGGACGATTCTTGTACAAATGTTATAAAGGCTAACCGTAACAAGGGGTTGTGGCCGTTTACGTTGGGAGACGGTTAGATATAATATTTCTTATGAACTAATAGGACAAGTGAAACGCGTGACGCAAAATAAAAGTACTATGACAATTCTATGCGCGGAATATTTCTGGCCTTATTATTTCACAGCCCGTTACTCGCCTCAAAATTTAGTACGCTACTTCTTGCGATCTTACACATTGATGACTGTACACATCATAGTATATTGCAATATAGCTAATGAATTCAGTGGATCAAGAAGGCTAGATAGTTTTTTGATGCCTATCCTTGTAAAACAAGCAAAAGAAACTAATCAGAAAATTGGTTTTGCAACTCCACTATTTGTGCTACTCTCCTTTCGCACTCAGCATGCCTTCTTTGCCCGCGTCCTTAAACATTGTATACAGTGTGCTGTATACAATGTATACAGTGAGAGCACGACTGCATTACTGAGGAACACCGCACCGATGTGGTGGTGTTGCAGCACGCGAGGTTAGCCAGGGGTGCTTGGTCGGCAGTTGCTCCGTTGAAGGTGTTGTACGTAGTGCGCTAGGGTGTGTCACCAGACGTTGATTAACTCCGTGTATCCAAAAATGGCAATTACCAGTCGTAGGAGAACCATCCAGATAACTACGGACCCTTCGGGAAACAATACGGCTTTATAACTCGCATGGGGAATACCTTTCTCCTGTGCGTTGTGAAGCAACGCCTGCTGTTCCGCCTCAAACTGTACCCATAAAAGTAAGAAGTGTTCTACATTACCGATATCACCCCACAAGGCTAAAATTGGTAAAGCAGATTGTCCAGGTCTAAATAAGTAAGTCTTTGGCTTGTGTGAAATTCTAGCGGAACGCAATAGGATAGCTGCTTCGCGAACAATTCCTTGAAGTATACAAGCTTAATGCGAAGTTTTCTGGAGTGGCTGCAAATCATTGCGGATTGAATCCTTTCTGTGTTGAGAATTATGGGGGAAGAGAGAAATATTGGCTAACAAAAAGGAGCAAAACCTGCTCTATAGAGCAGGTTTTGCTCCTTTGTGTTAACGTGACCGTCTCGAGCACGGCTGACACCTGGACATCAGTCAGCAGTGTGGGGAAGAAGGAGTAGGATCGAAAAGGTTACACATATAAAAAGGAAGGGCTTGTTAAAAGCTGATATCTCTACTGGTATAGCCTGCTAAGTGAACGCTAAACGCTGGCCACACGACTGCGACGCCATGTATTGTTCCGTATCCGATTCTCTCGTATCTCATAGTTGCTCTTTTGTTTCTATTTCGCTGTCGTTCTTCGACCACAGCCTCAGCTACACGCATGTCTGCCAGTCAACGTGACGGTACACTAACAGCAAAAAAGCTTTTCTATTTAAATATATGCATGTTGGCTGCCGCAGCTTCGTGTTGACCAAAGAAACGAAGAGCGCCGTGAGGGTGCCACACAGCAAAACCACTGCGCACATTGCTTCCCTTAAAATTAGTCGCCTTTGAGCGACCTCTACATGTAGACAGCAAATTTCTCTAGCCACACATAATGGCATACGCTCCAAGGTTTTCAATCTTCGTACAGTCCGAAGCTTTGTAATTCAGTGTACCAAGTAAGGCTTTGTTACTTCCTATTTATTTTAAGTCAAGCTTTTTTATGTCGTCCTTGAATTAAAAAAAATGTAGACAACAATTTTTTTTTTGTGGGGAACTGACGCTTTCATAGGGCAGTGTTTTGAAAGTGGCAATAGCAAACACAGACGCAGGGCACTGCTATAGAAAAGAGCGTTATATTCGTGTCTTCTCACTGTACTTGCCAGCCATGTGAAAACCCTTACTTCTACAATGCTTCTTTATCAGCTAGGGAAGTGTTTGTTGCAGAATCTGAAGCTCAAAGAACTTTTGGCTTTCTCAATGCGCAACACTGATGTACGGCGTGTTTTTTTAACCATACAGAACCTTCAAGAATTGACTGCTGCAGATTGCGCAATGGTAGTCCTTCAGATGGATTAGGCGAAACGGCGGACAATACTCGCATGAGACATCGACTTACGGCAGGGACTAATTAGCAAACAGTTAGTACTGAACTTTTAAAATAATTAAATTACGGCGCATATAGCGGTAATATAGCCCCATATAAGTTATAGCCGGTGACCTTGCAAGCCATATCCACCTAAAGCAAATACTTAGGATGGCACCAGTTTCGACATACGTGCCGTCAAAGTTGCGGTAAAAGTACACTGTTCCACTTAATTTTTAAGACAACATTGTTTTACGAATTGAAGCACAAAAGTAACTAGGGCGCCAACGTATTTATCGCCAACTTCATGCATTATTTTATCGCAAGTTTTGCCATCCTGAAAGTTAGTTCCGCGTGGATACGCCTTACAAACTCATTGGGTAAATTCGTAAATTCCAATATTTGCCATGAGGTAATTATTCAAACAGGTAATTAGTGACCTTTCGCTAATCGGTTGATTGTGCATTTTGATTTATCGTGCAAGTGATGTCCATGTCTTAGAGTAGTGCAACTCAGTGATTAGAATCGTGCTGTCTGCACAGGTAATGTTTAAAAATTATTAATGTTCTAAACAAACACCCGGTATATTACCCGCTCAGGAAAATTATAAGGCAAACAAAATTTAAGAAATGTTTCAGAAATACGACCTGCGTGATGGGAAATTTTGTGCAAGAATGTATGGAGCTTCTGTAAACATCTGTCGAACCTATGAAAACTGAGACAGGTCGTCGAAGTATTGCTCGTGAGTTACATTTTAGGAGATGGTTTCAGATGCATAAATATACGAAAAGCTTTGAACTCTGCATTCGCGATTCTACGACAGTGTTACACAATGCGCCACACTAAAACCTCTTGTGTACGCGTGTAAAAACAATGTATATAACATAATTTTAATGCAAACTTTGTATTTGCGGAAAGCTTGACATGCTTTTTGCTGACGTTGAAAAAAATATCTCCACATTAATATTAAGAATAAGCTTGCCATTCACTTTCTCCCCTTGTGGTTGTTCTTCTGAAAATATAATTGTCCATAAAACGATTGTTACAGATAGGACAACCGAGGTTGAACTCAAGATTACATAAAGCTATTTCATTAGGAGGTGTAGCTGGTTCCAGTGTGGCCTATTGACTTGTGCGGAAATACATGAAGCGCACGTGAAAACAATAACGTAACAGCGTCTATTGTAGGACGTTGTTGCACATGTCTTCTGAAACCTCCTTTTATGCGTGAATTCCTATTTCAAGATTGTGTAACATCAGATGTTGAGTCTCAACTATTTCAAATAGGGGAATACTTCGACCTATATGACAGAATACCAAACATTGTACCAGCTTATATTCGGTTAGTGTGTGTGAGCAAAACACAGAGACCCAATTTCAAAGAACAACTAGATTTCGGGTGGAGTCCGCGCTGTATATTTTACCGTTTATATAGTAAAACTACAAATTTGATTATGCACTGATGCCCACACTTACCCTTAGTTTACCCAATTTTGTACCGAATAATATTTCTTACGAAGGATAACAAAAGAAATACAAAAATGCTAATTAGGCTCTCGATTGTAAAATATCATTTTTAAAGAATGTGTCACTTCTTCGCCACGGCATTCTAAAAATCACAGCATTTTTTTTGTCAGCAGGGGCTCACGTGATGTAGGTGCCGACATAAGGTTTAAGAATCACGCAAGTGATACTCTCTTTATTGAGTTTTAAAAGCGGGTAAACAGGCTGATCATGAATAGTTACTTAACTAGAGATGGCCACAAAATTGTATTGATATTGTAAGTAATACCTGGGATCGCTGTGGCTGTTTTGTTTTCTAGGGTTTATTTGGCCGCGGATGTAGAATATGATACCAAAATAAATGTGTTTTTTTTCGTACTTGAGAATTCTTTTCCAATAAAGCGTTCAGATATTGTTTTATTTATACAATACTGGCAGGCCTTGCACAGGTACAAGCAGGGTGTGTGCATAAGCATTTGAAAAAAACCCAAGAAATAAAGTAGCACATGTCAGTCATTAGTAGGTACAATTGGTGACGGAATCAAGTTCCAGTCGTTAATAGTGCGTGAAAAAAAGGAATACTTGAACACCTTAGTACGTGCTAAATATGAATTTGAAGTGTGGGGTTGGTGGTGGTGGGTGTGTCTAGTTATTAATGGTTTAACATTCTCACAGGGATTCACAAGTACACGGGAGAGACAATATTTACAGACTGCTGCTACCAGAGAATGGCTGACAGCATCTCACGCGGCATGTCCCGTCTTCTTCCTCTTCGCGTAGCACAGCGGTCATTTAATCGCAGGCTCATACACAATCCCTCGTAACAATATATATTGATGGCTCAATAATTAATTTATTGCGAATAAGTGCCGAAAGAAAGTCAAGGCGCAATTGTTTTCTTCGTAAAGCTAGTAACTGTATATGCTTTGTTAGCATACGTTGCGTGGGAGAATCATACTGCGAAAATTTAGAAATATAAATCGAACTGCTTTTCTTTGTATTCGTTTTAGCTTTTTAATGTTAACTTCAGTATAGGGATCCCAGACTATGCATATCTTGTGCATACTTGTGTGATATATTGTGCATACATAACATATATGTTAACGCGGTAAATTTCAGGTACTGTTCCATTTTTGCGAAGTATCCCTTCTCCCATTTTTCTTAGCTTAGTTTTGCCAGTCTTGGCTGCATCATTTGTCCTCAGTTTTTGTCATTTTATCCACTCCGAGAAGCCTGGATAAGTCTCGCGCAGATTAATAACACAGGGCAGTTCTAACAGTGAGAGAAATCTTGTGCCTCAGAAACCTACCACTGCCCCTGACTGAACACAACTCTTCGAAATGTGTTATTTGTTTTTCAAGATTACGAGGAGCTATTCTTATTAAAGGGAGATAGGGCAGTCTTACTTTCTACGGGAAGGACATACAGTTCTGATTAGAAATGCAGACTGGAAACTATTGTGGCGTCCTTTCAGGACGCATTTTTCTTACGGACAAATGAATACAATCCGTACTTAAGCGCAGTGGTGTCTTGAGCGACAGAAACGTTGCTTTAGCCATAAACACTTATTATGTAGGCTATGCACGTCGTTCTGCACTTATACCTATACTCCATCTTAGACCTAACCTTTAAAGCATTTCGTATATTCTGATCTTTAGACATCCTTTAGTTACACAGATGTAGAAATTGGACACGTTTGGAAGCCTAACTTTAGTATAGATGCTTTTTGACAGTAATCTTGATGAAACCACTCATCTGTTTCATACGTAATTAAGCTGTTTTTCAATGTCGTTACCGACTCGCAACAGGCCTGCCGCAACTTTAACAACGGACGAGCACCGGTGCTGGCGGCTCAGATTCTAGGCCCGAGGCTGCAAGAATCCCATCAAATCACCTGGACGCCGGGCCACGCGGGACTCGAGGGGAACGAAAGGGCGAACGCCTTAACTCGAGCGCAAATCAACCGAGCGGGGCAAAACCAATCGTCTGATCAATCCCCACCATTTACCTTCGTGCCCCTGCCATCAAATTACTGCGACCGACTCGAGATCCAGCGACTCAACCGCAGGATTGATCCTCCCCCTCACAAAAAGCTCAGCACTGAAGACGCACTAGCCCTCAGACTTATCCAAACACCTTCCCAAACCTACACACATACAGCAAAATATACCTACTAACATATCGCGGCATCTGCCCCTGGTGCGGCGACACACGCCCTACACTCTTTCACATCTCTTGGGGGTGCGGGGGCAAACCTGAACATTTAAAGACGCCTAACACGTCATTTGAGCGGTGGGAGGCACAGCTGACCGGTGATACCCTGGCGGGACAAGAAGCTCTCGTCAGTGAGTACGTTGAGCAGCCATGGCCAGTGGAGTCCTGGAATGAGGACACCACCCACTCGTCCTCAAGATCAACGATCTCGACGGTATAAGTAAACGTTTTTTCTCTCTCTCAGTGTGGTGGAAATTGTTCGGATAAAAACGCTGTTTGTTGAGTTGTTTAACCAGCACTTACAAAGATACAGAAAAGTAAGCAACATTTACCTCCGGTTGGAGATTCTGCTGGCTTTGGTCCTATGAAAAAATTTAAATCATGATTATTCAGGGGTGCCTCGTGCAAGTATGGTGTCTTTTAATATGAAGAGAATGTATAGTGCAGGGTGCAAGGAAATATTTTTTGGCTTACCAAAATAAAACTGCTTAAGTTTAGCGTCACATAAAACAAATATTTTGGTTAAAAAGTCAATTCTTGACTTTCTACCTCTTTCTTCCATGCAAACTCACGTTTGGAGGCCGTAGCATATTTGTGCAGTGTCAAAGTTTTATTTAACCATTGGAAGCGCGAATGCAGCAGACCAACAATAAATCGACCATTCTTTGCCAGCAGTGGCAGGCAGAATATAGGGCAAGGTGCTACAAGTGCAGCACGTGGGCAGAGCTTCTTTTTCGGTGCCTGTACATTTAGCGTCGGTGTCTAACATACCTGACATAGCAAGTGTTTTCTACAGTGCGCTGGCATAGAGAGGAAAGAACTCTAAGTACACACACAGAGGAGAGATGACATTTACAAAAGGCAAAGTACATCTCGCCTGCTTACACTTATCAGGATGTCACTGATGTAATGTGGAAAGTGTATCTCCGGTGGTGGAGCTGATTGATTGATTGACTGACTGATTTATTTATTGATTGATTGTTTGTGAGAAGTAATGAAGCGCTAAACACTGAGTAGTAGTGTGGAGTGCTAAAGGCCCTAATACATCTGGTTAGCGCCATGTCATCACAACATCCCCGTTCGATACTTTGAGGCCTATGCACGACTCATTGTGATGAATAAAGCGTAAATATTTGCACACATTCGATATAAAATATGATTGCATATATTATACGCCTATCTGCACAATATATATAAGAAGGGAGTGAAGAAAACTTCGTTCAAGGTACATTTCAACAAATGCGTTTGGTGTCCAGTAATGTTTGCACTTAAAGAATGCAGATAAAAATATATTGGTTCCCGTCAAACAGGATATTGTGAAATTCCATCGCCAACATTAATGGGCACCACACACTAACTTCATAGTGATGTTGCACTTCGTGAGTGACCTTCACCACGGAATTTCATCTTCTGTGCATATTTGTAAAAAATCACTGAGTTTTGAAATTATTCAGCGTTTGCGGAAGTTGAAACGATTTGTGTATTCTCAGTGGATTCTGATCGAGGTGGCAATAAGAATGACGCCAGTTTTATTTTTAGAAAAGATATCTACCAATGAATGTGTGGCTGCGATGTGGTTCTCTCTCAAATTAAGTGCACCGAAGGAAAGGCACCTTTTTAGTCCTAACTGAAATTATGAGATTGACATACAGTGGCAGCAGGAACGCCAAAATTACGGTAGGAGACGAGTCCACGAATATACTAGTGGCTAATTGGCCGTCATTGCGCACTGAACATTGCAAGACCCACTCAAGAACTGCTGAGAACATGTATGCACTTGCAGTCACACAAATAATGTCGGGGTGCTTATGATGATCGGTATAAAATGTTGAACTATGGGGAAAACCACAACAAGAAAGGGCTTTAGTTTTTAGCAGATCGGCTCCAATAATTCATGTTGGTATCTTTGTATGGTATACTGTTGGTATCTTTGTAAATTTCTAATTCCGGTTTTTCGTAAGAAATGCAGTACCAAGGAGATCAACTTTACCTTTCTTTTCACACTGCATTTCTCGTTCAATATAGGAAAGTGTGTGTTATTTTCTTATAGCGGCCAATTCAATGTTGTCGTTTGTATAATACGCGGTAGTGTGCCACCATGCAAGCGACGAAAGCTTTTACATTGACTAGGTCTCGTCATGAAGGTCATCAGCGTTATTGTTTAAGCATTCCTTTAATATCAAGCCTTCCAGACACCCATCTTTATGCTTGTAAGTGTATGCAAAGTTTTTTAACCCATGGCCCATCGCTTACGATGAAAGCCATTGTATTGTACTGGAAACCACCACACACAATCGTTAACATCTCACTGTTCTAAAAATGTCATTTCTCCGTAATCTGACGTATATAATACCTATGTACTCAATGTTGTTATGTGATCTGCACCTGCAAATTGCATACCCCACCCATTTACCGCAAACATATTGCGTTATCCCATTGGTTGCGTTGTGTTTACATCATTGTCTTTACAGCCACATCGTTTATTAGCTTCGGTGGGCCTAATATGCAGTAAAGCTAAATTTCTTTCTTGTCTGTAGGCATTCTTTTAATTGTGCAACCTCACAGTTTACTGAAGTCTGGCTTTTACCCGTGGTAAATACGTCTATTGTACACTAAAGCATATTTAGCCAACAGCTTCTATTTTCGCATGCAAACCACTTTAGTATGATAAAAATATTACCTGAGCTGTATTAGCAGTTCAATTCGTTTTACTCCCTGTGACGATGCTACGCGGTTCGTGTAAATTGCTTTTTAAATAAGGCAGTGAATTAACAATATGGAACACAACACACAGCGAATGAATAACAGGCTCACACACGTATAATAAATACAAAGAAGTCAAAACAAGCTACCGTAGCTTGTCACGACAAGGCCCAAAGGGCACCTTAACTGTAAATGAAAGCATACCACCTGGTCACGGTACAAAATGCATTATATTGTGGGACTTGCGCAGATGTCGGCTGCAGGGTTCTTCTTGACATGTCATAGGTTTTTCGTTTGTTCCGTTCACCGACAATGACATATATCACCACATTTTTGCACTCCGCGCACACCGTCACACTCCCTTAATTTCCACTTCTGTACAGGTAGAGACTACGGCACTTACCTTCTCCGTCTTGTGAGCTAGCGCCGTCTGAAAGTACGTATTTAATATTATTTAACGAACTGGAAAGTATGTTATCAAACAATATTTATTCGACTCCTAACAACGCTGTGGTAGATGCATGCCAGTTACAGGCATTCTTGTTGCAACTACGAGAGCACGAGGTGGAAACAAGAAAGTTATAATGCATGTTTCGCAGAGCGCTTTCTCTTTCGAATAGAATATTTGGAGGACGCTTTAGCTTTGCATTTTAGAGTGGAACGCGATAGCATTCAAAGATCCCTGACTGCTCCTCACGCTTTCCGGCAACGGCAGCTTATGTAACCGCAATGTTTACCAGAAAACGCGGCGGCGAACACTATGCACGGAGACCACCTTTCTGGTGGAAACGCAGCTTCTTGCGTGGGCTGATCCCGGAGATTATGCACTGCCGTGCTCAGAAAATTACATAATTTTCAGGCTCCTGTTATCGTTTGGCACTTTTAATATTTGAGTCATGTAAAGTTCTACGTAGACATAATGACTGTATCTGTTTATTGTAGATGTAGATGTAGAGCCTTGGAGTTGTGGCATTCTTAAGCAGGCCTCTCTTCTTCGTCATCCTCTCCTACCTTCCTGCTCCGTGGCCACTGGCGATGTGGATCGCTACGTAGAAGAGGACGACGAAGAAGAGATGTCTGCTTAAGAATGCCACAATAAACAGATACAGTCATTATGTCTACGTAGAAACTATACACTGGCGCAGTCGAGGTCTGGAACCTGCAAATTAAGATCAAGTTCGACATCACGCGCCGTGAGGGGCGACCCGTCATCGTGGGCTTCCAACCGGATGGTGAGAGATACGTCGGGCTGCCGGAGGACACCACTGCTCCGAGTCTTCTGAAGACGATTTCCCATGTAACCGGAGCCTCTGTAGATGACCTCGTCACTCAAGGTAGTGTGGCTGTCAGCATGAATCTTGATGATTTGGATGCTTGTTTAGGAAGAGCCCCACCGGCACGTGAAATGCAGACGCCAGCTAATTTCACTGATTCTAAGACAGAATGCATCATTCGCGCATTACAAGAAATGCAGATGATGCATATGGCACAGCAGCAGCAGCTGTTAGCATTTGTTATTTCAGCTGCTGATGTGTGAGGGAAGCGCGAAGACCTTTTTGTGAAACCAGACTTGTTTGATGGTACTTCATCAGGCGTAGCTTTTTGGCTAGATTTCTACGAATATGCCTGTAACAAAAACCAATGCACAACAGTTGAAGACCGCATACGTAATATGAGACCTTTTCTCTGTGGGAACGCACGGAAGTGGTTTGACTTGCAAATAACATCACATGCAAACACTTCTTGGACGGAATGGAGGAAAAGCTTCTCGAGTGCTTTTCAGATGAACCCTGTAGAGCTCTGGAATAGTGCTATTGTCTACAGGCAGAGAGGCTCAAAGAGTACGTTTTTGAAAAGTGGCGGTTGCTTCGTATTCCTGACCCGACATTGGCGGATTCTTCTGTCATCGCTCTTGTTGTACATGGTATGACTAGACATTATCAAAGACAGATTCAAGTGAGGTCGCTTACTACTATGGACGAATTGCTACTAGCACTGACATATGCTACATATCCTGAATACCGCGCACCTGATAAGGAGATGTCGGTCGGCAGAGGCGATTACCGTGACAAGAACACAGCTACATTATTGGGGGCAGAAAAGACTAGCACTGATTGTAACCGACACTGCAGCGTGGCGCCCAATGTACAGGCTCAGGACTTGGATGAAGAGAAATGCACTGTTGAGGAAACGGTATTTCTCACGAAGACAGGCATTTTGAATGTCCAGATGCTAGTGGATGGCCGCACTTTGTCAGTCTTAATTGATACTGGTGCTTCTGTAAGTTTATTCAACGAGAGCCTAGTCGATGCTGACAACATTGTGCGTGGGAAGACAATTCGTGTCTGCGGATTGTCTCAGCCACGAAAAAAAGGTATGGTTAAAGCAGGAGCTTCAGGGAATGCTGGAGGCGGGAATAATCAGGCCTTCTACTTCGTGTTTTGCCTCGCCTATTACGATTGTTCCTAAAGAAGATGGGTCATTTCACCTCTCCACAGATTATAGACTAGTAAACAAGCAAACAGATCTCTTCCCATATCCAATGCCGAGAATTGATGAAATAATTGACGAGACTGGAGGATGCCAATGGTTTTCCTGCATTGACCTATGTAAGGGATATTGGCAGGTACCACTAAGAGAGGATACCAAGAAATTTACAGCATTTGTTACCCCTTTCGACATATACGAGCACAATAGGCTGCCGTTTGGATGGAAAAACTCCGGATCATGGTTTCAAAAGATGATGAACGATGTGCTAAAGAACTTTATCGGAAAATTCTGCAATGTGTATGTGGACGACATAATTGTATACTCAAAAACAAGGGAAGATCATGAAGAGCATCTTGGAAAGGTCCTCGAAGCCCTCAGCACTGCTAGACTGAAGATCAACATTAAAAAAAGTGAATTATTCTGCAAGAAAGTGGTATTCCTTGGAAGAGTATTTGATGCAAGAACCAAGGGCACTAAAGAGGAGAGCGTTCAGCGCATCAAGAAGCTGGCCAAAACCTATGACATTCATTCTTTAAGAGTGTTCCTAGGGCTCGCCGGTCACTTCCGCGCGTTTATAAAAGACTATGCGAGAAAAACTAAATGTCTCACGGCACTGACACAAAAAGGCATGCCATTCGTATGGTCCGAAGAATGTGAGAATAGCTATCTGGAACTTGTAGACGGCATATCCTCCGATCCTGTGCTGACACTCCCAGACTTTGATTTGCCGTTTGAGCTTTACACGGACGCATCTCACTACGCTGCTGGAGCCATTCTTTATCAAAGAGATGAAAACGAACGGCCTGGCCGGGAACTCAAGGTCATTGAATACTATTCTTGTACCTTCACGAAACCACAAGAAAACTACACGACAACGGAAAAGGAAGCACTAGCGGTGGTAATGGCCGTAAGATACTTCAAAAGCTACCTGCAAGGTAAACACTTCAAGCTCTTCACTGATAATCAGGCATTAACGTATCTCTTGGAGCTCGCACTGCCAAAGGGCAGAATAGCCCGCTGGGTCAGCGAGATTCAACAATTCAGCTTCGACACAACGCATAGGCCAGGCCAGAGGCATCAGGACGCTCATGCATTATCCCGACTCCACGTAACGCAGGAGATTTAGAAAGGAAGTGTTAACTTGATGCAACTCTGGGAGGGTACGCAAGAGATGGAGCTGCGCAAGGGGAAATTCTATGTTCCTGAAACAAAAGTGCCCACAGTGCTGAAGTTATATCACAGCAGTCCACAATCGGGAGGACATGACGGATTTTGGAAGACCTACCACAAGCTCACCAAGAGGTTTACGTGGAAAAACATGAAAGCAGATGTTGCCAATTACGTCAAAACGTGTCACGAGTGTCAGATGGTTAAATCAAAATACAAGCCTCGTGGGAACAGAATGGTACTGCCAGAATACTCAACAATCCCATTCGAAGTCATTCATCTTGATTTTGCTGAGCTCAAAAAGAAAGGTGAAGGCGTTAGAAGAACTCAAGCTTTTCTGGTCGCCGTGGATGAATGCACGCGCTTTGTTGCCGCCAAAGCTGGAAGAGAAGATGCGAACTGCGTCATATCTCTTCTCGAGCGGGACATCTTCAATGGCACTAAAGTAATTGTTGCGGACAATGGACCAGCTTTCAGAAGTGAGAAGTTGCGGAAATGGGCTAGTGAGAAAAACATTGCGATTCGCTACCCAGCACCATATCATCCTGAGGCCAATTCTCCCGGCCGGCTGACTATGAAGATGTACTTTGATTGTCGCCACAAAACAAAGATGCCAGAGATCGACCCTGGGTCCATGGTACTGGTGCGAAAAGGATTGGACTCCATTCACTGGTCCGTACTTCGTTGTTAAAACAGCTAAACAACAAGGACTGTTGAAGACCATCTATTATAATGGACCAAGTGGCAGAATTGAAGAGGCATCTGTCGGAAATGTGCTACCATATTACCATCGTCAGGGCAACGACAGCCGGCCGGGAGAGTGTAGCGATCCACATCGCCAGTGGCCACGGAGCAGGAAGGTAGAAGAGGACGACGAAGAAGAGAGGCCTGCTTAAGAATGTCACAGTTGTTGTTTTGAGGCAACAACAACAACAACAACAACAACAGATACAGTCATTATGTCTACGTAGAAACTTTACATGTCTGGTAAGATTTAACATAAAATCCATGCACTGTTGGCATTTTGTTTCATGGCATTTGTTTGTGGTCTGTCATTCTCAAACATCTGAGGAATAACCTTGTCATGAATATAAGACAAGGTATGATCCACTTTAGGGATAGAATGCTGTGGCAATATAACCCGCATATACCGCATGTCATATATGACAGACCAATATAGCAAAGTTTAGCGTTGTCCTTGGGCTCCTCAGACTGTGTTCTAACTATAAAGAGGTGCGTCTACACGCGGATGCGATATAAGCGGGTAGGCCAAAATTTTTCCCTCTACATTCTTGGGTTTTACGTACCAACACCACGATGTAATTATGAGACACGCCGTAGTGGGAGACTCCGAGTTATTTTGACCAGATCAGTTTCATTCACGGGCACCCAATGCATGGCACATGGAACCTTTTTGCATTTGGCTCTTCGAAATGCGGATACCGTGGCCCGGCTTTCATCCTACCACCTCGTGCTTACTGCCGCACTCCCATAGCCATAGAGACATGATTGCGCGTGCCAAAACTTCTGGCACCCTTAAAGATTTACGAAACGGTGTAGGGCCTGTAACGAAATTGTCATGACGCCCCTGCACTGCCCGTAAAGAGCACAGTCAGTCAAATTATATCCCAATCAATTGCGAGCACCAATACTGCGTTGCTCTTGTTATAGTCTATAGTGATTTAAAATAAATGACACGCGCTGTGAATGGAATGCTTCATCAATTTTGTTATTGCTTCGTAATTTTTACGAACTATGAAAAATATTTTAGCCCAGAATATAGACCTGGTTTGAGCAACTATGACTCCACAGAAATCCCTCCACAGGTAATTCGCGTGATGTAAAGACGCTGCATGTCATATATATGGTAACATCCATTGCTCATAAGGACGTCGCATGTAATTTATTGAAATGTAGAAATAGTAGCATGCTCTTCTGGAACGTAATTTTTCTTGCGCCTGTCTCTGAGCTTGCGATCGCTCCCGCGCGCGATACAGAAACCCGCTGCGGTAGCTCAGTTAGCTAAGGCATTGCGCTGCTGAGCACGAGGTCGCGGGATCGAATCCCGACCGCGGCGGCCGCAGTTCGATGGAGACGAAATGCAAAAACGCCCGTGTGCTTGCATTGTAGTGCACGTTAAAGAACCCCAGGTGGCCAACATTATTCCGGAGTCCTCCACTAGGGCGTGCCTCATAATCAGAACTGGTTTTGGCACGTAAAACCCCAGAAAGAATAAAGAACGTTTTGTACATTCTTATAAACGATTGTCCAATAGTGATCGGCTGGTGCACATTGTATTGAAGTTGCTATAGCCTTTTCCGATTTACAGTGATTTACAGAGTATGGTTTACATTTCAGAGCAGATGATCGTGCGAATGTTACCTCTGTTTAAATCTTTTAGCCTACGCGAGCGATAGCATTTTGAACTTTGCAGTGATCGTTCCGGGTGCGGTTTAATTCAGACTAGAATATCGTGTAATGCTACCATTGCTTTGATCATATAGCCCACGCGTGTGGTAAAGCGGCCTTTGAAAAGAAGAAACTGTAAATACTATTTGTGTTTGCTCTTCTGGTTTCATTTGAACTGATTGAAATTTTAAGAGAAATGTCATACGAGTAAACAAATATGCGCGGATGATTTCATGTATGCAGCAGATTTAACATAACATTCAACATGTTCCCTAATCTAGAACAAAATTTCTATCAAAATGAGTAAAAGAAACGTGAGCACATAAAGTCGATGTTGCTTAAAACTGCTAGTATTCATCAAAAAATGGAAACCGCAAAGTATAAACGCAAGATCAAAATACTCTGCTGACTGTGCAATTTGGACTTTCTTTACGCTTTTTTTCCACATTGCTTCGTCCTGTTTTCGTTGTATACAGGAAAGGTTTCTCCGGAAACCTTATTACACTTCAGCAATTCGATACCTATCAGACGTATAAAATACTTATTGTTTTCACAATCAAAAAGGGGGCACACAGATGGGGTAGCACATGTGATATAAAGGTTATAAACAGGGATGAGGTGCCTCAGAGGCACCTTATCCCTGTTTAGAACCTTTCTACCACATATTGCTTTCACTTTATCTCTTGCTGCATTACCCATAACCTGAACCAACCCTCAAAGCGGCTCACATTTTCCAATGCTGCGCTACTAGTATTTGTTGATAAACAACATGATCTGTATGAAAATGATATAAGGATTTTAACTGGTGATGAATTCTGCCTCATCAATTCTTGAGAAGGAAATTTGTTGTTAGCTGTGGCTGGTGGTTCTACCACATCTGTATGAAGAAAAAAACTAACGTTGTAGGCACTTCACAGTGTCATATGGTGTTAATAAAAGAGAATGTGCAAATCATTACAAAACTTGAAATTGAAATGTTATTAAATGCACCAATTACCTTATGGCAGAAAAGTTATTTAATCTGTTCAAGAAAGCTTCGTTTATATTCCTCGAACAATTTTCTTGAACATTCCACTATTTATATTTACTGGTGGCAATTGGCTCCGCACTACAGGAGGAAATGACACAGATGAAGTACGTGTCGTTTTACGACGAACGGATAAAAGCATTCCATATTAAAGAGCGCATCAAAAACAAACTGTTGCTTAACGTCCACATGGGCGCACGAAAGTTCATTGTGATTGCTAGTCTTTTTTTTACAGCGAAGCTGTTATAGGCTAGGTTCCAGGAGATTGCGCCCGTAGAAAACCGGAAGTGTAGTGTACGAGAATTCCAGATATGTCGCGCCACCTCGTGGAATCGTATGAAAACGCCGGATTGGCGGCGCTTTTCTTTGCTCACGAGGGTTTCGACGGGAATTCAGGGCGCAGGCTCCTTTCCCAGGCGTATCACCCCTAAAGGAAGCCGAACGTCAGGCCAGGGTACGCTTGTACCCATTTGAACCAGTGGGGTTCCTGGCGGCGGTGGGAATCGAAGACACAACCTCCCGCAGCTGAGGCGGGCGCTCTTGTGTGCATTATACCGCGATTTTCGCCGGATCTTACGTTTGCTTTTTATTACGTGACGTAGTTCACCCTGGCGACCACGTCAGTGCGTTAGCTCTTGTGTGCGCGCCGCGATTGACGTAGCCGTTTTTAATAAACGCTTGGACGGTACGGTGGTCGCGACTGTGTACGTTCCCGCTGTAGCGTCTACTAAAGACATTGAAATTTTCTTGATAGACATGTTCGATTGCCCAACGACAAGACGCCCATTCTCATCATGGGGGCAATGTTCACTACACCAGACCCACCATAGTCACAGCTTCGCTGACTTCCATCTTCACAGTAGTGGAAGGGCTCTGAATTTTTCTAAGTTACACATTAGAATGTACAAATTATGCCATATGATTGATCAGCATCAATGAAATAACTTTTTCTTTCCATGATACCTTTTTGCTAGTGTTTGCAGTTCACAAATAAAGTTATACAAGTCAGGATAAAGTGACGTCAAACAATTTTGTGTTGAATGAACAGAATACAATACTTAGGATGGGCTTCCTAATGCAGCGTTTAAATGGCAAATGCGAACACTACTCATTTGACCAGAGTTTTTTTACTTGGTGTCGATATATGACATTGCTGTGCATGGGAATAATATTTGGCGGGTATTGGTTTTCGACCTTGTCGAATCTGATCTAATACAAAGTTCATTCATATCTGCCGATGGATTTCCTTTTTCGGCTGTTTGTAGAAAAAACGTTATAATTATCCCGCATTATTATTTGCTCTTAACAACCGTCATGTATCTAAAAAGTTATCATTTTAGTAGCTTGAACGGGTTTATAACCGTATAAGGAAAAAAAGCCGGCCTGCTTAGCGAAAAATGATCTGAAGCTCTTTGCTAACAGAAGTTTTCATACGCAGCTACAAGTACCATAAACGTTTATTTTATACTATGAAAACAAACAAAATTATATTTGCTTGATCTTCCTTACTCAAAGAACGATGATTACAGCGTTAACCTTTCTCTGTGCACAACTGCTCGCTGCTTCGCTTACTACAAAAATGAATAACTGATAATTGCCATCGTTTTTACGATAAAAACAAAGCAGTAATACTGGATTTTAATATTTTGGTAATGTGTCAGTAAAAAAACCTAGATCTCACCTGTGTCTGCTGGGTTTTCCGACTGTGATGCTTTGAAAAAGTAAACGTAAAAAAAGTGAAGTGCAAGCAGCAATTGGCATTCGCTGAACATGCATCATTTAGTTAACTGATGCTTGCAAACCAAAAGATGAGAAAGCAAGACTGGTTAATATTGTCACGTTGTTGTGACAGTGAAAAAAGAAGCACTGTAAAAACTGGGTTACCAATTTAAGCGTCTATTAGGCGAACCTTCGCCCAGAAAAACAAGTAACACTTAGCACACTGAACGCAGCGAACACTGCCGTCGATCGTCGAAAATTTGATCTGTGGGCGAAGTTTGTCGGCTATGATACAGGACTCTATAAAGGTTCCAATGTAATCGCTGGTGATCGCACACCCTCCACAAAGTAAAACATCCGCGTCGCGCATAGAGGTTCGACCTAAACATACTCAACACATAGAATGAACGATAACATTTAAGTTCCAAAGCATGCAGGCGCGTCTAGCGCTCAGCGATAACCTTAGATTGTTAACGGGTGAAATGCGGTCTGTGAAAAGGGAATAAACAAGTACACGCGTCAGCACCAACTACGGAAACAAGTTTGTTCAGGGATAGGAAAGAAAAAAGGCCATAATTTGCGAGAAGTGTTTTTCACAGTAATTTACCTACTCATGGTGCTTAGAAGGCAGAATAATAAATGACGTTGAAAACAATATTATACCGTCAAGAGAAATTATCAAGGAAAATAAGAATATAGACGTGAGAATAAAGCACGCCATCTCTATAACTTTCCTCACTTCCGGGGCAACATATAGGGTGTGTTCTAATACTCGCCTTAGACGGCTAAATAGACAGCTAAGTGGACGGCGGCCATCTTAAGTCTCATTCCAATTCTCACGAATATGTCAAAGTAGACAGCATCGCGAAGACAGCATCGAAGTCAAGAACGATGCAGGCTACTTTCCTGTCTAAACAAGATGGCGACTGAGCAGGACGTAGAAACACGACGGGAAGGTTGTCTGCGCCCAGACGAACGTAGACACGCTTTTCTATACCCTAAATGTAAGTCACATCATGTTTTTCATGTGTTCGCAGGTGAAAATACTTAAAATACAGAACTAATGTGTGCTTTTCTCAACTTTCTTTTTGTCGCCGCGAGGTGGCGTCACGTCGCAGAAGCGTCTTCCAGACGGCTCGAAACGCGTTCCATTATTTGGCCTCGAAGCTGACTTGGTTTTATTCGTAGACGTCAAAGTAGACTCTCTACGATGATGGAAACAATTGGAACAGAGCCATAGAGTCGTGATTGACGTAAAAGCGGGAGCAACGTGCAGCTGTTCTATTTTGTACTCTATGACCTTGCCCATAAGCTGACTTTTCGCGAGCGAAAGCACATTTAGGGGCTACAAAGTAAATATCCCCAACACGTTAAGTGAAGGAAGTAGGTTAAAAATGCTAGTCAGATTTAAAGGTATATTAGGTGAATATCAGCTTCATCAGAGCGAGACGATTCGTGAAAAGTACGCTGTGTACGAAGCCTATAATCCAAAGAGAGCGCAAATCTGCAGGTAGTGCATTTATGAACAAGATAATTTCGTATGTCTGACAGATGCTCCTTCTAAAAGGACATAAGCGACTTCCGTATTAGAACGCATAAATAGCGGTTTTGGTGAAAACGACGTTTGATAATCGCATACATAACCTTGAGAAAGATAGCGCTGAGTAATTTTGCTGTTGCCGTGAAAACATAAAAATTTGTTTAGTGTTAGGAGCTTTAGACTACTTGACATGTTCACAACATCGTACACTCCAAGTCTGCTCTTATGGAAGGCGTGAGCTTCAATATCGTTCATTTTCTCAATAGACAAGCGGAGCATGTACGCTCAGGGGTGGCCGATCACTGCAGTAGTAATTATAGTGCCCTATTGGACTTTTTTATATCCGCAAGGAAAAAAAGAAGGTATAGCCTCTGGCCGCCAATTTTCCTGTTTTACTGTAAGGCATATGGTCAACACATGCCGAATTAGGTGATATTCAAATTAGCTGACTTCAAACGCACTGACAGAGCGCCGCCAAAATAGTACTACAAGTCTTCGATCATACAATGGTTTGTGTCTTTTAAGCAGCGTATGCTCAGTTTAGATAACTATGTTTCGCGCTGAAAGTATAGAAGCTTCTTAGAACACACGCCTCCACTAATAATAATAATATCAACGGGTGTCGACAACGCATGAAACATATTTACAAAATGACGCCACTTCACAGGTTCGGGTTTTTAGAAGATTGTTTTTTTTTTCTCATATGTAGTGTGACGCGACTCGCCCGAGTATATATGTATCCATGTTACCAGAGTGTCTTTCGTTAACATAAAATATTTACCAACAGTTCAGCAAAGGTGGCAAGTACAGACTATTCGTCGTAGGAATGAAAGAACGATCACTTTTATAATCGGGTGTTGATCACCACCTATTCGTATGATTATAAAGTAATATTCGTAAAATCTCGCGACTCTACAAAAACCTACCGCTCAGCCTACTGTGATTTTTCGTTTGATTTACATTGACCCACTGCGCTTCCCGTTAATTGCTGCCTCTGTGCAACGCAAATTCTTCCGCACTCTATTTGATCACCTTCACTTTCGCTAGACTGTCTGCTCTCCATCTTTGCTATCTCATACATATATGGTCTTCTTCCTCACTCTTAGCATTATACCTCTGCAGCTTGCCGTTTGGTCACTCGTAGCGCTCCTAATATTTTCGTCTAAAAGTCCGAGTAGAGTGTACTAGCCCTCATCGGGCTAGTACACTCTACTCGGGTCCCGTACGTTACGTTAACAGTGACCGCTGAGATCCATTTTATATTGCAGTAATACTTCTTCTTGGGCGAGTTGGTTGATACGCCTTGAAGGCACACAGTAGCGCAAAGAAACACGTACACAGAACATAGATAGCACCTGAGGTGTCTTGTCCTCTTCTTTGTCCCTGTTTCCTTCCGCTACGATGGCTTCAATGCAATTTTTAATTCTTTAATGCACTAATATCGTTGATCTGTGACTCACACATTCATTGTTTTTTATGCCTGCGGCAATCCAAGTTTCTTTGCTGCCATATTTTCTTGTCATAACAAGGGTGCTCAAATGCACCAAGATATTACTTTCTCGACTCTAAACAAAATGCTTAAACAAACACATACACAATATATCATCATCATCATCAGCCTATATTTATGTCCATCAGTCTATTTATGTCCACCAAAATGGTCGGAAGGGCAGTGTATCGTAGACTCAATAATTTTTCCGAGAAACACAGTTTATACACACCTGAGCAATACGGTTACACGACGGGAAAATCAACAGAGCATGCCCTACTTACTATGGTTGAAAAAACAAAATTAAATATAGAAAATAAATTACTTACAATAGGTATTTTAGTTGACCTCACAAAAGCGTTGGACGTGCTTAACCATGACATATTGCTAACCAAATTAGAACACTACAGCGTACGCGGGAGGGTGCTGACGCTCTTGTCTAACTATATAACTAACAGAGAGTAATACGTACATGTAAACGGTGTGCATCATTACGGTGTATAATGAATAGCGGTGTTCCGCAAGGATCGCAAGGATCAATTTTAGGGCCACTTTTGTTTTTAACTTACACTAATGATCTACCATCGGTTATATGTGAAGAATGTATCCTTTATGTAGATGATACTAACATGTTTATAACAGCGAGAAACAAAAATGAACTATACCACAAAGCTACAACAGCCCTAAAAATGTTATGAATCTGGCTTCATGCTAAAAACTTCTCGCTAACACCGCTAAAAGTAAATATGTTATTTTTGCCACTAAAAACACTCATGTTACGTCTAATAACTCGCTTCTAATGAATGACACACTATTAGAAAGGGTCAGTAATACAAAATTTCTCGGCGTCCACTTGGATGCACAGTTTTCATGGCAAACACACGTTCACGAAACAACGCTTAAGATTTACGTGAAAATACCTATACTTAACAGGTTACGTTACATTCTCCTGTTGAAGATATTGTTAAGGTTATATTATTCTTTCATACATTCACAAATTACATATGGTATAGCAATTTACGGATTAACCTACCAGACAACACTAATATCCCTAAAATCCAACACAGCACTACGTGCTCTACTCTTTAAAAAAAAAACACTCAGTTTCATATGCGTCTGGATTACTAAACGTAAAACGCATAGCAGTTTACATCAATTATCGTGTTTTACTACATGCTTACAAAATTAAAAAAAAACGCTCATCTATGCCCGTCAATGATGTTAACATATCAAAAGCCCACGTATGCACTACGTTCTACCTCAAGTATGTCATTATGCATACCCTACATAAGGACTAACTGTGGAATATATTCATTTGCTTATATTGGCGCCAAACTGTGGAATACTTCACCGTATATAGCATCACATAATCCATATGATTTATGTTATCATCGTATGTTATCATGTATGAATCATCAACATCATCATCATCGTACGTTAACACCGGTAGAATGCAATGACGCTATACTTTTCTTTTCAACGACAGTGGTAAGCTCCCAGTCAGGATTCGGCAATGCCTGCCGTATGCACTCCAACCCAGTTTTCTTCATCTGCACATTTTCTTCTCATAATCAGGGTCCCCTGGGATTATTTCACCTCGAAAAGCGTACTCCTTTACATACTCTAGAGACACAATATATATATATATATATATATATATATATATATATTGCTACGGCATGAGCCGGGCAAGGAGAAGAGGAGGAAGACGTTAGCTGGCGCAGCCTCAGGACGCCATCTTTACTTCAGCATCAACCTCGTCCTTTAAATAAAGCCGGTTCAACATTAACCGTAACAGTTTTGTGGTGGAGGTGCTGGGTATTTCGACCAAGACGACGGAGCTGCTGCAGCAAGTGCCACGCCGAAGCCGACGCCTCGCTCGACTGCCTCCGACACCGCTTGAGATCCCGATGTCCCATATCGGCGACCAACAGCCTTCTCTGGCGGCTCCAGTGCGAACAACCGGCACCTGGATGCATCAGATGGAACCCCGCCCTTTCTCAGGAAAGCTCGGAGAGGACGTGGAGGAATGGCTCACCCACTACAAGCGTGTGAGCAAGTACAACGGCTGGAACTCCACGGCTCAGCTCGACAATGTCGGTCTGTTCCTCACAGACACGGCGCTAGTGTGGTTCGAGAACCATGAAGATTCCTTCACAACGTGGGACAGCTTCGTTATTGACCTCACAGAATGCTTTGGAGATTCCACGACGAAAAGGAAGCGGGCGGAGCAGACATTGCTTCAGCGCGCTCAAGTCCCAGGTGAGACCTGTACTACGTACATAGAGGCGATCCTGAAGCTTTGCAAAACGGTCAATCCTCGAATGTCCGAAGAGGACAAAGTTGGACATCTTCTCAAAGGCATAGCCGAGGACGTTTATAATTATTTAATCGGAAAGGAGAGTCTCGCCTCGGTCGCCGACCTCATCAAGCATTGCCGCACATTTGAGGCCTTGAAGCTGCGCCGTATCACGCCAAAGTTCGGCAGGTTAGCGAATGTCACAACGGTGGCAAGCGTTGACGATAACGACAAGTGCAATTTTCAATTTGACCTTGTGGCAACTATAAGGCAAATTGTCCGCGAAGAACTTGAACGACACCCCACAGGGGCGAATGTCGAACAGCTTCGTTGCGCTTGCAACCAACCTCAAGAGCATGCATCTGCTGTGTCGGCATTGTCTGCCATGCCAGGCGTTGCAGACTGTCGAGTCGATCAGCTGCGACAGCATCGACGTTCCTCTCCCGACGACATGACGCACGATCAGCGCACTCGTCGAGCTACCACCACGAATCGGCATTCGGCAGATCGCGTTTATTATTCGCAACGTCCCAGGGTTGACCCCGAGGCTTACAACGTCGGTCGAGCATCGCCTGTGTGTTACAGCTGTGGCGCCTCAGGACACATTGCTCGTTTTTGTCGCCGGCGCCGACAGACAACAACATATGGCCCACCACCAGCTTGGCCTAATTTTGAACAAGTCAGTTATGACGACCGCTGGCCGACAGACCCTGATACTGCAAACACCACAGGCGCGCCACCCCGGAATACCTTCCGTCAATATAATAGACGTAGTGACTCGCCAGCTTCAGACCGCCGCCTGACGCCCCCAACCAGTCGCCAACGCCGTTCACCGTCACCACGTCGACGTGCTACGTCACCACCGCCGTCGGGAAACTAGCCGGCGCGGCCGATGGAGGTAAGGTCGCCGGACAGTCTGCGTCTCTGCGAAATCCTCCTCTGCCTATTATGATGGTGAAGAACAAAGTGCGTGTGTTAATTGATAGTATACCTGCAACAGCATTAGTGGATACTGGTGCTACCGTTTCCGTCATGAGTGTGACTTTCAAAGAGAGGCTGGGTCGGAAAGTTATGTTCCCGTGGAGTGAAGGTGTGACGTTTCGTGGTGTCAGTGGAGAGTGCCTTATTCCCCTTGGTATTTGTGTTGCAAGTGTTTTATTCGGAGGAGAAGATCTTAAAACCGAATTTCTCGTGCTACCGCGGTGCACTCATGATGTTATTCTCGGGATTGACTTTCTTCAGGATTGTGGTGCTTCCGTTAACTGTGGCACAGGCGAAATTACCTTGAATAGCGCGCTTCTCGCCACCCTTGCCGACACACCTTTACCCGAGAAAAACTATTGTGTTGTTTCGAACGATTTGCTGCTACCCCCTTGGTCGCTGTCACGTGTCCCTGTCAATGTCGCTGCTGCCGACCTTTCATCGTTTGACGCGCAAGTCCAGCCACTTACGTCGAGCTGCGTAAAGAAAGATGTACTTGTGCCACGCTCTGTCGTGAGAGTAGTGAATGGCGCCTCAAATTTGTGGGCTTTCAATTGTTCTTGCGTCCCTGCTGTTCTACCGCGTGATATGAAGCTCGCTGAATTTGACGAGATTACGTACAGCTCCATTACGGTTCTAAGCGAGGAGGAGCAGTCTCATACTAGCGATCTCCGAAGCACTTCTGAAGAACAGATCCTACGGATGATCAACAAGGCGCTTCCCTCACATGAGCGCCACGCTCTCGCACAAGTTTTGTGGGCACATCTTTCTGTGTTCGATTTCACACAAGGCGACAAGCAGTCTTCACTCCCGCGTTCTCGTGCCCGCCACAGAATTGACACCGGATCTGCGCACCCCATTCGGCAAAAGCCTTACCGCGTTTCTTCCGCAGAGAGGACAGTTATCGCTGAACAGGTGAAAGACATGCTACAGAAAAGTGTTGTTCAAGAGTCGTCTAGTCCGTGGGCAGCACCAGTAATCTTAGTAAAGAAGAAGGATGGATCTTGGCGGTTCTGCGTTGATTACAGGAAACTGAACGCGGTCACCAAAAAGGACGTGTATCCGCTTCCTAGAATTGATGATGTCATTGATTGTTTACATTCCGCTGCCTACTTTTCATCACTGGATTTACGATCAGGGTATTGGCAGATACCCATGCACCCAGACGATAAGGAGAAAACGGCCTTCGTGACACCAGACGGTCTCTATGAATTTAACGTTATGCCGTTCGGCCTTTGCAACGCGCCAGCAACATTCGAACGATTTATGGACACTATCCTCCGAGGACTTAAATGGGAAATTTGTTTGTGCTACCTCGATGATGTGGTGATTTTTGGCAGCACTTTGAGTGAGCATAACAGCCGTCTCAGACTTGTTCTGGATTGTGTCGAAAAAGCTGGCTTGATCCTGAATTCCAAGAAATGTCGTTTCGGGGAAACTGAGACGTTAGTACTTGGGCATCTGGTCGACAAGAACGGCGTGAGGCCAGATCCACGGAAAATTGAGGCTGTCAGCTCCTTCGAAGCACCGAAGTCAGTGCGGGAGTTGAGGAGTTTCTTGGGCCTGTGTTCATATTTTCGTCGCTTCGTCCCAAAATTCGCCGACGTGGTGTACCCCCTAACATGTCTTCTCCAAAAAGCCGTCCCTTTCAACTGGACATCGGCTTGCGACGACGCGTTCCGCCAGCTCAAATTTCTACTAACGTCAGGGCCCATATTGCGTCACTTCGATGCGTCCGCACCTACGGAAGTGCACGCTGATGCCAGTGGCATCGGCATCGGTGCCGTACTCGTGCAACGTCATCAAGAAGCTGAACACGTTGTGGCTTATGCTAGTCGCTCTTTGAATAAGGCGGAACGCAATTACACTGTCACCGAGCAAGAATGCTTGGCAGCTGTTTTCGCTGTCCACAAATTTCGGCCCTATATCTACGGACGCCCGTTCACTATCGTTACCGACCACCACGCGTTATGCTGGTTGGTGAATCTCCGTGACCCGAGTGGACGACTGGCACGTTGGGCTCTTCGAATGCAGGAGTACGACTTCGTTATTTCCTACAAGTCTGGGCGTCGCCACACAGATGCGGACTGTCTCTCCCGTCTTCCTCTGACGACGACGACCGAGTGTGACGAAGACAATGTTGATGACTGTTTTGCTCCCATTTCTTGTACATTCCCAGACTCGATGACTTTCACAGCAGAGCAGGAAAATGATATTAGTTTGGAACCTCTATTTGTAGCCGCATCGCGTCCTGGAGCCACCGGTCGATTTTGTGTCCGTGACGGCCTGCTTTACAAGACCAATTATTCGGCTAAAGGCGCACGCTTCCTTCTGGTGGTGCCGCAGAGTCTGCGAGCGGACATACTGAGAGCCATGCACGACGATGCGACTTCTGGCCATCTAGGATTCATCAGAACTTTGAACCGGACACAGGAACGTTTTTACTGGCCCAGAATGCGGGACACAGTCAAGCACTATGTCGCCAGTTGCGAACAATGTCAACGCTACAAGCGCCCTACGACCGCTCCGCCAGGTCTTCTCCAACCTCTGCCGCCGCCTCGCCTGCCATTTGAACAAGTGGGTATTGATCTTCTGGGCCCATTTCCCCGATCATCTAACGACAACCGATGGGTGATCGTATGTGTCGACCATCTGACCCGTTACGCGGAAACGGCGGCCGTACCATCTTCAACAGCTGCGTCCGTTGCAACCTTTTTGCTTCGCTTCGTTATTCTTCGGCATGGTGCCCCCCGTGTAATCATTAGCGATCGCGGTCGTCAATTCGTTGCGGACGCCGTAGAAGAACTGCTTCGTCTCTGCAATTCGCAGTTCCGCCATTCAACGCCTTATCACCCTCAGACAAATGGGCTTGTAGAACGTACGAACAGAACTCTAACTAACATGCTGGCCATGTACGTATCTTCCGATCACAGAGACTGGGATGACGTACTCCCCTTCATCACCTATGCTTATAATACTGCAAAGCATGAGACGACCGATTACAGTCCTTTTTATCTCCTTTACGCACGTCCACCGCTAAGCTGCATTGACACTATACTACCGTTTGACTTTCACAGCGAGTACTCTGTTGCCAAGACGCTTTGTCTTGCCGAAGAAGCCCGGCGTATTGCTCGTCTTCGTACTGTGGCATCGCAACACCGATCGAAAGAGCGCTATGACAGCCGACACCAGTCTGTCTCGTACGCTAAAGGAGACTTTGTGTGGTTGTGGACCCCGCTACGTAAGCGTGGCTTATGCGAAAAGTTTTTACCCCAGTACACGGGCCCATTCGTCGTTGTAGATCGCTTGAGTGACTTGACGTACGTGGTGGCACGCTTGACGTCAGCTGGTCGTCGGTCTAGCCGGACCCAGTTAGTACATGTTGCTCGTCTTAAGCAGTTTCACCCCACGCTTTCCGAGTGATTTGGACTTGCCCAGCGGGCTTCGTCTGGCAACCGGGGATTGCTACGGCATGAGCCGGGCAAGGAGAAGAGGAGGAAGACGTTAGCTGGCGCAGCCTCAGGACGCCATCTTTACTTCAGCATCAACCTCGTCCTTTAAATAAAGCCGGTTCAACATTAACCGTAACAATATATATATATATATATATATATATATATATATATATATATATATATATATATATATGGGTGTGTTGACATGGGGCTATGTGGCACACCCAAGCAGTTTTTACAGTTGAATTCGTAGAGCATCATTAAATTACTGATGTCGAATAGCTCAGTATATTGCACTTACCTTCAACACCTTCTAGTTCTGGTGCCCGGGTTGCTGAAACACACATGGGCATGTAAAGATAATATTTCATGTGTAGTCATAGAATCATCCCTTTATTTATTGTATTATACCCAACTATTAAAACAATAAATGACTTCTTATCTTCTGTAACATTTTGTCCTGGCTCTGCACGTTCAAATGCAATGAAATGTTTGAAAAAAAAGGTTTGGCTTTCTAGATTTGCATTCCTACTAAACGAAAAAAAAAAACTCAATTGTGGCTTTTTCAATCTTCACAATTGTTACCTTGTGCCATATTGTTACCTTCTGCCGCAAGTTTATTGGGCACCGATTAGTGGAAAAGTAAGCCATAATGAGTGATATATTAGAATATTCGGTTATATTTTCTATTAAGAATACGTCATTCTGTTATTGGACACTAAATAATGAAATAATAAAAAGTGAAGAAAGATTGTAAGCTTAGGTTCATACTCCCCGAGCCTTTCTGATTTGAAAAAATAAACGCCAGAAGTATTGCGAAGAGTCATACAAATTTACGGCTAAAACAATATCACTCTATTATCTATCTTGCACATTTTTTGCCACAAAGAAATAAAACAATGATGCTTAAAGGTCGTAATGAAACGCATAACAACCGTTTAAAACAAAGTTTCGCATATATTCTCATTCATCAATTTGTTGGAAGCATCGTTTGATACGTTTTATATATTAAGTTATTTTTACAGTAAGTAAAATACAGTTCTTTATATTAAAATTATGGGCGAAACATGTTAGTTTATGCGGAATATTTGAACTTCATGGTACAAAGGTATTGGGCTGTTTAGGGCCGATTTATGAAATACGTAATTAGGAATTTCATTCTGTAGCACTGTTTGGCTCAAGAAGTTGACATAAGCATGATAACCGTAATTTTGGATGCCATTCCAATGAAATGCATAATTCTGCTTGTCTTGACAGAGAAGGTGGCAAGTTTGTGCACCCCGTCTGCATCGGGGTGGGTTGAGAAAGAGAGCGCGAAACCAGAGAAAAGATAGACCGTAAGGTCAATGAGCGTCCGCATTGCTTTTCTACACGAGGTAAAATTAAGGAAGGATAGAAAGAGGAAAAGTGGGAGAGAGTGAAGATTGCGCGCACACAACCGGAAACATGGCAGAAATGTAGTTGGTCAACGAGGCCAGTGCGCTTAAAAATGCACTAGTACACGAATAACTTCTTGCGCCAGCAACGGATGTGGCTACGGTACGAGTAACTTGACTCAGAAATTGATTTCGCATCCACTCGCTTAAAAGCTGTACGGACAGAAGCATTGGACGTAGTGACTAGGAGCGATACACAACAGTTGTTCAAGTTTTTCATGCACCCACTCTAGTCTCACTTCGTGCTATTGCTCATTCCAATAGGGTGAGAGTAAGCGTTCGTAAACACCAGTTCCTCCTATAAGTGGTAGAGCTAATTGTTTTGCAGCGGGAAAGGCTGGATGACTCCTGTAGCCATGGCGAGGGGCACAGCTATCGCAATTAACCGGAAGACACTGAAAGATCACGTCGGGACCGGTTTCTGAAGCACGATGACACATTTTCCTCATTTGTGATGCCACCTTCTCGTAGCTTGAGAGGCATAAAGCAGACTTCAGGATGTGAAGAGCTACTTTGGATTAACAGAATATGACCCGTTTTCATTCGGGATGATTGGTGATCTAGTTTAAAGCGGCGTGGACGGCTGCAAGTTTTTCCGCCGTGATGTTATGTGGGACAGTTTTTGTTTAGTAATTGCGATTCGCTACGTTAGAACCACGAAAGCGGCTGCTGAGGTGGTAGGCGATATCGCACCGTCGGTAGACATTCGAACATCGTTTCGGTATGTCTGGTGCAGTAATAACAGTGCAAGTTGCTTCATAGCCAGGGACGGATGACTTGCCGCCTTTGTAATTATGGAAATAGATAGAAGGCACTAGAGGGGGGATAGAAGTCTCATCGCAGGTGTATAAGTTGTCAGTTTGCCCATTTCATAAGCGCTAATTACTCGTGAAAAGGCAGCTTGAGGTCGCTTTACCTACAAGGACGCTAAGGGAGGTTTATGTATCTTCGACAAATGGTGAATGGAACTCAGAGAGTCGACAGCTATGTGCGTTTAGATGAGATCGTCTCTTGCGATGACAAATGTTGCTGGTCTTGGGGCACATCAAAGTAGCCCTAAACACCTGCGTAAGTATTGAATTTGGGTACTATCCGGGGCCCAGATCTCGGCCTCGCAAAAGCCGTCTACTTTGAGGCACCTAATCTTGCCGGTAGGAAAGAACCAGGATGAGTTTCTCGGTAGCTTGCGTTCTTCCGCAACAATGTTTCGTGACCAGTGGTTCGATCACTTATTGAAACGTGAACACCGCAAACCGAAAGGAGGCTGCAATGAAAACTGTTGAACTTGCGACGCACTGAGAAAGTACCGCAAGGTACCCGGTAACGGTCTCATAAAGTGCCTGAATCGGCAGCGTACGCGGAATTAATGTGCTAGCTATGGCAATAAAGGCATTCAGAACAGCCAAAAACACACATATCACAGGATTTTCTGCGCTCCTCCACAAAGGACAACAACAAAGGTGAAATAGTAACGCCGCATAATCAGCGTGACCTGCTCTCAAAGCAGCTTTCTGGTTCATGTCTTTTCGATTTTTCTCTCTAGCAACACTTCTCAACGCTTTCTAGTCGTCATTAGCAATATTACCATTCTTCAGGTGAGCAGCGCAAAAATAAGGTTTGAAAGAAACGTAAAGAAAGCGAACACAGCAAATCTTATTTTCATGCTGCTCGCCTCAAGAAATGAATGTGAGCTCGCCCAGCCAACATCAAGTTTACCGAAGTTTAAGTTAAGCAGACTATTCAAAGGAGCAGTACAAAATATAAATCCTAGTGGGATAGTTTTGAGAGGTTCAACAGCATAACCGCAGTGCATACTGCCGGGCACGCATTAGAATTATTACACATTACGAGCAAATTATATTATCTTCAGCGAAGGAAGAACGCGCCTTGGAGTGACCTCCAGTTACTGTAGCAGCAGGGGACTCCATCCTGTGCCGCGTAAACTCGTATTTATCGGTTCACAATACTTGCTTCGGCTGCTCTTCGTTTCTCTTCCAAGCTATGCATTCTAATTGATACCTGCTATTTGCTCCACGTACTGCACAGTCTCCTATACACAGGCATTTTATTCTTGAATATCACCTAGTCAACTGCGCGTCCTTTGAAAATGAAAGGCTTCGCCTACGCACAGCTCTAAACCAACTAGACGAGAGACCTCGTTGGACAATAGCTAGGGGCCGCGTTCTTGCATATCACAACTACAGAAGGGAACAAAAGCACCACGGCAATTTTTTTAGGGCTACCCCACTGCGCGACCACCTGTAATTAAGGGCAGAACACTTTGAGTACGTGGGTGACATAAACACTGGCTTTTCTCTTATTCTCCTAATATGTTCCTCTCCTTATTCTTTCTCATAGTACAGGGTAGCCAACCACACAAGTCCTGGTTAATCTCCCTGCCTGTCATTTATCTGTCTCTTAAAAGATAAAATTTTCAAAGTTTAATTTAATGGCAAAAGTTTTAATGTTTTAACCCTAATCGAACTACCCTCGAACAGGTACGGAAGATGCACCTACGTTCACCGCCTTCAGCTCCTGGGGCTCCGTTTCCTGAAAGAAATATTGTTTATTATGATTATAAGAAAAGTCAGAATATAGATTTTCTAGAGTTTAAACGAAACATTTTTGCATTCAAAGTGCGAATTATTATGCTGCTGGTGAAATGAAATTTACCTAGCAATGACAGCTATAGAAAAATAAAAAGCCGTATATACGGTACTTTCTGCTGCAGTCTTTCCACCCTTCCGCCACACCCCACGTTTTAATACAATCACCTGAACCCACTTTCTCGTAAAACTATAGTAAAATCACTCTACGAACTCTTATGAGACAAATGGGTGCATCGTAAGCTGAAGGCAAGCAATGTGGTATTTCCTGCGTTCTGTATATCAATCCTGCCACGAACCCTACACCCCCCCGCCCCCGTGTAGAGGCCTCAAAAAGGAGGGCGAGCGTCTACTGCTCCGCCTCTTTACGAACGCTATGCTGTGCCCGGTGGCTCTTAAACATTTCGATTCGGCCTTTACGGGAGCTTGCCCGCACTGTGCGGAGAAGTCCTTGAACCTCTACCACATGATGTGGGCTTGCCCATCCAACCCTGCCTTCTTCCCTTTACCCAACCCTAACCGGGTGGACTGAGAGGCTGCCCTGCTTGGCTGCTCAGACCTACGGGCCCCAAATGCCCTGGTTAAGCGCTCCCAGGCGGCAGCTACCGCCACTGGGGTCCCGTACTGGGGGCTCAACCTAGTGTTTATAAGGGGCGGCCTCTTCATGGTCGTCCCGAGCATACCTCCTCGTACTTTTTGTCACACAGTTCAATGTTTTTCACCACCACCACCTGCCGGGCGCAGTCGTTGCTGGACCTCCGGCTCTGAGATCAGTCGCTAGTGCAAGGAAACCCCCGTCCGTCGACCGCGCGCTGTTTTCCCTGGTCGCCGTGGACGCATCCCGAGGGGTCATGCTACGCGGCCCTCCAAGTAATGTAGGGAAGAAGCCCTAACTGCGGAGTTCTGTCGCGGTGCGCGGGGAGTCAGTCGGACAGCGCAAGGACGAGCGCCGGTTACGAGAGGCAAGCGGCAAAAAACGTGAGTGGCCATCTATTTGTGTCCTGAACGCCCTGGCCTTGGAACATTCACGTGCTTCGCCAGCTTGCGTGAGTGTGGCTTGTTGAGTGGCTCTGCATTCTGCCCTTGCGGTAGTCACCTTCTGTGTGTCTGAACCGTCGCTGACCAGAGTCGGTAGCAGAAAGCGCTAGGTAGTATTTGCAAACAAATCTCGGCCCGCATGTGGGAACCGTTGCGCGACGCGACGCGAAACCTGCCCACCCCCGCCATGGGGCGCCACGAGGGCTGAGTGTGCTCCGTGCTTTTAAGTGCAGTGTTGTATTAACGGGTGTAGTGCTCATGGCAATGAATGCAGTAACTGTTATTCCATTCTGACGTCCGGCATTAACATTAGCCGGACGGCAAAATGGCTGTCCCCTATCATAGGTATTAAAAAAAGTATGGGATTATAGGCTTCGGTGTCGACCTTCGAGAGGCCAACAAGGCGGTTGTTCCGGGTAATTTACCGCTCCCCATACTGAAGAACTTCTGCACAGCCTTCTGGGGGCAACACACTTCTCCAAGTTAAATTTGGCATCTGCTTATCACCAGGTTTCCATCATTCCAGAGAGTTGTTATTTGACAGCCTTTGTAACACACGAAGGACTTTACCGGTATAAGTGCGTATGCTTTCGATTGGCTGCCACTCCCGCTGCCTTTCAACAATGTCGCAAGTTCTTCAAGGATGCTCTGATGTCTTGTTTTACATCGATGACAGCATTGTTTCTGGGAAAAGTCAGAAAGACCACTGGGCAAACCTTACGACTGTACTGAGGCGTATAAAACAAGCAGGGTTCAAGGTCATTGATAAGTGCGTATTTTTCACACATGAGCGTTTGTTCTTGGGTCTCAAAGTCACGCCCGATGGCATCATTTCCCAACCGGAGAAGGTAGAATCCATTAAAAACATCCCTGTTCCCACAGATGCCACCGGCCCTCGATCCTCTCTTGGGTTAGTGGAATATTACGCCAAGTTAATTCCCAACTTCGCCGATGTTGTCGAGCCTATGCGGGCTCTTCTTCGCAAGAATGTGCCTTTCCTTTGTCTGAGAACGTTGATGTCAGCTTCCGAAAGATCAAGTTTATGCTCTACTACGGTACAGTACTCTGGATGTTCGACGCACCACTGCGTTTTTGTCGCCACAGATGCATCAGCATACAGACTCGGAGCTGTTCTTCAGCGAATTCACAGACACGAAGTATGCACTGTAGCTTTTGCTTCAAGGTCTATGTATCCTGCAGAGAGAAAGTACGCTGTTGGAGAATTCGAAGCACTCGCTTGTGTCTGGGCGATCGAGCACAGGCATACGTACCTTCGGGTGTGCCATTTCACACTGCGCACAGACCACCAGGCTCTGTTAACTCTACTTTAAAGTCAAGGTTCAAGTTACTGGTAGACGACCACTTCGTATAGCAAACTGGGCAGAAGGACTTTTTAGGTATAACTACGAGGTACAATATAGGAAAGGTTGTAAAACGAAGTCGCAGACGCTCTGTCCTGACTTCCAGTTTCGTTACCACAGGAGAAAACTCTGCCAGGCGACGTTGCAGCATAAATTCGAACGCCATCATGAATCACCAAAGACCAATTATAGCAGTTTTTGGCTGAAGACAACACGTTACAGCAAGTCATTTCCCACCTTCAGTCGTCGTGGCATTCGCACAAATCACTTCCGGTTTAACTTAAGCCATACCATAAGGTGCGTCAAGAAATATCCTTGGAGAATTTGTTACAACGCGAGGAACGTCTTGTTGTTCCAAAATCACTGATGCCACAAGTGGTCGCCTCCGTCACGAGGCCAATCTCGAATTATCAGATCAAAGGCCCGTCTAGTACAATGGTTCAGGTGGCCAGGAATTGATCGGCAAGTTGAGCTCGCGATTGAGACCTGCAGCATCTGACAGGCAGCCGACAAAAGCGCCAAGGAAACTGCTACTGCATTGCAGCCGGTACCATTGCCAGAGGGCCCATGGCAAAAGGTGGCACTCGACGTCATGGGTCCCCTATAGTGAGCCCGGCACGAGCGCAGATATGTGATTACACCGGTAGACTATTTTTCGATGTGGACCGATGTGCACTTCAGTAACGCAGCCACCGCAGCTACAGTCACCAAGTTTTCGCTCTTTGTAGTTTCCTGAGAAGGCTACCCGTTTGAGGTTGTTTGTGGCAATGGCCCACAGGTCACTTCTAGAGAGTCTGAGTACTTTCTAAAAGACCGTGGCATCCGTATTCTGCATTTTTATTTGTATTATCCGCAAGAAAATGGGGGAAACTGAACGTTTCAACCGAGTTTTCAAGTCATATGCTCAAGTGGCAGCTTTGGAGCTGTGCCCGCTTCGTCAAGCAGTAATCGAGTATCTGGGGATTTACCGGTGCACTCTGCATGCTACTGCTGCGATCACCCCTGCATTAGACACATGGACACCCCTGTATGGACGCATACCGAGGACAAGACTTGATGTCGTAGGATACCCGTCGCCTGCCTCCTTCAGCTTTCCAGACTTGGAACTGGAGACCCGCCGCGGTGGCTCAGTCAACTAAGGCTTTGCGCAGCTGAGCACGAGATCGCGGGATCGAATCCCGGCCGCGGCGGCCGCATTTCGATGGGGGCGAAATGCAAAAACACCTGTGTGCTTGAGTTGCAGTGCACGTTAATGAACCCCAGGCTGTCAAAATTACCACGGAGCCTTCCACAACAGCGTGCCTCATATTCAGAACTGGTTTTGGCACGTAGAGCCCTAGAAAGAAGAATAAAGGAACTTGAGCGCCTGCACCAGCACGTGAAGAAGCAGCATCAGCACAGCCACAAATATACAGGCAGCTATGGATCCGCGAAAGTGACTACGGGGAAAGTTGACATGGCTCGAGTGAAGAAGTCAGCCATTTCTATCAAGGGCGACTTCGCTTTCACGGGTCCCCGCAAAGCAACGAAGAAAAATTGGCAGTGTCCCTTTTGTCTCGACGATGTGAAGATATGGAATGCGTCCAAGCTGTCTAAGGCTTCAGCGGCAACTTTCGCTGCACTGCAATCGTGAAACCCCAATGAGAGTATTCGTGTTCAGCATGAGTGTCTCCCTGGTGGTCCTCGATTACGCGTACCAGCCCTTGATTCTGTGGGCTCTCGACTCAACGCCAACAGCTCAGAGGAGTCTCAAGACATAACTGGTACGGGGGCTCCCACGCCAGTCCTCGATCCCTCGAGTTCTCGAACCCCCCCCCCCCCCTACTACCCGCCTCTACACGCCGTCTCAAGGCACAACTGGGACGCTTTCTCCAACTCCAACGCCTGAGCATCCGCGTCGTGTGTTGCCAACTCGTAAGAGGCGACCGCCTGATCGATATCGCTACTTAGAGAGTGCATAATTGGATCAACATTGCATGAAAGACCTGTCACGTGATTCTTTTTGGAACTTTTGTGTTTTATGTATTCCTGTCTATTTTTGCTTTGTAGTTATTTTCACATTACGAAGTGCATACGAATTCACTAAATTACCTCCATTTAAGGGATGGAATATGTTGTATATTGAGTTGTTTTTTTTTCTGTTTTAATGTGAACTACGCCAAGAGGCTGCAATTATCTAGATATCTGTGTGCGTTATTCGATAAGAGGACAGTTCGTTCCCTGCCTGGATTTTCATAGCTGCCATCATTCAAGAGCGGCTCACGCCGACACCACAATGTGCTTCTGTACCTGTACAGGGTTTTGTCCTCATTTCTTTACCAATAAAAAATGCACCTAATGCACACAATATCTCGAAGACATCAAACAAGAAGATTCCACTGAACGGCCCAAGTTTTGATTTATAGTTTGAAAATGTACAAGGCGTCGTGATGGAAGAATATTTATGAAAAATTGTTATAATTATCTCCCTATAGTTGATTATAAAACCGGAGCATATTAACAGAATAGTGATAGTTCTGTTGAAAACCCATAGACTATTCATTTTTATATGCGCATTAGATTTGTGGGTCCGAATGGTAATAACATTACACCTACCTTCAGCTTCATTGGGTTCTGCTTCTTGTGGTCCTGGATAAAATATTGCAGTGATATGAATTTAGTGAATGTCGAAGTAATAGTGAAGTGCGCCATTTCAAACAAAGATTGCAACAGGCCGCGGGCAGTGTTCGTTTCTCATCCTGAGTGCATTTTAAAGCTCTCAATTCCCGAAGTCGAAAAAACGGCCAACGAAAGAAAGTGCAGTCACAGTACTAGGGGTAATTCTTACTTTTTTGTGCTCAGTGCTCTACCAGTACTACTGCGTTGCTCCGTAATATGTGTTGGTAGTAATATTCGATAACGCTTCCTATTTATAATGGTTAGTCACTCGCGTAGTCGCAAAATTTTCGGGAGTAAAATATTGGCCAGTTTTGTAAGGCAAACTTTGGTCAGGTGGTTGCGCATAATTGCGATTCCTTCATTATTTAGATATGTATTTAGGACGGCACTTACCCTCTGGTTTTGATTCGGCTGGTGGTTGTTCGGCTGAATAAAATAAATTCAGCAACATAATCGTGAGTAACTGCTAACTACCAGAAAAACATAATTAACTGAGATATTTTATTAGCCTGGGTGATTGATACGGCATGCTGGAATGTAGAAAAAACGCTAGGAATAGGCATCATGACTGAATGCCTATGACAATTTACTGCAGCACTTCTTATTTCAGAGCAACGTAACATTGAGACCTGAATTCTTTAATATTCCGATACGTTGGTTTTATAGTATCAAGCCTCGGTGCCATTGTTCAATTAAGCAACTCCGGAGATGACTTTCAACAAGCCATTCAGTACCTCAGCCGGAAATGTCCATGAATTAGTTACCTAAATTTTCCAGGCTCATAGTAATAAACATTTGTAAACTAAAACTCATTTAGAAGTAAAATTCATTACTGCATATATAGTGTAGCCTCAAACGGGGTATTTCACTTACCAGCTGCTGCTCCTGCTGTTTCTTCAGCATTTCCTGCGAAAAACATTACCAGCAGTTTAATTTTCACGAATGGCCAAGCAAATGTAGAGCACAAATATTTAAACAGGTATTTCGATGACAACGGTGAGTTATATGGCATGCGGAAGTGTACAAGCTAAACTAACAAGTCAAATCACAAGGTGAAGGCTACGACATGAGGTACAAAAACAGCGCTAGCAATGCTTGTTGTATTGCAGAATTTTTGTTTCGAAGTAAACCTAAATGCTATACAGCATCTGGTTTAGGTGGAAACAATAGCTCTTGAACAGAGCAAGCATTCGCGGCGCTGTGCCTATGCCTCCTCTCGTAGGCGTTACGTTCTCATATACTAAAGTCTCTTCATTTAACGACTGCAAATCCGCTGCTTTTTATAGATGAATTGTTTGATTGGCTCAATAATTATTTAATGTATTTATTTGATCCAGCGGGTTTTTTGCAAGTTCGAAGGATTAGAATTTCTCGCTGACAACTGATTTTGTGGCATGGAAGCTCGCTGTGTTGATTTTAACATGCTCGGCACCATATGATTGTAGAATATTATAAATGATGCCCGCACAAAGACAATTTTTTACAGCGTAAGCTGTTATGGGCTCATTCTAATAGCCGTTTTGGTTCGCAAAGGTGTCCGCCGCCGCCGACGGCGTCTGGCGATCATAACCGCTATCGCAGGAAATGTGAAAAAAGTACCCGGTTCCCGCCGGGATCGAGCCTGCGCCCACTGCGTCGGAGCCAGATACTATACCACTGAGCCACGCAAGCGCTTGCTATCGGGCACCGGAAAAATGCGCTTTCATAAACGCAGGCGCAGACGATCCAAGCCTCCTGCAAACAGCACCTGCAAACGCTGTGTGCGCATGCGCAGACGACGAGATGCCATTCAGACGAGGCGCGCAATCAAAAAAAAAAAAAAAACGTGCTCCCCAGTCTCCGCCAGCATGGTGGCGAATCTAGTTAAGGTGCTCGCAAACGTCACAGGCCTACGCGGCCAGGCACCATCGGACTCAGGAGACTGCTGTGCAGAGCGCATTACAAGCTGCAACTCGCCATCGACGCTGGGCTGGCAGTTCAGATCGTTCTCGTCAAAACGAGGCGAAGAGATTTTGTCGCCAAGACCCTGGTGTGCGTGGTGCCGAAATTGGAGCTACTCTTGAGCCGCACCACCAGCTTACGCTGTGACTGTGCTGCGTGTGGCGCGCAGGCCTGTGACTTTCTTTATCGAAAGTTAGGTGCTGCTTCACCAGAATGTCTCGTCAACGACCTCATGTTACAAAGCAATGAACAGCCCTGAAAATATCCCCATGAAGAACGTAAGCACAGAACGTGTGTACTAATGCGAAATGGACGTTCTTTGTTCACTTTACAGCTGGAGAATTATGCCAGAATTTTTTCCAGAAACATTCCACAAGAAGCGCAAAAATGGATGTCATACATTTTTATTACAGAATATATGCCTCTCGACAATGCAGATCCGTAACACTTATTCAGAAAATTCAGGGTGAAAAAGCCTCTTTCTTTTTTTTCTCTGGGAGCGTTAGATTGAAAATGTATATTTCATAAAATATATCTAGTTTAGGTATAATACTCTTGTATCCGCTGTCTTTGAAATCTCGAAATTTTGACTGAAGCGCGTCGCAGGTACTGGGATTCTACCGCAGGGTTGGCATTGATGCGGCGCTTTGGTTGGCATTGATGCGCTTTGAGCTTAAAAAATATAAACGCATTAGAAGAAAAATAGAGTAAAGAGAACTATACGTTGCCGATGAAATTAAAATGTCAGACAAGACGTTCTCTACTTACAGTGATGTATTTGCACGAGATGTAGGTAGAACTACTGAAATATCTAATGTCACGTTTGTTGCCTCAGAGTACACGTACGCTACCGTGAGCCCGTGAGTACTGGAATATATCGTGGTTGCATATACTGTATAGATGCGCTGGCCAGTGTGGTCGTGCTGATAGTGCGCGTAGCTAGCCGGTGGCACGCTGCAAGGTTCTTTCCACCAGTTAACGTGCACATTTGTACTTGTTCTCGAGTTCATATTTACACTGTCGATAGCTACAATTGCAAGACAAAAATACATAAGCCATGACAAGGTGTCTGCACTTTGGTAGTGTCTAAATATAAGGTTGTGTTATCTTTGATTTAGTCATGTAGGTAATTTGTTTAGCAAACTTAAGCGATTTGAGAAATGCCGCAGTAGAGCGCTTTATAATATTTTTACCCCATCGGGCTATCTACATACTCAGCATCCAAACGTCACTCATAATGACCTACTACGACAGTTGCATAACTGATCATTTTCTGGCATCACTATCACTTTTTTGCTGAAATCATGTAGAAGATCGCACTTGCCTCCAGATTCTCCGTTTTGTTGTCCTTCTGTACCTGGATAATGTTTAGTCCTCATTATAACTTTACCAACCTCAAAAATGCACCTTAGCCCCAAAATATCTCCAAGATATCGAACAGAACGAATTGGCTGAGTGGCTCAAATTTTGACCTTTAGTTTGAAAATGTACAAGGCGTGATGATGGAAGAATAATTATCTACCTAGAGTGAAAAACGCAGCTTATAGAGTGTCATGCTTTGAAATGAAATAATCACTCATTTCATGCAGCGTATATGAAGTTCAGTATGTAGTACAAATCTTGGACAAAATAATGCTTGATATAACAATATATGCAAAAATTCGCTATCACACTTTATTCTAAATACAGAGAATACTAGCAGAACAGTAATAGTTCTATTGAAAATTCATAGATCATCCCTTTTTACACGCAAATTACAATTGTGAGTATTCATAGTTACACTATTACACTTACCTTCAGTTATACTGGCTTCTGCTCCATCTGGTCCTGAATGAAATATTGCAGTGATATGAATTTAGTGAATGTCGAAGTAAAAGTCAAACGCCACAGTTCAAACAACGATTGCAACAGCCCGTGGGCACGGTTTGTTTCACTAGTACACTGCAAAGCGCTCAACATTCGAAGTAAAAAAACAGCCATCGAAAGGAAGTAAAGGCACAGTATAAGTGGTAATTATTTTTCGGGCACCTTGCTTAACCAAGAAGCTTACATTGAGCACTGAATGCTTGAAACCACGACGATGTTTAGCAAACGTACTATCGCTTAATGCGTAGTAGTAGTAGTACTTGATAACGCTTTGTATTCATAATGCTGAGTAACTGACATCGTTGCAAAATTTTCGGGAATACTATAATTGGCAATTTTTTAAGAAAAACTGTGGTCAGCTGGTTGTGCATACCTGCAATTCCTTTATTATTTTAAATATTTAATTAAAACTGCACATACCATCTGGTTTTCTGCTGGTTGTTCTTCGCCTGATTAAACTAAATCCAGCAACATAATCATGAGTAACGACTAGTACAAGAAAAACGTGATGATCAACTGAAATATTTGAATAGCTTGACTGATTGCTACGGCATGCTAAAATGTACAACGAACGCTAGGAAAAGTCATCTTGAGTGAAAGCCTACGACATTCCACTGCAGCACTTCCGAGCAACGTAGTATTGAGACTTTAATTCTTTAATATTCCGATACATTGCTTTATAGTATACAGTTTGATTGTCATTGTTCTATTGAGCAAGTCTGGATATGACTTCCAACAAAAAATCCCGTACGTCAGCCGACAAAGTCGAATAACAGGTTTAAACAATATTGTGCATAGGGTACTGGAATGCTTTGCACACTATAGGTAATAACAAACAAAATTTAACATTGGCCATTAAAACAAACCTCCCTGATTTGTTCATATTTGTTTTAGCGACTTGGTCGTCATCTGCAGCCAACCATCATATTTGTTGTTTCACAAACTATATGTTTATTATCGCTGAAGAGCTTTTACTAGAAGACTGAAGGTGATTTACAACTTCTTGGCCCTAATTGTTCGTCAATCGAATACTTTGACATTTGTGTGGCTAATAAACTTCGCGATATGCTGCATGGCTCACTTGAGTCACAAAAATACATTTTTTACCCATTCGGCCTTGTTCAAGACATAGCAGTTAGTTTATCCTTCGACTGCAGATTTCAGCCATGCGTGTTCTTCCCGCACGACTGCCCATGCATCAATTCTCGTCAGAGGGGGGCATTTTTATAAGTGCGCTTAATTGATTCAAGTTCTCTTCGTTTTGTTTCTTTTTCGCACTGTCCTATTTCTGGTACAACGTAAGCCTGATTAGCCAAATCGTCGGGATGCGCCACATTTATGGGTTCAAGCCAGCCGAACTAGTCATAAAAACACAGTATTCGTTTTCAGGATTGTATGCATATTTTATCCCTAACCATTTCGCATGCTGCTAAGTTCCGCGATATTTTTATCGATAAATTTTCGTAAACTAAAGGCGTGAAACTACAAGGCATTTTACAGCACTTGGAAGTCGTTACTCAATATTAGTGTGAAACATGCACATAATTAAACGTTTTTTTTTCGCTATAAACTGCACGTCTCGGCTATAAAAACAAGGGTTGAGAGCGAGGCCATTATTTCACCTTGATCTGGTGTTTGGGGATGTGCATCTTGTCGAAAAGAAGCAATCGTCAAAGCGAGAAATTAGCGCCTTACACAGCTATTAGTCCGAAACCAAGTAGAAAGTTCACATTTTTGCTTTGATCCCGCCCAATCAACTGATTCCGAGAAAAGCCCTACTACCTTCGATCACAGTTACTTCTAGCACTATTTCTTGGAAAAGTGTATGGTTCAATGAGCGAGAATTGCCACATACAGTTTTTCTACTATATTAGAATAAGAAACAATGTTAGTACATGATTCTTCTTAACCAAGGGCGGACAGCAAAAGCCTAATCTCACCTCCGGCTTCGAGTGCTGGTTCTGGTTCTTGTTGTAAAAAAGGACAAAAAGAGCGAGAAGACTTCGCGTCTCGGACGCCTAAGTAGGAAAGCAACACCCGTAGCCTCGAGAGAGAGAGCGAGAATAAATTTGGATATTAGTTCGTACTGAAATGTTATCTCACCTGTTGCCGCTGGTTTTTCTTCTGCTGATTGTTAAAAAGAAGGTAATTAGAAACAAGTGACGCGCGGTTTTCTACTAAATTAAAAGCCATAAGTCAAAATAATATTGGTTTATGCTCCCTAATGAAATGACGAAACAGAAAACTTACTGCCATCACTGGAGGCAGTTTCCTCTGGCGGTTCTGGTAAGAAAAGTATAAGTCAGAAATCGTGAAAGATACTGTATAAACTAATTACCCGTAAAGACAATGTCAATTTTTTTTATTTTGTTCACAATTGCTTAGTCATAATAGTACTTAGATATATATTCACGACAGTAGCTAGAATGAGTAAACATGCTAGAATAGTAAACAACTAGAACACTTGAGTATTGACGCTATGCTAACTTTGCATGATAAGTGTCCACGTCGCGGTTTCACCGTGAAATTTATAGTCGCACTCCAAATATCTGAACTTCGTAATGATGTCGCTGGCTATTTACGTTAAAATAACTTGCGCTCCAATTTTTCCACTTAACGGGAGTAACAATGGCTATATAATACACTTTTAGCACCAAATAGTGAAATAATACACCTTAGATGAGCACAGAAACGATGAAAGACAGGAAGGACCCTGCTCATTTGAAGACTAGCGTCTTTCCGGTCCAGTTATGTTTTCAGCATCGGTCTAAGGTGTTGTTTTCTCCCTATCACTGAAGTGTCTCAGATGTGCAAGTTCAAACCAGTGCCGATTTCTCCGTTAACTAGCTTGCCTATCTATATTGGCGCTTTGGCAAGGGGGCGCATGGGTGCTGCCGTGAACAGTTCACGCATGGGCTATCCTAGCCCCTTCGCGTGCGTTCTATGTTTATAAAATAAGTGCCTTGCTCAAGCACTCCTTTTATTACTTCTAATAAAAGCGCTGATGCACCGGTTGCTTGTTATCTTTTGTTATCGCCGCTCTACTAATTCGCAAACTGCTGCACCAGCAGCGGCTCTCGCTCATGATCTCATTAGAATCTCTTAAAGAGGCAACGATACCAGAATACACCTTCAAAATGCGCTCTCAGGAAAATAAAGGGGCGGCGATTTCCTTCCCTTCTCGCCATACTGACAATGAAGCAGGTTCGTCAGACCCGAAGACACATAGAAGTTTGCCATAGCTTGTTTACCCTAAGCATATAATGGTAGTTTAGCAAGAAAACGTTTACATTGGGAGTACTTCGTAAAAGCGACGGCAAACATTAACAAAGCACACACAGTTTTTATGCGTTGGGGTTACTTACTAGAAATACTTCCTTGTCATTAAAATAAATGTTCAATTTCTTGCCCTAACATTAGTTTGGGAAACTTACTATGCCACAATTCCTAACATTTTATCAAACAATAAAGTTACACAACAGTAATAAACACGTGTTTTAACACGTGTTAATTTTATACAATAGTAAAAGCAAGCTAACGGGTCTATAATTCTTCAATTCTTTAACGTCTCCCTTCTTATGAATTAGTATAATGTTGGCGTTCTTCCAGCTCTCTGGTAGACTTGAAGTTGTGAGGCATTGCGTATAAAGGGCCGGAAGCTTTTGAAGTATGATATCTCCTCCGTCTTTGATTAAATCTATTGTTATTCCATCTTCTCCAGCAGCTTTCCCCTGGACATGTCTTTCACGGCCCTTCTAACTTCATCGCTAGTTATAGAAGCTAAGTATAGAAGTTAAAGACGTAATACATAACGATGCATTAAGAAACGAATCACAAGGCACATCAACCCATCTTACTTTGAAGTCTTGTGTTTACAGAGAGCAAATAGGGTACCCTCGTCTGCTTGTTGGCGTTGATTTTCCTATCGGTGATATTGGTCAGCATCGCTGAACCTTACGTACATCACCGTCCTAAAAGCTACTCGTTGGATTCCGCCCCATCTAGAATAATTATTTGATTGATGTGTAGGCTATAGTAGTAGTAGTAGTAGTAGTAGTAGAAAAATTTATTTTATGTTTTAACAAAGTCCCAGAGGGTGGAGCCCTCAGTAAAGGGCCCCATTTGCTGCTGCTATCCGGCTGGCCCCGTCGATCAGGCATCGCTTGTCGTCGAAGGCTGTGCTGGAAAGAGCGGCTTCCCACTGGGATGGGGAGGAGTTGGGTATTCTAGGTAAGCCGGGTGGTTTGGAGCATTCGCACGTAGAATGGTAGAGGTTTGGGTGACCACCACAGAAAGGACATTTGTCGTAGTACTGGCTAGGGTAAAAAGTGTGGCGGAGAGCAAGGCTGGGGAACGTATTAGTTTGGAGCTGGCGCTAAGCGGCTGCATCTGCACGGTTTAGCTTCACGTGTGGTGGAGGGAATGTTCTACGGGATAGTCTGTGGTGTTGTAGTATATGCGTGTATGTAAGGGGTATCGATTCCACCTTGTCTGGGTTGGACTGGTATTCCACCGTTGCCTGGAGGGTTAGGCCTCGGGCTGCCGCATGAACGCGCTCATTGTCAGGGAGAGACGCATGCCCAGGTGTCCAGACTAGGTGAACTAGTGGAATGTTTTGCTTCTTGTGTAGAATTTTATGAGCGATCGGTGAAATCTGTCCTTGTGCGTAGTTTCGACATGCTTGCTGGGAATCTGTAAGAATATGTATGATCTTATCTGGGGGTTGAGCGCTGATGGCGAGGGCTATGGCACATTCTTCGGCTTCCGTGCAGTTGTCAGTGCGTATTGTGGCTGATAATAGTGCTTCGCCCCTCCAGTCGGCCACCGCTACCACTTTGGCTGTAATGTCGGGGTAGCACGCGGCGTCTGTATAGAAGATGCCGAGGTCGTTGCCGTACGCTCGGTGCAGTGCCATTGCACGCGCAGTGCGCCTGCCTTTATGGTGTTCGGGGTACATATTCCGAGGTATGGGGGCCGCTGTAATGTTTTCTTTGATGTTTAGGGCGATTGACAGGGGCTATCGTGGGGCAAACTCTGATGTTGGGTAACGTAATTGTCTGAGTACGTACCTTCCTGTGGATGTACGTTTCAGTCATTCGATCTGCCCGACTTTCTGGGCTTCGATTAATTCGGCCATGGTTCTATGCAAATCAAGCTGTAATAGTCTGGCTGTTGAGGTGTAGATAATAAGGCCTGTCGCCGTTTTCACCGCTGTTCGTATGAGTGTGTCTAGCTGGTTTGTTTGGTTTTGGGTGAGTCGGTGGTAAGGTGCGTGATAGGTAATGCAGCTTACGATTAAAGCGTGTATGATGCACATGACGTCGGATTCCTTTAGGCCGTGGTGGCGGTTCGTGACCCGCCGGATCATGTGCACTACTTGATTAATCTGTTTCTTCAGTAGCGTCAGGGTATATGTCGCTTTCGCATTGGCTTGAACATGGAGTCCTAGTAAGCGTAATTTGTTTACCTTATTTACACGTTCACCCTCGATAGTCACCGTGATGTCAGGCGGTAGGTGATGTTTCCTTTGGAGTTTTTTTACTATAAGCAGTTCTGACTTTTGAGCTGCGCACGTAAGTCCCCCTGCCCGTGCATATTTCTGGGTGACATCGGCTGCTGCTTGTAGTGCGTCCTGTATTTCACCATCTGAGCCACTGGTGGCCCAGATGGTGATATCATCAGCATAAAGCGCATGCCTAATTCCCGGTATGGCATCTAGTAGTGCAGGTAGTCTGCTCATAGCTATGTTAAATAGCACGGGGGAAAGCACTGACCCTTGTGGCGTGCCTTTTCCCGCAAGAGGGAAAGAGTCCGAACGTATATTTCCGATGCCTATAGTCGCAGCGCGATCTTTAGGAAACGCCCGGACGTAATTGTATAGTCATCGGCCACACTTTGTTGCCGCTAGATTGGTGAGTATGAGGTCGTGAGCTACGTTATCAAACGCGCTTTTCAGGTCTAACGCAAGGATGGCTTTGCTTTGTTGAGTGCCGATATGGTCAATTATCTCTTCCTTAATTTGCAGTAGTACGTCTTGAGTGGATAGCCCCGGTCGAAAACCGAACATAGTGTGCGGTAATAAGGTTTCCTCTTCTAGGTATGTATGGCTGAAGTCTTGCCAGGACGACGTTTTCAAATAACTTTCCTATGCGCGGTCCTTAACTTGTCTTCGAGCTTCTTTTTTAACCTCCAAGTTTCTGCCCCATGTGCTAGCACCGGTAGAATGCAATGATTGTACATTTTTCTTTTCAACGACAGTGGTAAGCTCCCAGTCAGGATTTGGCAATGCCTGTCGTATGCACTCCACCTCAATTTTATTCTTCTGTAAATTTCTTTCTCATGATCAGGGTCCCCTGTGAGTAATTGACCTAGGTGAACGTCATAAGAAAGGCCCCAAAAACGCATATGGAGAAACCAAACGCGTGACAAGGTATCCCACTTTTTCTCATGAAAGAAAATACATTTTAATAATCATTAAAGTGTATGTGTTCATGGATAACCCTGAAATGTTTTGGGTATTCATTTGGCAGGCGCTTGCATAAAAACGTACAGTGTTTTGTTTCCTAAGGAAAGTACACGTTAACTGAGTTATTCACTGCTGATGCTCATCTTTAGCTTTTGCCATGAAAAAAAGGACAGCTTAAAATACGCTACAAATATTCCAGGCTTATTCACAAGCACTTGTGTTATGTTTATGTTAAGGTCATGCTTATTCACAATCAAACTCAGACGTACGCGTATGCAGGAATTAGCTGCTACTGGTAAAATCCTGGCGGAGTATTGATGAAACAAATTTCACCATATCGTCGTATCTTACTGGCAAGCGGTTTGTGATAAGAAAATCACTGTTAATTCATGCGTACTTCTATGAGATATAAAAACATATCTGAGACCACAAATGAAGTTCCGACTTCCTGAAACTTTTCAGTTGAGATAACTTATTCAGTGCTGCTTTGGTCTTTGTAATGTCGCTTGAGCATGCTGAAAATATGTATTCAATCAGATATCTTCTTAGCTTCTGTATTATTACATTTGCAAAAGCAGAAAATAGTTTGGGAGCGCAAATAGGAAATATTAGCCTTTTCGAGGTAAATGACAATTATGAACTGACTACTAAAAAAATGCTTTGAGAACACAAATAGGAAAATTTAGTCTTTTCAAGAAACATGAAAATTACAAACTGACTACTTCAGAAAACTAGTCCTTCCTATTTAATTTTATCTCTATAATATCCGGAATTATTCTGACAACTAAACTTAATCTTGTTAAAGCTTCAATGTTCTTTTTATGATTCGCATACCTACTTAGCCAGAAGTAATCACGAACATTTCACTCACCAGTTGCACCTTCGCTTCCGGACCCTTGTTGGTCTGGTTAAAAGTAATTTTAAAAGTTACGCTTCGCAAGAACAAGAAAAGATAAGACACGTAAAAAAGACGTTTTATTACAGCGCGCATCGAACATATCAAATTTGTAAATTGAACTGAAGCTCTTCAAATGAGCAACGGAGGGTTCTGGCACCGCCGTAAGTAGTACGTTTCATAACAAAAGGTGGGACACTGCCCTTTCTGTTGACCTAATTAAAGAGATAAATCTGACATCTGTGGATAACAACTGTATAGCACATTGTGTTTATTAGTTTGAAATAAAGATTTGTCTCGAAGGTCGGAACGTCCATCCTATCATTTATAAAAAAGTGTTATCATATTTTGCACCCTACAGTAGCGTGCGCCGAGAATATTTTTAAACTAAAACTGGGACATATAAACGAACAATTATTTTACTTTTATCTTAACACAAACAACAACACTCATGTTTATGAACAAAATGTATACACACCCTTAGTTTCTTCCTCTTTAGGACTATCTTGCTCTGAAAAACACGCAGAGAAGTATTGCCTGAATATATGAACAAGCGCGTAACAGCACATTTATGTAGCAGAGTTATATGATATACAATTCAGCATAAAAATTGCCTTTATATCACGCCACTTCTTCAAGGTCATACTAGAAACAATGTTGCTTGACAGCCGCATGCTAGAATTGATATATTGCAGAAAGCGCTCAGACATGCTATGTTTTTGTGGTTCTACGGCTTGGAAAAATTATTCAAGATGATTTCTCATGTGCTATGGAGTCTATCCTAACAACTGATTCACCCATACATATTCGGCATCTGCAATCGCCTTCAAGGATGTTAATATGAATGTGCACAACAAACTCAACATGCGGTTTGCCAGAAAAGAAAGCACAAGCATCAATGCTTTCAATTTCGCAATAGTGTAAAACGCCATAGTGCAAATCCGATATAGCCAAGCTATTTATTTCAAGTGGAAAGCACTGCAAAGTAGGACTTTTCATAGAACTGTGAACAACTCTTTAACAACTTACTAAGTCTGGGCGCACTTTAAGCATTTTATGGGCCTTACGTATGTATGTAGTATGTATGAATCTAACCGTTTTCCCGTTTAGCTAGGTCACTGCTTAGTCCATGATCGAATGAATAGCGCATTGGGCGGCTGTGCTGAAGTAACAGGGTTTGAAACCAACCATCCGACTAACTTGGGTCACTGAGAATGTGCTGAAGTGTGCGTACGCGCCACACTTAAACTAACTTCTTTCATGTCGCCATTGGTTCACTGTAGATGTGGGCCTGATTGTGTACTGCTGTTCGATGGAAATAGTTGACGCAGACTTGGAGGACTGGGTATGTCCAACTCGGTCTGTGGTGGCCTACAATGAATCTGATTGATGCCAACTTGGGTCACTGGGTATATGTCTATAGATAGTGTTCCAGTGACGTCATTGATGCCAACTTGAGTAACTATGTCCACTGGCAATGTGCCGCTCTAGAATGACGAAAAAGATCCCTTAAATTCCTCTAATGCTGAGTAAAATCGAAACCACGTCACAAAGGTTACTCAAGGACCGCAACCCGTCGCATGAGCTGGCTGCGCCACAAAGGCACTTGGTATGTACTGCTGTCAATGAACGCCTTTCACGCCAACGCTTTAGCGTGCTGTGCCATGAATGCACTGGGAATTTTCCCAGCGCATTCATTCATTAAATATGTGAATTAATTAATTTTGCTTTCGAACGAAATTGCGGCAAGCGAGGGAAAAATTCTCAGCGCCCGAATCCACCGGTGCGCCACGCTTCTCGTCTCGGACACTGCGCGCGAACCTCTCGATATTAGATAGATAGCGCAGCTAGTCTAGGAGCGAGGCCAGAGAGGCCTGTTTGCTGCATGACGCGTTTCCCAGCGTTGCAAGCGACAGCGTGCCATGCATTTAAAATGCAAATCCAGACGTCGCGGTGACGGCCCTGATGGCACCGGTGAGTGCTCGTAGGGAAAAACGAAAATGAGTTCCGGTGCAGTACGCACCTCATGCATAACTCGTTTCGATGGTCGCAATACGTTCTGCCGCTATTTTGATTCAATGCAAAACTCATTACCGTGGAAATTAATCGTGAGATGGGTTCTTTGAGTTTTCTTATAGATTTTGTAGTTCGGCATCTGCAATCGCCTTCAAGGATGTTAATATCAATGTGCACAACAAACTCAACATGCGGTTTGCCAGAAGTTTATATGGTACAGTCCGGAATATGCCTTGGCGGCGATCGTCTCAGGTTAAAAGCTTCATGAGCTTCAACGATTCTTAGAAGCTTCATCTTCTCAGATCTTGTTGACCACCGTAAATACTGCTGCTGCTGTACGATTTTCGAAAAAAAATTCAATGATCTTCTAACACTGAGATAAACGAGCATGTGAACTCATAGAATCAGACCTTAACGATATCCTGGGTGTTTACCTTACCTTGGGTCCAACATTTAAAAATGCAAATGATACGTAACTGGGCAGAACTAAGGCAATGTTTGCCGTTGCTTGAAGATACCTAGATTTTTTTATACAGGCTAATTAGATATTTGATTAGGGTAAATAACCTATCAAAGATTATATTTAGATGAAAAGTATCAATGAGAAAATGGTAGAGCAACATCAGAAACTCCCGATACAGCTTTCTGTTGCTCAACATGTGCTACATAAAAGTGTTTTTCCGAGAGTGAAAGGAGCCTATGAGTACGCGCTAAGTCCCACGACTGGGCAGTCGGGCGGAAATTTGCGTGTATTTTGCGGCAATTTTGCGCTCGCCGCAGTAGCGGGCGCCTTAACAGTCGGTCAATGTGCGAGTAACAAAACGACATGACTTGAAAGAGTGACTTGAGTAGCGCAGTGGTAGTGAGGCGTGTAACTTTAAAGGTGTTCACATGATTACACG
>NC_051158.1:68845785-68868529 GCF_013339745.2 Dermacentor silvarum | reverse complement strand
AAACTGTTCCCACTGATCCATCGTTACAGTGGTTCGTCCTCAACGACGGGATATTGTACCGCTGCAATTTTCACCCTGATGGTCCTCCCCTTCTATTTGTCGTTCCCCAACACCTGCGCTTAACCGTGCTTCAGGAGCTTCATGATGCACTTACTGCCGGACACCTAGCGGTTGCTCGCACTTACGACCGCGTGCGCTGCCGCTTCTACTGGCTTGGCCTCGCACGCTCCGTACGGCAATACGTAGCTGCTTGCAACCCCTGTCAGCATCGGAGAAAGCCAGCAATGCTTCCTGCCGGGTACTTACAGCCGATCACCATTCGAACTGAGCCATTCTTCCGCGTGGGTTTGGATCTCCTTGGCCCTTTCCCCGAGTCTAGCTCCAGCAACACGTGCATCGCTGTGGATACTGATTACGTGACGCGCTACGCCATCACTCAGGCGCTTCCTACGAGCTGCGCGACTGACGTCGCCGATTTCCTACTCCGGGTTATCATTTTAGTCCATGGCGCCCCGCGACAGCTCCTTACCGACTGTGGCCGCACTTTCCTCTCCCAAGTCATCGCTGATATCCTACCCTCCTGTACTACCAAGCACAAACTCACTACCTCCTATCATCCCCAGACCAACGCCTCCTCTAGAACGATGCCTGCCGCGTGCGCCAAAAACCTGCTGCCCTTACCTTTTCCATTTTCCTCCTTTCCACTTGAGGTAGAAGCTAACGATATTAGCGGTGATCGCTTGCAACACACATGCCCGCATGCGCACACCACCGCATGGCCGCCGACGCCGCTACCGCCGTGACACCGCACCACCCCAACCCCCTGCGGAGATAGGGGAGATGCTGGCGCCAACTCTTGACAACCAACCGCAACACAAAGAACGACGGCTGCAATGGGTGAGCGAGCGACGCCGCAGGCATCTTTCTAGAGGAGGCATTGCCCAGACCAACGGCCTCACTGAGCGGCTTAATCGGACCATCATTTACATGCTATCGAAATACGTTTCGCGCGACCGCAAGGACTAGGATATTGCGCTACCCTGTGTCACGGTCGCCTATAATTCGTCACGCCACGATACTGCTGGGTACTCCGCCTTTTACTTGCTCTTCGGTCGTGACCCTGTAATACCATTGGACGCTTCGCTCCTCTTGGTACGGAATTCCCTGACCGAGTATGCCCGCGACGCCATCGCCCACGCTGACCATGCGCGCCAGCTTGCCCCTACTCGTTTGTTGGCATTGCAGGAAACTCAAAAGCACGCTTACAACTGCCGCCGTCGTCAGACATACTTTTCACCAGGCTCTCTCGTACTACTTTAGTCCCCTTGCCGACGGGTGGGGCTCTCCGAGAAACTCCTTCCGTGCTACAAAGGTCCTTACTGCATTCGATGTCAAGTGCTCAATGTCACCTATGAGATCATCCCAGTGACATCCGTCGGGCCACCCGATTCCACATCACCTGACTTCGTACACGTCTCTCGGCTTAAGCCCTATTATGCCCTTACCGATGGTCCCAACTTTTCCGCCGGGGGTTGTGTTACGGTAGGGAAGCAAACAATGTCGACGACGGAGAAGAGGACGAAGTGCTGTTCGTGAAAACAGCCTCTCTGTATTCTCAGCTGCTGTTTATCTATCTCCTGTAAATACACCTTGTAAATAGTTTATACCCGTGACATTATTTCACTTCGGGGCAGGTAGTTGCAGAGTGTGGGGTCAGCCAATTAATGCTCTCCATGTACATTATTACTTTGGGTTGTAGCATCGGCATAAGCGTAATTTTATGGTCAGTAGCTTTAGACATTTGCGCGTATTATTAACTGAGGTAAATAATCGCAGATGCGCAGGGAGCAAGCGATTTTCTGTTCTGAAGCAGAAAACTTCAATCATTGTGAGGTGTGCGTTTCCGGGTAGTGAAGGGGAGAGAGACGACTATGTTCGGCCACGATTTTGTAGCCGGCCTTACCACTTTAATATTCATTTGATTTAAGTTGTTTCGCATTGGTAGTAGCTTAAGGGTGAGCTGGAAAGTGTGGCGTCAGCCATTACACAAGCTAATGGCGTGAGCGCACTTTCTAGGTACTGTAGCTTTCTCTGCTGCAGCATACGTTAATGGCAAATAAACAAAAAATTATTTCCGACTGCTCCTCTGCGGGACCAGAGTCCAAATTGAGTCGGGTCACAGAGCGTTCGTTTCTTTATTCCTTCGTAAACCAGTGAAAAGGCACTTTAAGATTCCTGTGGCCGACACCGGGAGAATCAGTTGGCATCAAACTACGAGAGTATGTAGGAAGCCGCGAAGGACCACACAGGAAGAGCGGTCGATGGACAAACATGGTGATTAAATGCAACAAGAAATTATGATCATGATAGCGTGTGAGAGAAAAAGAAGTTTCAACATGCTTCCTGCCCCGACATTTCCATGCCCTTTGCCATAAGGCAGACCGGCGACGCCACACAATAACGAACATACATGTCCACTTGGCCAGCGTAGAGTTCTACGTTACTCGCTGGCACGAGATAATTCGTAATATGATCTTAGTGTGCCAGAGCAATTTGCGCACGCTCCTTGTCGACCATTCAAACGCTAGGTTGCGATGCCATTACTAAAGGTAATTACAGTATTCGTGTTAACAGAGTTCACCCGATCTCGCTGAACGTAAAGGACTAGACCCTGACTCTTTATGTTCAGTGGTCGGTGCTTGGCACTTCTGGCAATGGCAGTAAAGGTAAGCTGGACTCTGCCAAATTGGGAAAGTCTACTACAAAGAAGACACATTATGCTATATTTACACTGCGCTCGGCTTACATAAATGTCCCAGCTTTGATGTGTTGTAATCCTTCCACTACGGAGCGCTGTGGTCCTTGAGTTCATTTGCGCTCATAGCCTTATTGGTCGCACATTTTTTGGTTTTACCACTTACGGTTTTTTAAATTGATGCAGTCCGTTCTAAGAATGCGAGAAAGGTTAGTGCGCAGACCTTTTTCTGCATTGATTGGACTGCAACGGTCTACCTGTCGCCGTAGTCATTCGGACAGATCAGAATTTATTTGAATTTTACTTTTAATTTAGGAGTCATCACAGTCCTCGCTGTTAAGAGAACTTGTTTTTTACGTTGACAGTCCAGAGATTCATCGGTGAAGATAAGGTAATCGTCGGCACCAGGACTGCCCATGAGAGACGGTGTCCAATTCTGTTTTGCTATTTTCACTGGTCCCATGTACTGCACGCTGTCAAACTCCTCTTTCATTGTCGTTGTATGTACAAGAACTCCTATTTTGTTCTTTCTAAGCCTCTGACGCGGCTTTCAACTTCAAGACCACGACATCACCTGATAGCTGTCTTCACTTCTATCACCCACGTCACTAACGTTGTTGCTGCAGGATTAAGGCACAACACTTTCGTATTCAGTAGGTACTACAAGTCACGTCGATTTTGTTGACTAATAGGCTTACCGTAATTCTGATAACTGCTCTATCAATGGAAAGCTCAGCTTCCTTGCAACAGGTGGCTGCCGGCGGTTGTATGAGGACAGTCGGTTGCGTTGACTCCTCTCGATGTGTAAATAAATATGTAAACCGCTGGAATAATTTAGCGTCAATCACCTAGCCCTCTTCGCCGAGACCGCGGCACTTCCTGAAGTGACCGTGTGCGACATTGCTATGTTAATTTTTCGTATAACTACACCCTTCGCCCCGTACTCCTGGAGAACTATTCAGAGATAGGGGCCATGTCTTCATGTCAGGAGTAATGCAATTCCTCCTTCACGAGTACAAAATCATTCACCGGAAATCGGCCGCGTACCACCCAACAAAGACGGTCTCAGGGAACGGTTCAACCACACACTCGGTGGCATGTTGAGGATGTGCGTACTGCTCACACCAATTCGGACACCGTAGTCATGTTCGTTACGTTCGTATAGAATACTGCTACGCAAGCGACCACCGGTTTTTCACCTTTTTCGCTTGAATAGATGAGAGCTTTCGTGTCTACTGAATATATTGCTGCGCTACCGACCTGACGCCTCTGAGTGGACTTCACTATAAGAAGTTTCCTACTACGCTGAAGACTGCCATCAGCTGGCTATTTAGCTGATAAGCGAAAATTAGGGGCATTGGAAGACAGCTTTCCTTTTCTCCATCGTACGCATTACATGGCCGGTCCAGCTCCATTTTTTTCTCTTAATGCCAATTAGAATATCGGCTACCCCGTTTGTTCTCTGATCCACACCATTCTCTTCCTGTCTCTTAACGTTAGGCCTAACATTTTTTTGTTCCATCGCTCTTTGTGTGGTCCTTAACTTGTTCTCGAGCCTCTTAACCTCCAAGTTTTTGCCCCATATGTTAGCACCTGTAGAATGCAATGATTATACACTTTTCTTTTCAACTACAGTGGTAAACTCAGTCAGGATATGGCGATGCCTGCCGCATGCACTGCAACCCAACTTTATTTTTCTGTAAATTTTCTTCTCGTGATCTGGGTCCCCAGTGAGTAATTGACCTAGATAAACGTACTCCTTTGCAGACTCTAGAGGCTGACTGGTGATCCTGAATTTTTGTTCCCTTGCCAGGCGACTGAGCCTTATCTTCGTCTTCTGCATATTAATCTTCAAACCCCACTCTTACACTTTCTCGAATTTCTCGGTTAGGGTCCTCAATCATTTGTTGCAATTCTTTTTTTCTACTAATTGTAAATTTCTGGATCAATGCCCAGAATGTTTAGTGCACGACGCTTAAAGCTTCTCTTGTCTACGCAACAATATTTAATTTCTCGGTTGATTGCATTAGTGTAAGTTTAAAGACCATAAATTATTTTCAACCGATTAGAAGATGCGGTTGTAGTTGATACACACAGTCAATGGGCACTGCTGTAACAAACCAGACAAGGAAATTCGTACGGTTGTTGCTAGTCACACATCATTCCCGGCATAACAGAATACGAAGCACGTTTTGGAAGTACAATTTGGAAGTGTAATTGATACTAAACTTCTTATGCAGTTGCGGGGCAAGAAGAGACCACAAATGAAAATGGTGAGTTCAAACTTATGTTTTTCTGCTGATTGCTACGTTCCATTCAAAGGAAGGATTAATAATAATCCATTTCTTTGAATATTGAGTAGGTGAACAGTTTTAATCGTAAAACTAATATTATAAAACATTTGCCAAGAAACGTTACCGGACGGAGTCGTGTATTAAGCTTACAAACTGTAAGTACTCTTCGTCTTTTTCAAATAGCCCCTCCCCCAACCTCCCCCCCTTCCGGTGACCCACCCACGCCTGGCACCATAAACAGCCAAAGCTTCCTTCACAATGCTCTTCACCAGATAAGTCACAGCCCATAGTATTGCTGCAAGATCTTCATGACACTTGCCTTTCCGTGCCATTTCAAGACAGCGAAACAAGCAAGAAGTCTCTCAGTGACCGGTTTTTTCAGTATGATGACTTTGATTGATATGAAATACAGTGTTTCGGCAGATTTGGTTTCTTTGGTGTAATACAGCAGAGCAGGGCCTTATGCTGTCGTACAACAAGAACTACTGTCAGATGAAGAAGAGCCCGGAGGGAACGCCTGATCGAATTGATAAATACAGACGTTCTCTTACATCTCGTCGCCAGCTTAGCTAGCGCAGTCTATCGTGTGAAAGTAGCCGCGGTGACCTGCTGCGTGTTTAAAGGTTGCAATGGAGCTGATTGTGTCAGTTTACGACTAGCCGGCCGTTAGTTGGTCGACGGGGGAGCGGTTGTCGCCATGTGCTTCCCACCGTCTGGGATGGAGCCAACGGTGACGCCCGATCAGCCGGCGTCTGCAGCGGGGCAGCATGCGCACCTCTCTGTCGAGACGTTACTGTGCACGACTGCTTCATGAAGGTGGTATACCTCACGAGCTCCGGTCACTCAGCAGTGCCAGTTAAGCTCGTCACAGGTATACGCGAGCGGGTGGAAAACAGCCAACAAAGCTATGCTCCATTCTGCCCAGAACCGGTACTTGTGGCCTTCCTAGTTGTCCCGCGCCTGGGTGCCATCTCGAAGGCACCCCGCTGCAACCAGTCATGTCTTGGTGACTGAGTCATGGCGATAAGGCACGCATGCGTTAGTCGGCGTGCCGGTTGAGCCGCTCGTGGAGCCAACGGTGGAATCCGCGCACATTGATGTGGCGGCGGTGGCCACAGTGCTCACGTTAGCCGGACTGATGGCCCAGGGAGCTAGAACGGCGTCCGTTGAGCCCGGGTTGGTGGCGGCCGCGGTACTCACTGTAGCTGGAAGCATGGCCAGGGGAGCGTGAACAGCATCCCTTGGCGGCTCAGAAGTCGATGATGCCCTGTGGAAGACAGCCATACCAAGGGAAGCCTGGGCAGCCTTCACTGGCCGCAGGAGGCACCCAAGACGGCGTGGTCCCACGAGGGCTGTCCGTGAGGCTGGAAAACCTTAGGCTGCGTTTTGGGCGACTGCGCCATTGTAATGCAGAGAAACAGACAAAGAGTCGTTACGCCGAACGCCTGGTTTACTACTGCTTCCTTCTTCAGTCCTCGCGCCCGCCGTGCAAACGCCCGCGTCCAAGTGCCGCTTTACTTTTTCATTACAGTATATTAAGAACATGTATATACTTAATCAGAATTGTGTAAATATATGACGCGTGTTTGATTCCGCCCAACACAGGTGAAATATGGACGAATCTTATCTTTCAGTGAAGTGCGGCGCATACCTAGTAGAACAAACTCAGTCACCCAAGTTGGCGTCAAAAAGTTTCATGATGACCGGCACACACCCAGTGCTACATAACCAATGACCCAAGTTGGCGCGGAAGCGGTTCATTAAAGTGACTTCAGTGACCAGTTGCCGAAGTTGGCAGACAAATTGTTGGGAAAGCCATAAGTACCTCCCTGGAAGTTCGTGAAGTAGCTTAAGAATGCTAGTCACAACAAAAACTTTTGAGCAGCCTGCCTGACAAGAAAGACATTTTACGTGCAATAAAGTGTAAATTTCATGACACACGGTAGCAACGTTGAGTTCCACAATTCACATTTTGCAAATGAATATGAATATATGCGTGGCTTTCATGAGTCTGCACCATTCTGCATATGTAGCGTTTTCTGGCGTGCACAAGTTTGGACTAGGAATGAAAAATATCTATATGTAATTATTTATTACAAGATTTTTAGTCTAGTGATTAGAGATTTCCAGAAAACCCTAAATTTCCTCAGCTGACCTCCTAATTTGTTCAGTGTGCCTACCTTATAACATCGGTGCTACTGTTCGTCAGAAGAAAGAAAAATAACGAATACATATCACAGAATTAATTTTCCGCTTGGTGGACTCCCGATCTGCTTCGTTTGCCTGTTTCCTTTCTTCTATCTCCTGAAATATTTGGTTATCCTATTGACTGGCCTTTTTCTACCAAATATTCCTACATCCTGGACAATGCCATTCGGTGCGCAGAGGGAATGAAATCAATTCCATATCTGATTTTTGCATTTTAGCTTTTTTATATTCTCATGGTGCCGTGGTGCTAAAAAATGATGCCATGGTACAACAGCGTGTCACAAAACTAATTTATTGGGTGCACCTGTGGCCCCAATATTAGGCAGCACCCATAAGACTGCTTCCGTTTGGGAATGCGAAAGCATTATAGATCTTTAAGTAAATGCATTTTCTTGCACGTTGCATGTCTGCGCGAGCTCTCGCTTGCGTTCTGACTGCGCCTCGGTTAGGCCAAATCAAAACGCGCCAAGCGCCTCAACGTGCTCATTTGCCCACGAGATGTTCTCGAAGGACCACTCAGCGCTGTTCAATTGAACATTAATGCTTTTTATTTTATACGCTCATTTTATACACTCATGACGTGCGCTATCTTCTCCCCATTGGCTGCGCCGATACGTGTGCAATGACGCACCGCACTCGGCACACCTTCAGTCAACGAGAAACGTGGAGTCAGGCCCTATCGTCGGAGAAGCGTGCTCGGCTCGTACCCCGGATGCTCGGGCTCGATTCCCAACCAGAAGAACATTTACTAAATTTTTTAAAGCCAGTTGCTTCACTTTCTTTACAGGAACCAGTCTGAGAAATTTGACGTCAATCCGAGTATTTCGTGACGTGTTTTTACTCTTTGCGCCGTCGGCCATATTTGGTAGCACGTTTCGGTACGCCGACTACGCCAACTGATTTTCGCGTAATGGGGCATATAATTATTTCTAAATTAAAAAAGTTGTCGCAGTTTCACCTGAAAGGCGAAGCATCAATTGCGATAGCAAATTTGTAGAGAGCTATACGGAGTAATGATATTAGCTTTATCAGCTGTATAAACTTGGACATGCAGCAGCACCGGCAACACGCAGGACTGTTGTCGACGCCGGCGGCGTTTTGCCCGCGTTCGCTCAAAATGCGTGCGGCGTTGGTGACTGTTGCCGGAGCCTCTGATATAAATAGGCACTTGATGCCGCAGCTAAACGTCGCCTCCCTTCCCTCCCCCTCCCCCCCCCCTCCCCCACGGCCTCTCGCGCGTCGGAAGAAGGCATGTTTGCTCTACATATATGGTGATTGTAAAGGAGGAAAGAGACGCCTACTTCTGCAGCCCTTAAGTACAGTGTACTAGAAGATTCTAGTACACTGTACCTTAAGGGAGCACGGCGAAGAACGCGCGTTTGTTCTCCGCCGTGCGTTCACTCCCCGTGAAAGCGCGCGCCTCTCGCGCCCTTTCACTCGCACATACAGCGTTCGGCGCGCGGCGACGATTTCATCTCCATTGACGTCATACGGAACCTCACGGCGACGGCGACGGTGACGGCGACGGCAGAAATCTGCTTTTGAGTGTCCATATAATTGCTCTCGCAATAAAAAACGACTCGCTATCCCGGCCCTGCGAGAGTGGATGTCCAGCGAACCTGTTGTAAAACCATCACTACAACTGCGAGTGGGGCATGCAATTTGGTGCATACCCACCTTTAATGATGCTTCGGATGCTTGTATTGACCTTGTTCTTTATTGAAACGTAGGCTGCTCGGTGTGTTGTATGGGTGATTTCAATGAATGTATGCACTGATCGCTTTACTTTACTGAGTGCTTGTAACCTCGGCATTACAAGGTGCAGAGGCTTAGGGCTACAATACGTGCAGGATAAAAGTGGTTTTCCGAGCGTGAAAGACGCCTGCGAATACACTCAAAGTGCCTTGAGCGGCCAGTCGCGCAGCAATTTTGCGTGTATTGGCAGGTATTGAGCAACAGAAAGCTGTATCGGGAGTTTTTCATGTTGCTCTACAATTTCCACATTGATACATTTCATCAAATTATAATATTTGAAAAGAAGAATAAATTAAGACTAAATATTTATTTAGGCGGAATGCAAAAAATAATCTTAGTATCACCAAGAGGCGGCAAACAACATCACCTTGGTTCGGCCCAGCTACGTAGGATTTGCAAATTTTTAAATATTGGTGCATGATAGTTGGGACTCCCTGTATGTAGCGATGACCGCTTCTTTTTTCCTACTGCTGCTGAATTTTCTTTCATAACATTTCAGATTCCCCAAAAGCTTTTATATCTGTAAACATTAAAAGGGGACCGTATATAAAAAGTATTTATTGTGTCTGTACGGAAGGGCATGAATGTACCTTTACTTCTCTTCACATTTCCATACGCAGCACAATCGTTTTCAATGAAACATAATTTAAGGTTTAAGGCGTTGACATTTTTTCACGTGTTCTCGAGATCTTTTCTCCCTTGGTTCCTTGATTGGCTTCTTAATATATCAGTCTACATGAAATTATTGCATCGTGCAGTTGTTCTTGTTCTGTTTCAGTGTAACTTCAGCGCTTGATTTTATAGCATGGATGAGATAATAGTAACGGCCATATCTTGTAGCAGTAGTCAGTAGTAGGGGCAATGAATTGGCAAGTCCCTTTAAATTATGAAAATTGCGTCCTAGATTTTTTTAGTGACAAGGCCTTTTCATTTGAAAAATTAGTCGCGTAACTATTATTTTAGAGCCACTGCCAATTGCCGCATTACATCTTATTTACTAATTCTTACTTACGTTTTCTTTTTACGACGACACAATATACAAGCTCTTAGTTATCTTTAAATTGTTAGCTTCAGTGGAATTCCCTCACTTGAAACAACTATACATTACCTACGATAACAGGACCACTGCATACAGTGCCAGTCGCCAAAGATAATTTTCAAAATGAATTCTAAAGAATTGTGAACTACATTCTAACTACAACAGTGGCTGTTATCGGTTTTCTGTGTGCAACTATTCATATCAGAATTTTTAATACGAAGTTTTACAGTGCAAGTACTTGTGCCTATGAATGGCGGCGTGATAATACGTTAGGCCATGGGCAGTATTAGGGCTTTTAATTTTGAGTAATGCGTTGTGCCTTATTGTGAATTCTTGGCCGATGTCGTTTTCCTAAAGGCCGATTTTTGTTATTTATACGGAGCACAAGCTAGTGCACTTGAACAGTATAATATGTGAATCAATGCCTAAGTGAATCAAGGCACGAATAATAATTTACGATATACTTATTGCAGAATCCCCAGCAGCGCAAATAGAAGGTAAAGGAGGTGAGTGCACCATTTCTTCCGATTTGAAGGCTATCTTTTATGGGAGGCAAACAATACCTGTAGTAAGCATTTTCATGTTTTACAGAATGTCGCATAAAGTATATTTTTGGCTTTAGTTGCTGAGACTACATAAATCAGAAGATTTAAACAAGACTGAAGCGTAAATGCACCCAATGAAGTCCAAAAAACAAGTAAATTTGCAAGATACCTATCCATAAATTTACCATGAGAAACTACTTTTCTAGTTTCTCTTTGTTGAATAATGATATCCATTGGTATGATGTATCATTGATGTGTGTAGGTGCGCACGGGCACGCTTTCACTGAAAAATACCATAGAAATATTTGCCACCGTAAGGGCAAAATATGGAGTGACGATTTCTATTTAAAAATATAAGACATGAAGATCTCAATGACTTCAGATCTTGACATTGCGGTGTCCCACGTTTGTTCAAGCGGAGCGCATGTGACCGCGATGAGAAGACGTTCCATAGCTGTATTTTCATTGCAGTTCCCATATACCATTGTTGGGGTCCCAAAGAGCTGCATCGTGAGGCGCATTGAGGCCCCTTTTCATGATTCAATACGTTGCCACGCATGAGTGTAGGAACAAGCGTTACTATCATATGCTTAAAAAATAAAGTCCTCTGTTAATGATAAAACTTTGTTTTGCAACATTTTATCATGCTAACCTTTACTTACAGAGAATGGCTCTGGTGAGGAATGTGAGTGCAGTTCTTTATTCAAAGCATCCCACGTATGTGCTATGAAATGGTCGGAACTTGTTTGTTAGCTCGGGACGCTCAGCGTTGGTACGGTGCACCTGTGCAATGAGGAAAACCCTATCAGACATCCACTGGACAGCACAAGAACTTAGCGGGTTAGACCTTAGGATTAGTAGAGTAACGCCAAATAATACTTTCTTAAAGAATGTCATTTGGACAAGAAAATGTGGTGCATGAACAGGCGTTATATACAAGATTGAGAACACCATATTGTCTTATCACATGACACTAAAGCAGGGAGTACGGAAATAAATCGTACTGCAGAGGAGGACCGTTCAACATTTCACAAAATCTATCATGGGCAAGAAGAAAGCATTCATTGCGCTATTATATTTGCATAAGCAAAGGTGTGATATCTGTAACGAAGCTGACACCAACCGGCGGTTTTTTCGGGGGGACACTTCCGCACCATGCACCACAGCTTTATCTAGAAGGGATGCGTGCGAGATTCGTACACATTGATTCGGCAATCTTTGACATTCGTGACTTCCCGAATGATATGTGTATTTTAGCTCAAGGGCCAGCGATATATTCCAAGAACGCCATGCATGTTCTGTTCCTGGACAAATCCGCAAGAAAAATAACGCTGCATGTTTCCGTGTTCCATGCAAGATGCACTCATTTATTTGTTATTTGCGGGGGTCTATTACTTTCAATGAAAGTTTTATTAGTTTGTTATGTTGCACAAATCATTTTTTCAACTAGTGTTATCCACCAGCTTTGAGCACTGCAATGTGTAGTGGAATGGAGGCAAAAAAGTTTAAGTAGGGGAAAGGAGATATAGCACGATAACTTCTTGTACGGGTTGGTGCTTACCGTAGGACGTAATTTTTGTAGTTGGAAATTTCAGAAAATAAGATATCTCAAAGAAAAGAACAGAGAGAAAGACAGGCGCTACACTCACAACTGCTTATTTCAATGCAAGCCATGCTACATATATACAATGCACACGCGCGATAGCAAGGGGTGGCGAAACGCAGAACACGCTATCAACGCCAAGAACCTTTTATACGCCTTCCGGCGTCATATGAAGAAATTAAATTTTGCCTCACACAGTCTTGACCAATGATTCGAATGAGAAAGCTTCTAGCATTTCCCGTCGAGTTTTATGTTTTCTTTCGCCAACCACCCTCACATAAGAAAACCGCGGTTCACAGAGGCAAGATGAGCAATGCGCTGAAAGATGCGCATTAAAATCATTGTTTTAACTGTTTGCATGCGCCCTCATTCCATCGTTGACGCAGTGACCAGTTTGCCCAACGTAGGTTGTACCACAGCTTAGTGAAATTTGATATATGACTCCTATGGAACACTGCTCGTAGCCATTGGCGGGCTTTATTGCGCCTGCTTGGAGAGTGCATCCCGTGATTCGGGGCCAGAGACGGGTGAGCTTGTTTGGGCAGGAAAATGTACGCCTACCTCATACCTGTTCGCTACCTTTTAATGGTTTTGACTAACCTTGTGTATGTACGGCACAACTTGTGCTCTTTTTGGAGCATTGCGCTATACTGCTTCATCCATGTTCGGTTTCTTCGTCCCTTTAAGTTTCCATAACAAGGCTCTCGCCGGTGACGTCAACACCGAAAGAGGAAACCAACTCTCAAAGTTCGCTGGACCTGATTATGAAAATTAATCTTTACCTGGTGATCCCACAATTTTCTAAGAGCGGATCCCAGGCAGAGTGTGGCGATGCCTCTTTTAACGATCTTATAGTGCGAGGAGTTAAAGGGCAAAATCTTTTTGTTTCGCACGCGGCGCATAGAACCAGGTGGCATTTACTGAAAACTTCATATGTAAATCTAAAAACTACAGCTCATTGTCAATTTGAAGCTCATGCGTAAAATCCAGGTCACGGCCATGAAATTCAAGAATAAAGTTAGTAATCACATCATTTTCAGTTAAAAAAACACAGTTGGGTTCATCAGAATTAAAAATATTTATCAATTTATCTAAAAACTTCTAAAACATGTGTGTCCTTAAGCCAGTAGTCAAGAGTTTTGTCGACTTCAGAAAGAAATAGGTCACATAACAAAGGTGCTACACACAAACCGATGCGTATGCCTTGATATGGCAGGAACAGGTGGTTGGTCGAAACGATACAAGTGCTATGGAGATATGCATCCTGTAAGGTCCGGAAATTATCATCGTTCAGACCGACAGAATTCTGAAACTGACTCACACCTGGAATCAATACATGACTTGAAGGCAACAAACAATTCATGATGTGAATTGCACGTTTATGTGCAATTTTTAGAAGTATTATTTCCTTTAACTTTCAGATACAGAGCCAGAAAGCCCCGCGGGCACGAATGGTGAGTACGAGTACAAATGTTCTTTAGCGGCTCTGCACTGCTTCTTGTGAAAATAAAGAAGTGCTTCTTAGAATACATTGGTATTTTTCTTCCGAACTTAGGGCTGATAAAGCACTATATGTATTAAACAAGAGTAGCATTTCACTTGGAATAATGTGTAAACTAGATCAAATGTGGGCGCCAACCCTAACGCTCAATGACTTTCAAACAAATATTAAGCCGGTTTTGATTTCAATGTAAATTATTGAATTTTATTCTTTAATATTATGTATTATATTACACAGTTACGACACTGAAAATGATTCATTATTATGCCCAGTTCTCATGATGAATGATGAAGGCGAAAGATACTTGCAGAATCCATCTCACGATGAATGTCGAAGTTATGGCAATTAGCATTGAAGCAGTGCAGCAACACACCAAATTGCCACCACCAAAATACCTCGCATGTCATGAGGCGTGTATGTAGCCTGGATCTTCTCTCGCACGTCGCCTCTGGACATGCTGTGTCATCCAAAGGCACCACCATGAAGTCCATACATGTCGTTGGTGTTATTGTATATTCAGAGGATATTGTCTACATTAGAGTTGCAGAATGGATGCCAAGATAAAGGAAGCGCAGACGAGGACGGCAGAACACTAGGTGGGGTGATGAAGTTGGGAAATTCGCAGGCGCAAGTGGGAATCACCTAGTGCAAGACAGGGGTAATTGGAGATCGCAGGGGGAGGCCTTCGTCTGGTAGTGAATATAAATGTTGGATGCTGCTGATGGTGATGATAATGATCGATCCGCTGTCGTTCGAGAGAAATTTATGTTGCCTTTTGCAATCGGGCTGTGTCATCGCCACACAAATATCGTCATGCCGTCATGCTCACGGGCGACCTTGGCAATCTAGTGCCGTAACAAGTGGGCTGATAGCGGTCACAGTGTATGCCGCATCCATCCGCATCCGAAGCAACAGAATCGTCACGATAACCGTTACTGAACAAGTAACTTAGCGCAATAAAAACACAGACGCAAGAAAGGAAGACAAATGCAAGTGCTTGTCTTTGTCTGCCTTTCTTGAGTCTGCGTTTTTTTTATTGTGCTTCAAGATTTTTATCTTGTAAGAATACGGGCGAAAAAAGGAACATTATTTTAGTATGTTTATATGAAGATTGATGTGATCTTTAATAGACGATATTCCGCTCCCGGTTTTGAAGACATGCATCGCGACCGTGACTCATACTTCGTTCGCCACTTTAGAAATATAAACATCTGTTTTAGTCAACAATAATTGAAAGTCATGTTATTGAAACTCATAGGCAAAGTTTTAAAAGTTGACTTGTGTTAAGGTATATTGTACTTGTTTTATTGAGGAGGGGGTAAGCTACATGTATTGTTAACATTTATGTTCGACCCCTGGTTAACCTGCATTTTTTTATTGCCCAGAAATTTCAAACAGTCTACGCCCAGAACGACAGAAGATATTTTCTTTGAATCGAGAGACCATTTCAAAATGAATGCTTAGTTTGTGACGGTACTTTAAAAACTCTGATATCGAGGCCAACATATTTCATCGACGCCTTAGCGTACTTTGTGGGACTCAGAAGTATCTCTTTCTTTTTGTACTGCTTGCAATGTGTTATACTTTCCTATGTAAAACTGCGTGATATCTGCATATTTTTATAGCACTCCTCACTTGAAATAATCGTACCTTTATAAATAAGGAATTCAAATTACTCAAACAAACAGAAATAACAATGGGCGGACGGGACACACCTGGTGCAATCAGTTATTATTTTTTGCAGTATTATTTTTGCACTACAAAAAACAATCGCGGAGAGTTGTATACAATGATAATATAACATGAGTACCTTTTGAGAAATAAAATTTTGCATTAGAAAGGTCATGTTTTATGCTCTTTACAACGGCTTCAGTGGGCTAATAATTGTGCTGGTTGGGTTGGAAGCATACTTGCTATTGGTGAGAAAAACGATGGCAACATATGCAACAAAACGTAAAGGAGAACTGCTGTTTAAGAAGTTTAGTTTCATAAATTTCAAGTTTCAAAGTTTCAAAAAAGCAAGAACACTACTTGCGTACTCGAGGAAGTAGAAGGTATCATAGGAATGAATCAACAAGCAGCTACATCTTAAATTTTACCAAAGAACAGAGATTCAGTACAATGCTTTAGTGCTGCATTTTCATGCGCCGGACTTCGAAAGTTTATGGGCTTTTTCTTGCCTGTGTTTGGTAACTACAGTTTGACTATTTGAAATTACCTTAAACTAATGAGATAGACCTAGACGCATGGCATGACAACTTTCCTTGCAATTTCTTGGTGCTAATTCTATTAGTGCCGGTAGGATAACATGATTAATGTTTTAAAAGTCTGTGATATGCCTAATCTAGCACATGTGCCATATAACTCGCATCCTTCTGACAAGAAAGCCAGTCTGTCAAAATTTTTTAGAGCGCGTGATCACATGACTTCGTGAGCGCCGAATTCATACCATTGAACAGAATAACAGTCTAACAATATGCTAGGCTACAAAGCTCAGTCGTCGCACTAAACAACTGGATCCTTCCGAGAGGGACCCCTGAACACCGCAAAGCTATATATAGAGCTTGCGGATCTACCTAATAAGGAAGGAAACAATTCACCTAATCTAGGAAATTTACCGGGAAAACCCCTGCCTTTAAATATACGTACATATATATTAAAAAAAGGCTTTCTCTCTTACTCCGGACGAATAAGATAAATAACTACAATTTCAAGGAGAATGCCAGCGCATATGTTTTGGTTAAAATCAAACATGAATCCAAAAACTCTAAAAAAACTTGCTTTGCCCACTCGCAAGCCTCATTCAAATGAAGAAATATTAATCTTTAAGTATATTTATTAAACTGACGTGATGACAAAGGGTTTGTCACAGAAAAATAAATAACCATCGATGTAGCAAAAAATATTGAAACAAGGCCACGTACATCACTAACCAGACCAACCACCGACACGCAAACATTATCATTTGAAATTAGTGCCAGTCCTCTGCTTATGCAGGAGTTATAAGAAATCAAATTGAATATGTAGTTTCAGTATACGAATGAGTGCTTGCTATACTATTCTATCATTGCAGAAGCTTATATCACCCGAAGTGCCCTCAGGAGCACGAAATCAGTAAAATGTCCCCTAAATTGTGCATTTTATTCGCGAAACATGACATTAGTGGCATTCTTCCTGAACCGCTTAGGATCTGAGCTTGGCGGCTGGCCAGACTCACTTTATTTATCCAATTAGGTGTTGTGTAATACGTGTGAATAGGAACACATGTGATGATTCTCGCGAGGAGTAACAGAGGTAGTTTATTCTGTATAAGTTGCACGGCCAGTATGGTGGAAGAATGAATGAATGAATGATAACTTTATTTATAATCCGGCGAGTTATTCGGGGATTTGGGCTAATACCCCTGCCTAGGTATCGGCCAGGAGCCCTTGAGCTCTGGCGGCTTCCTCGGCCCGCTGGACGGCCCAGAGTTGGTCTTCGAGGGCGGAGCTGAGCAACGTAGTCTCCCAGCGCGTTCGGCTCGAGGCTGCGTCCCCGTCTGGAACCCCCCCTCGTTTGCACTCCCATAACATGTGTTCCAGGGTTGCCCTGGCCTCACAAAACTTGCATTGGTTGGACGAATAAAGCTCTGGGTAACAGAGATTCAAGATCACCGGGTTTACAAACGTTCTTGTCTGCAGCTGTCGCCATGCGACCGCCTGTCTCTTGTTCAGTTTCTGGTGTGGTGGCGGAAATTTGCACCTCGCCAGTCTGTAGTGTTGCGTTATATCTCTAAAACTCGTCAGGCGATCCTCCCACTCCCACCCCTCACCAGACGTCGTGTCCGAGGCGGCGGTAGTGTGGTTGGCGGCTCGGTCCGTAAGCCCTCGAGCCGCCCCGTGCGCCGCCTCGTTGCCGGCGAGTGATGTGGTGTGGGCGGGTGCCCATACGATGTAAACTTCTTTATTCCCGGTTTTGCCCGCGAGTAGTATTCGTAACGCCTCGGGGGAGATGCGGCCGTTGGCGTAGTTGCGAATTACCATCTGGGAGTCGCTGATGATCACTTCGGCTTCGGTGGTGGCCACCGCTAGCGCGATGGCTACCTCCTCCGCTGTTTCCGCGTGCACCGTGCGTACCATGACACTAGTTTTGCAAGTGTTCTCGTGATCTACCACCGCGGCCGTGAAGGCGCGCCTGCGCGCGTACCTGGCCGCGTCCACGAACACCGCGTCTTCACATGTGCCGTACTTCCTCTGTACGTCCTGCGCTCTCTTTTCTCTTCTACCCCTGTGATATTCCGGGTGCATGTTCTTTGGTAGCGGAGGGACGACCAACTTGTCCCTGAGGCTGCTGGGTACGTCGACTTTGATGCCGTGTTGAGCGTGATACCCGATGCCTAACTTTTCTAATATGTATCTGCCCGTCCTGCTCTTGGAAAGACGTTCGTATTGCGCTATGTTCTGTGCCTCTGTCAATTCCCCCAACGTATTATGTAGACCTAGATCCAGTAACCTGTTTGTGCTTGTGTTGATCGGTAGCCCTATTGCCTGTTTGTAAGCCTTTCTGATTAAGCATTCCATCTTTGTCTTCTCCGCAACGTGCCAATTGAGGTATGGTGGAAGAGCTGAAATTAAAATGATGAGGAAGTTTCATTTGCATGTTAAGAGACATAAGGACTGATTTTTGTGGTCTCAACAATTTTTTCCTTGCGCCATATCTATCCAGGTGAACCAGCAGTGGGAAGTCCTACTGAAGGTAAGCTCATAACTTTGTTCTTTACCAACTATCTTTCACAGTAAATAGAGCTTTTATTTCCACAGAATCAGATTTATATTTACTTTTTTCCCCTTACAATATCTCGCAGCAAAATACCATTGCATCAAATCTGAAAATGAACCTTTGAGCACTAGGCGGTAACGTAAACAGTGAATTACACAGCTAAATTTGTTTAAGTTGCACTGGGAGATTTCATAAAAGGCCACTCACGAAACAGACACGGGACATCCAAACTCTCTACTTCGTGATTGTGTACCATATAGTGCCTTTCAGGCGTTCCCCACATAGATAACGTTTTTTTACTTGAACGAGATGAATGTGTGCTTTCAATACACAAATCTCCTTTACATGTTTGTGTGACGAGCGTCTATTGCTGCCTAAAATTTCATTCATGTGAGTGCTGCAAATAGGAAGGTATACTTAAATTAAGTTTAAAGAACAATTCGTCGTTCAATATTTACCAGCAAATTTTACTGCGATTTACTTTCTCAGTCGTAATGCAAACCACATTTCGAGAGTTTGACGCTCAGTAATTTGTATTTGTAGGCAAAGAGCGCCATGTTTTGTTCAGAGAAAAAATATCTGCATGCGTGTAACCTCTGTAACCTCTATGCCAATGGCCATAATAGGTCAGTATATTCTCGATCCGCAGCGTTGTTGATTATTATACAAAGCACATCGGCAGTGCTGCTCGAGAGCAGGCATGAGAAGACAAATTTCTATTGTCTACACATTTATTAGGGCGAAAGCCTTAGATGGCTCAAGGGTCGAAAACTCCGTTGTCCGGAGTTATGGCACCAAAATTCATGGTGCCGCCACGAACCCACCATCATTGGCGGGAGTCAACCCCACGACCTGTCGTGTTACCTAAAGCAAAGTTAGTTAGCCACAGGTAATTAAGACAGAGGTAATTATTGCACTCGGATACACGACTTTTAGTGGCAGAAGGAGTTCGCGTCCGGCCACCCGGACGGACGCGAACTTCTTGTCGTTCCTGTACATTTCCATTTGAGCGTTCTCAGCCAGCTCCATGACACCTCGACCGCTGGTCACCTTGGAGTTTCCCGGATCTTCGATCGCGTTCGGCTTAGCTTTTCTTTTTTGGGCACGGTCTTTACCACTCCGTTCATCGCTTGGTAATGATTGAGGCTTTCTCATTCAGAACATGAAATCGCTTGCTCCGTGCCCATCTGCGAATGTTTACTTCAGTAGTAGCGCACGCAGCTGCGCAAAGCTTCCTGACCATAAAATTACGCTTCTGCGGACGGTGCAACTAAAAATAATGATGTACCTGGAGAAGATTGATTACCTGACCCTCCGCTTGGCAGCTACCTGCCCAGAGATGAAATAAGTTAAATCAAACGTAGTAAGAAGAGAAAATAATGATAGTAAAGAGAACAAAACACAAGCCGTGTCTTCCATCTCCAAACCTATGGAGTGCCACCTTCGCAAACCAAGACGCCATTGAGGAAACTCGATATTCTGGTGACATCCTGGAGATTCAGATGCGTGTTGCAAACTCATGGCTACAATTCGTAAATTGCTATGTGTCGTAGAGTAATTAACTAAGAAGTTCATTAGTCATTTTTTGTTAATTAGTAGAATATGTGTTGAGATTTTTCATGCTACTAACGTCCGCCTCTTCGAATAACCCAGTTTAACGATAAGAATTATGGTACTTGCCCAGGCGACTTTTTAAAATTTTTTAACACCTTAAAATGAACATACCAACCTAAAAGGCATCCGGTAAACGCAGGACTTTATCTTGGACTTTAAAATTGAAAAGGCATGGCCGTAGCGACTCACATATCATTAACAACATGAGGGGACGTTCTGTGCAATTTTTAGAAGTATTGTTTCTTTTAACTTTCAGATACAGCGCCAGAGCCAGAAAGTCCAGCAGACACTGATGGTGAGTACGAGTAGAAAGATTCTTTTGCGGTTCTGCTCTGTTTCTTGTGAAAAGCGAGAGAAAATGCTTCTAGAATACATTGGTACTTTTCGTCCGAACTTTTGGGCTGATAAACCACTCTACTTATTAAACAAGAGTAGCATTTCACTTGGAATAATGTGTAAACTAGATAAAATGCGGGCTCGAATCGTAACGATCAGTCATTTTCAAACAAATCTTAACCAGGTTTCGGATTTCAAAGGAAATAATTGAACTTCAATGATATGTACTATATTACACAGTTAACACACTGAACATTATTCATTATTATGCCCAGTTCGCAAACCCACTCTCTAGCACGACTCGGAACGGGTCCTCGTCCGACAATACTTGTACGCCACCTATCCCATGATGAAAGATGCAGGCGATAAATACTGGCAGTATCCGTCTTACGATGAATGTCGAAATTATGGCCATTAGCATTGAAGCATTGTAGCGTCACACCATATTGTCACTACCAAAATGCCTCACATGCCAGGCGTGTGAGAGAAGGATCCTCTCGCACTTCGCCTCTGGACATGCTGTGTCATCCAAAGGCTACGCCATCAAGTCCACGCATCTCACACGTGTTATAGTATATTCAGAGGACATTATCTACATTATTGTGCCACGAGTTTGATACCGGAAGAAAAAACGAGAAACTATCATATAAGGCATTCCTTGTGGCCTCAGAAAGTGAGGAGAGACGACAAAGATTTAGGATTGTAAATGTTATTGCGAACACAACGGAGCCTTCCTCTGAACGAGACTCCCATGTGGTGGCCAAAACACTAACATTCATAAACGATTCTTCTATGAGTTCGTCTTAATTTTGTAGCGTTAGCTACACTGGCCTAGCCAAGCCCGTTTCGCGCGGCACATCAAGAGCCGTGCTGCGCATGTGCAAGGATCAGTGATGTCACACGGCTTGCGCACCGGAGCCACCGGAGCCGGCACCTCTCGCGCACTCCGCCGCCGCCGCGCACGACTCACCGCCGCCGGTCTGCGCATTCCAGAGGAGTGACGTCGTAGCCGTGGTAGACGCACTGGCGCCGGCGCGCGCTCGCTGTGCAGTCGCCGTCTGACACTGCGCCGCTGCGCTTCTGACTGGCGTTTGGCAGTGTGGTATAGCCACGGAGAAGGAGAGCGCAAATGCTGCTCAACAGCGCAGAAGAACGGAGAAGCTTGACTCATCGGATCCCGAAGTAGTTGCCTGGCAATTAGCGGTTGAGCGTAGGAGACAACCAGGAAAGCTAAGAATAATCAGCTGAACCTTTGCTAACGCTACGTATATCCTGGCATAGCCGAGCTAAGCCACTGCAACTTTTTTTTTTCATCATATGATGAGCAGTGAACATGTACGATGAGAAAGGAACCTGCTCCTCTCCTGCGAGAGTGCCTTTCTAAAGTATAGTGGGTATATTGATTGTGAGTTTGGTCTATGCTAACAGTGCGATTGCTTAATATATGGCGCCCATCTATGAAAATGTTGAACATCTGAGATTACAGCACACGATTAGTGTTTATGACGGGTTAGTCAAAGCTGTTTATTGTATGGTAATTACAAGTGCCTGCTAGGCGTTCGGTCAGGTAATTATTACCAGCACCTATTACGCAATACCTTCCTGTTTGTCTCTTTCCGTCATGAACAGTGGAGACAATATCACCCACAGCCTGTAACATTTAAAACACACCCTAATCAACTAAAAGATTTATGAAATCAAATAAAACTTTCTGTTTCAACAGAACTTACTCATTCACATTCGTTTACAGGGGCCTCACCAAGTGAAGCAAAAACTGAAGGCGAGTATTGATTTAAGTTTTGTTTATATTGCAGAAATAAAATGAGAACATGTGAAAGGTAATAATTATTTTTGCGATCGTTCTGCAAAATCAGTTCTCTAAGAAACCTTCATCCCCGTGACGCAGACAGCTACAGGCAATGTGACTGTATTCGTGTCATCCGCTGCTGCTACCTTACTAACTCAAAAAGTTTCGTTCCAGGTAAATTCCAACATTACGCTGGGGTTCGGCGCTTTTTATTGCATTTAGCATTTTGTAGGAATTTCAACCAGTTTACGCTCTGTCTGCATATATGTTTGTTCGCGCCTAACCTTTATTCTCACAGTAACACAGTCTAAAAGGTAGAGCGCCGGGCTGCGGCGGTGGAAACGGCTGGTTCAAAACCAACCGTGAAAGAAACTTTCGTCCCTCGTTAGGTGATTATTGGTCTCATCAATGAACCTTTTTCATGTCACCTAGGGTCGATGGGTATGTGACACTGGGTATGTGCCACTTTTAAATGAGAAACAGAAATTCTTCAAGATTTCTCGCGAATTTTGCGGAGTAGAACCAGCGG
>NC_051158.1:68817784-68845685 GCF_013339745.2 Dermacentor silvarum | reverse complement strand
GCTACACTGTGTGGCAGAAGGAACAGAGGTCAGGGCCTGAGACCCGACTCGGGCGCGAGCCGGGATAGAGGCTAGCATTCAGAAACGCGGACACAGCGTGCGGTGATGGCACTGCCACAAGCCGCGAAAGGGTTTGAGCGGCAAAATACTGTCGTAGGCGCGAGCACACCCGGCACACTGACTAAACGCACCAGTGCTGCCAAGGGCCTGGTTCCTCGACTTCCCTCGCTGCACTGCTCATACGTTGGCGACCGCGCGCGAACGGTCACTGCGTCGCGCAATGAACACCCGTGCACGCAGCGCTTCTCTATTCACGAAGGTGAACATTTTTAAAAACGTGCGGTAGTCCTCCTAGGTTTCCTCTACATTACATACATGAACATCACGGAGCGTATCGTGAGGGGCCGAAATTGTGCGCGAGAGCACAAGTGGCGGTGCTGCGTATGTAAGACAGGGCGTAGTACGTCAATGAGTTACACGGCGGTGCCTGCAGAATAACATGTACGCACATACTTAACAAATAAAAGAGTTCCCGGGTGTGTTTTCATTTTCCAGGGCAGCTGGGCTCTCGGACAGTGGCGCCGCCGCACGGGAGAACGTGAACCACGGGGGCGCCTCGGATCTGTTTGTGCCCCGGTGGCCGCGGTGCCGGGCGCCAACGCGAAGCGGCGGTCGTTGGGGTGTTGCGGAGCGCAGCGTAGCAACACCCCTAATAAAAAAATGCTGCTCCACTCAGGTAGACTGCTCCCTCCACTGAGATTATATATGGATCATGAAAACAGGGATGTGTTTATTTAGGAATAGCCAAAGGAGAGCAAAAGGCAGACCATTGTCACCTGCCACACTTGTAGGCACAACTGTGGCTGCGGCTCAGGGATCGATGCTATTCCTAAATAAACGCATCACTGTTTTGATGTTCCACATATAATCTCACTGGAGGGAGCAGTCTATCTGACTGAAGCAGTATTTGTTTATTTGGGGTGTTGCTACGCAGCTCTCCGCAACACCCCAACGACCGCCGCTTCGCGTCGGCACCCGGCACCGCGGCTTCCGCCACAGCACCGGGGCATCAACAGATCTGAGGCGCCACCGTGGTTCACGTTCTCCTGGGCGGCGGTGCCACAGTCCGAGGGCCCAGCTGCCCTGGAAAATGAATTGCGCTTCCCGGGTCGCTTAACCTGCTGACATTGATGTTCGCTACGGTCAGCGGCTCTTTGGGTCGGGGGTACAGGTCGGATGTGTTGGTGGTCTGATGTGTTTTCGGTTGTAGTCGTCTTCCAGTACGGGTACGTGCTGCTTCTTGCTGTTCTCGTTGATGACGTAGCGCTAACCCAGGCTCTGCACCTGGTCCTAACGCGTTTTAAGTGAAAGAGGAGTAAACGGAAACTTATTTACACGGTGTATTTACAAGCGTAAGCACTGGCCAAAATAGAAGCCAGCCAACATCAAGGAGGCACCTCGTGGTCATCAAGCCGTGCATTGGCGATGCAATAACAATGACCGCCTGAGGACACCGGCATGATGCTAATCGGCCTACAAGGAGTGTATGACGATCAAATATAACGTGACTGCGACTGTAGCACTAATACCGTATGGTGGCGATGTTGCGACGACGACGGCTGACGACAACCGGAAGACCAAGCTGGAATGACGGCGAAGAAACGATTACGACGGCATGATGACCGCGACAGTATGATAACGAATGCAGCTTGACAATTGTCTGATGACGCTACAATGATGACCTTACGGTAACAATGGCGGCCTGATTGGCACTGAAGGACAACAGCCTCATTACCATAATATCGCAAAAAATTGACGTTGACAGAACAATAAAGTCACAGGCCTGCGCGGCGCATGCAGCGAAGTCACAGTGTAAGCTGACGGAGTGGCTCAAGAGTAGCTCCAATTTGGGCACTCCGCACAATAGGATCTTCGCGGCAGTCTGTTCGCCTCGTTTTGACGGGAACGACGAGAACTGTCCGCCCGGTGTCGACGGTAAGCTACGGCTTGTAATGCTCTCTCCACAGCAGTCTGCTGAGCCCGATCAAGCCTTACAACTGCAACTTACATGTCGGGCGCGCCGCGTTTGCGGGCATCTTAACTAGCTGGCGCCACCATACTAGCGGAGGCTCAGCAGCTCGGGAGCGCGTTGATTGCGCGCCTCGTCTGAATCACACATCGTCATCTGCGCCTGCGGACGCTGCGTTTGCAGGCATTTTACCTAGATGGCGCCACGATACTGGCGGAGGCTCGAATCGTCTCCCCCTGCGTGCTTGAATTTTAAGGCTATTTTCCGCGGCCCGATTGCGAGCGCTTGCGTGGCTCAGTGGTGGAGTATCCGGCTGCCACGCAGCGGGCGCGGGTTCGTTCCTGGCGAGAATCGGGTACTTTTTTCGCGTTTCCGTCGATAGCGGTGACGCTGCCGCCGACGGCGGCATTATCGCGACCCGAAACGGCTATTGCAATGAGCCCATAACACTTACACTGTAAAAGGCGGTATGACGACGACGGCATGACCACAAGAGATGACGTTTCTTAAGTGATGACGGTAGTAAGACGATACCTTGGCGACAATAGTATCACAGTGACTGTGCGACTTCGATAGCATGGCAAGAGTCTGGTGACAAAGTTCATAATGGCGGCTACGGAGTGAACACCATGGCATCAGACCAAGGCATGAGACCGAGTGCATGACGATGACTCTGGTGGCATGACAAACGCGTGCGGACAATGAGATGGTTACGAGAATGTGAACAGGATGACGTGACGATGGCGCCATGACGAGAATTGAGTGATGCAGTAGAAATGACAAGGGAACAAGCACAATGGCCACACGACGGCAGTATGAAAAGATATGCATGACGAATTTATGACGACGATGGCGTGACAACGATGGCATGGCGACAGGCGGAAGATAAAGCTGCAATGCCATGATGCAATGAAAACAACGGCATCGTGACTATTAGCACATGCCTAGTGATCCAAGCTATCAGATAACTTGGCAATTAGGTCGTCATTGGAGACGTGATGACAACGGCATGACGAGAGTCAGATGAAGCTAAAATAAAAACAATGGAACAGCCATTACGACATCATGACCACGGGCATACTATATCTAGCGGCCCAAGCTGGCAGACGAGTTTGGCCAAGCGTAGGTGCAATAAGCTAGCTGGCTATAAAGAAAGAAAGGTAGATAGATATAACAGAACCCATTTCACGATCATTGTCGAAGGTAATGCGATTAACTTTCAAGCAGTATAGCCACTCACTGTATCGCTGAAGTGCAGTTTCTTAATTATCTGTAGTGTTTACTTCCGTTGCTTCGGTTACACATGAGCCCAACACTGTCTATCGGCCCACTTTGGTATATCAATCACTTGCTAACGTTGCCATCAGCATGACGGCATGACGACGGTGGTATGGCGACGATGTAGTGACGACGATGACATTACGAGGAAGGAATGATGTCGTTAGAACGACAGAGACGCTATATCGACGGGGGCATGACGACATTGAGATGGCCATTGCGAAATGATGATGACGGTATAAGGGCAGCGAGGTGATGATATTGGCATGAGTAGAATGGGATAACTACGATGGCGTGACGACAACGGCATGACAACAGATGCATAACAGCGGCTGTCTGACGGGGCTGTCTGACGGCAGCATAATTACGAATAAATGACAAGAGCATGATTGCGATAAAATGGCGTTGAAGAAATGACATCGAGAGAACGACAAAGGTGGTATGACGACAATGGGAGGACGTTTCGGAAGTGATAACTATGGTGAAACTGCAACATAATGACGACAGCAAAACGACAATGATAAGACGCCGACTGTGTGACAACAATCGAGCGACTACGATGGGAGGACGGGAGTCGGATGACGAAGGTAAAGTTACGATGATGAAATAATATGACAACGAATGCATGAGGACGACATGATGACGACAATGGCATTCCAACTGTATGAGAAGAATGGGATGACGACCAGTGTAAGACGACAAATAAATGGTGACAACATGATTACCACAGAAGGGCCAACAAGAAATAACGTCAATTGAACGGTGAATGCGGCATGACGATGACGGCCTGACGAAAGTCGAATGTCGAAGCAGGAGTAACGAGGTTCGAACGACCAGGGCACCCTTCATGATGACGGTGTGAGAACGAATACATGACCACTGTACGAAAACGATTGCGTGATGACGATGGCATGGCGAGAGTCGCATGACATTGCTGGAACAATGCAACGGCCACTACGACGTTTTAACCATGAACGCATACCTAGTGGCTCAAGCCATTAGACAACTTGGGTCACTGGGTCGGCGTAGAAGGCGTGGCGACGAAGGCAGGACGAGGGTCAGATGGCGGACCTGGGATATAAACGATGGAACGATCACGACGGTATCACCACGACAAGCACATTCCTAGTGGCCCATGTGGGTAGACAACTTCTGCCACTGGGTCTTCGTAAGAGGATAGATAGTAGATCGATAAATAGATACAAAGATATGGATAAGCTCAAAATGGCAGCTGTAGGCAAATAATGCTAATCACAATAAAATGTGCGATTCAACGTATCCAAAGATTGGCGTAATTGTTAACAATCCAGTCTATCGTGTCTACTGGCGTATAAACTTCATCGCCTATTATCTACGTGTCTTACCGCTGCATGGTTTATCGACGATTGTCTAACATATTTTTGCACATGGCGTACCTATTGAAAGCAAAAATGAAAAGTTATACGGGTGCTATGTCTAAGTTTTCCGCAACAGCAATGCACCAATCAATACGGGATGATGGTTGCGTGTATACCTTGTTATGGAGCACTTAATAAACAGAACATTTCTTGCAGAACCAGAGGAACAGATACCTGCATCAGAAGGAGGTAGGGGCAGTGTTTTCTTCTGTTTACATTATTTATCTTTAAGAAAATGCAACAAGTGATTGTCATAATTTAGGATAACATTTTAGCGAGGATAAACGGAGAAATGTACGTGATGCGAGAAATTCGGCACAAATGAAAAACTAACATGAAATGACAGACAAACATTTGTAGCTTTTATATACATGGGTAATATTTAATGAACATATGAGGTAGAATACCTAAAATTTGTCAGAAAAATCATGGCCGTCCCCAGGAGAGATGGTCGTTGATTCGTTATATGCAATCTCCTTTTTTTTTTTCGAAAGGCAACAACTATCAGACAGTCGTTTTCGGCCCATGGCCGTAATCTGCAAATTCGAAGCTGGCGTGCAATAGGGCACCTAAAACCTTTAATATTTTTTTGCGCATCAAGGGTCCGGGCACAGTGATTATTTAAGGCCGCCGTGTAATGTATCTACGGATCCAGCCAACTTCTCTTCCTGTCTATCCATCACTATGTTGCTCCCTCTTCCCCTTACCTGCACAGAATAGCATGCTAGAGCGCACCTGTACATTACTAATTTTCCCTCTTGCTTTTAAATATATCTGCCAATATCATGCAGTTTTCAAACACCCAGTATTCAAAATCGTATGTCAGGTTTTCGCACGCTTTCCAAAACAAGCATAATTATGTTGCAGGGCTTGCACCTGACATCACCATCTTTGCTTAAAAAATCTCCATTAATTCTCGCATAGAGGAATAGTGTGGTAGCCCACTTTTAGTAACATTGTTTGTGAAGTGTTATTCAGATGTAACCTGTATTTGGAATGACCTCGCTTGCCGAAACAATCATTACAATATATATTTCAGAAGGAGAAGGAAGTGCCAATCAAGAAAACGAAGGTAAGTTGAGTCAGCTGTACCTAGTAAAGAGCAGAAAGCTGAAGCATCTATAGATATAGCGGATATTCAAAATTTAGAGCTGCATCTATTGACTTGCAGTAAAGTGCAATCCGCCATCTTGGAAACGGCGCGGCAAAAGGAATTTGCCCTCTGCTTAACGGGAAGCAAGGGTTTCCTGGCAACTTCGGCAGCAATGTAGGCCTTATTTTAGAGCGAAGCTGTCTATGGCAAGGGTTCTATGTATTTTATTGCGATAGCAATTATATTAACTCTCCGAGCGGGATTAACTTGTGCAGCTTCGTCAGTTGCAGCTCACATACTTTGTGTGCGTTGTCTGGTCCGCGTCGCACTTTCCTGCTGTGGCACCGTGCACGCTTCTGCCTTGAAATAAAGGACCGGAAAGATATGTTCGGCATTCCTCGATGCCGCGTTGGGTACTGCACAACCAGCACTCGTGTTTGAGTACAAGTTCAAGCACCCGAAGGCCACGAAACGCTTGGAGATACTTGCAACAGCTCCAATCACGTGTTACACTATAAAGCACGCCGAGAGAGACACCCATCAACTTACAAATCTTGAGCCAGCGATGCGCCTCGGCGCCTATGCGCAATTGACAGATCAGCAGTCGTGTAGGGTCCTGAAACTTCTGCCATATCCGCATCGATACAGCTCACCGCCAGGTGCACAGTCTTCTGGTTAGGTGCTTTTTAAAGGTTGCTAATAAGAAAATTAGGCAATTGCTAACCTTGCAGCTTTGCCAAGAGTAGATTGATAGTAAATGCCAAGCATTTATGGGCATTCCAGCCCAAGTGACCTTTAGTTGAAATAGGCCTTTAACACCTTTAATGAAACATCAACTCTATATTGTTTAGTTCTAAATAACACGAGTCGACAGCAGTCCACTTATTCAATCTTTCGAATGAACGCAATGACACAACGAAATGTCCTTCTGTTCCCATGACCATATCTTTACTTCTACTTACCTTCAGGAGACAGCGGCTCTGAAGACAAAGACAAGACAGGTAAGACTATGGCGTATGCGCAACGGATTTTTTATTTCATTTATTTTTAGCTTTCGCGCCGAAAGTTCGTACTAAACAAAAGAAATTTACTAGTCGTGTGTCTTTGAAAAACAAGATCAAGAAAAAATGTCACAGTTTCGCCCTAAGGGCGAAGCAATGAATGCGATAGCAACACAGCAATGTCATACGAAGTAAGGTGAGCGGCTTTGGTCGCAATATGAATTGTAGTAAACATGAGCTGATTAAGTAAGCAGGTGTGCTGCGGTGTAAGTAGACCGACATGAAGAGAGAGAGACTCGATGACCACGAGAAGGCGCGTGTGAAACCGTGGTGTTGATGAGAAGCGCTTCCCGTGGGCAGCACGTGCGAAGGGACACACCTGTAGTGCTGCACTGCCGATCCGGGCAGCATTGCATGTGTAGCGTGCGTTGGAAAATGTGGCCCGACTATTACTAACTGAATGAACAAGCGTGGTGTGAGCGCGCACAAACAAACAGGAATAGATCACACTGAACGACTGCAGACAACGACTGTCACAACGCTGGCAGCGAGCGTATATACGCCGCCGCGGGCGAAGGTACGTGCGGTCTATCGCGTCAACGGAAACTGAGCGGCGAATGCACGGCGCATAAAAGTCAGAGCCGTGTGGAGATAAGAGACGGTGCGGACGAGCGACGAGCGCGGTTGTTGGCAGCGTAGAAGTGCCCCCCCCCCCCCCCCCCCGCGCTCCCTCCGGCGCTGGCTTCCCGCTTCCTTGCTTGCGCGTGGGTGATTGAGTGCGTTGGCTCTCCGTGATAGCGCGCGTCCCCGCACGCTTCCGCTCGGGCATACGGCGCGCGGCGAAGATTTTATCTATAGGGAACCTCATGGCGACGGCGACGGCGACGGCAGAAATCCGGTAGACGTGTCTATATAATTGCTATCGCAATAAAAACTTATTTTCTGAGAAGCGGAAAAGGATAGCCTACAATCATATTATTCGCTCACTGTGGATTACAGCAACAATCTATCATCCTATCTGTCAATTTTACTGAATACAATCCGATAATTACGCAGCTATCCGTAAGGACTTAAGGCAGGTAATTCTTGCACGCTGAAAATAACATTTTTTTATATAAACCTAAATACTGTGAGCAATGACATCAATACAGCGTATGAATTGTCAACGTTCTGTTATTTGCTTTGATTTCATTCACAATTCACTAAAATACATTTATGTACAGCACAAGTTTTTCTGGAAGAGATGGCATTATGTTAGCGAATATGGGTATACATTTGGCTAAATTATGCACGAGAGGTGCCATGTAATATCCAATAAAAATACCCAAGACAATATTCAAGCAATATTCAGTAACACTATCTAATACTACAAACAAAACATGCACGTAAAAATGACCACCCATTGATTCAAATAAAGAGCACGCTCGCGGAAGCAATGCCATTCAGACATTTTTTTTTGTATGCTAGTTATTAGCGCTCTAGAAACAAAAGCAATGAATGCGTTCATTTGGCTTAAGACGTTTTGTAAGAAAAGTCAAGCCTCTGAAGGTATCGTTTATTGAGGAAGATATTAACGGGGGCAGTACTTAAACACACATTGAACAAATGAGGCAGAATACGTAGAATTTCTCAGAAAAATGGCCGCCATCCCGAAGACAGATTGTCATTCGTTCGTTGTATGCGATCTTTTTTTCTTCGAAAGGCAACCATTGTTGGAGAGTCTTGTTTTCGGCCAGTGACCGTAGTCTGCAAAAGCGAACTCACCATACAATAATGCACCTAAAAGCCTTAGTACTTTTTGGCGTGCAAAGGGACGGGACAAGTGGGTTATTAGGACCTTCGTGTAATGTAGATCCGGCCAACTTCTCTGCCTGGCTATCCACCGCTATACATATATATGTATATATATATAAAGGGTGTTTCAGCGAACACTCAAAAATCCTTAAAGGTTACCTGTGGCACATAGCACAATTCTACTTCATGAGCTGGTCTACTCGAAGAGGCGGACCTTACTTGCACGAGCAATTGAAATGCATAATCGAATGATTAACAAAAATTCACTAATTCAGTTTTAAACTAATTACCCGATGGCCCATATTGTAATTTACAAATTGTATTCGTGGAGTTCGCAAGGCGGATCCACTTGGAACGAATTCTGGGGATGACAGCAGTTCCGAGGTATTAATTCCCGAACTTTGCGGAGAAATGCATTGGCGTTCCAGTTAATTTCTTATCAAAACGTCGCTTTATGCATTCAAACACAAAATTAACAGGAACGCCAATGCATTTCTCCGCAAAGTTCGGGAATCATTATCTCGAAACTGGTGTCATCCTGAGAATTAATTGCAAGTGGATCCGCGCTGCGAACTCCACGGCTGCAATTTGTAAATTGCAATATGGCCCCTCAGGTAATTAGTTAAAACTTAATTAGTTCATTTTTGTTGATTAGTCGATGATGCATTTCAATTTTTTGTGCAAGTAATGTCCGCCTCTTCGAGTAGACCAGACTTGCGATATCTGCCACAGGCAACCTTAAATAAATTTTGAAAGTGTTCGCTGAAACACCCTATATATATATATATATATATATATATATATATATATATATATATATATATATGTTGCTCCCTCTATTCCTTCATCTGCACAGAAACGCAGGCTAGAGCGCACCGGTTAAGGATTATGTTCTCTCTGTCTTGGAAACAATTTCTCTGTCAATACCATGCATATTTCATAGTATAGCTCAGAATTAAAAGCTCAGTATTCATAGCTCAGTATTAAAAATGGTGTTGCATGTTTTCGCACGCTTTCCACAACAAGTATACATATAGTTCAGTACTTGCACCAGCTGTCACCATGTTTGCTATAGCATCTTATTCTCCCAAGCTGGAATAGTATGGTGGCGCACCTTTATCATTGTCGTTTGTGAAGTGTTATACAAATATACCGTTTATTGGTAATGTCGTCGCTTGCTGTAATAATAATTACGATATAAATTTCAGAAGAAGGAGCAAGCGAAACGAAAGAAAACAAAGGTAAGTTGAGTCTTCTGTACGTAGTAAAGAGCAGAAAGCTTTGACTATTGCATCTTTACAGCGCAAGGGCCAGTTCTGGCCGCAGAGCGCTAAGCAGAAAGCCTAATTAGCTGTATAAATAACAAATATTCAAAATTTAAAGCGTTATTTGATGACTTGAAGCTAAGTGCTATCCGCAATAGTGGTAACAGCACGGCAAACGAATTTGTCCTCTTCTATACGGAAAGCAAGGGGTTCATGGCAACGTAGGCACTGCCTGCGTTGCTTTATGGTGCGTTCATAGGTAACTAGATAAAACTATCAAGGTGCATTTCGTATGTTCAGGAATGGCAGGAATGGAATTGAACTGCCCGGTCATTCCCGGTGTGGGTATTGGCTAAGTTTTTTCATTTCGAGGAGTTGAAAGGAATGGAATTGCGGCAAGTTTCCATTCCCCGAAATGAAATTGGAATGGAATGGGGGCGCTTATTCCCCAACACTCCTAGGTAGCAATCGATGCCTTATTTTTGTTTTTCGATGGGTTGGGAGTGGGGGGGGGGGGGGGGGACTAAAAATGTGAGCGAATAAAATGAAATCTGCATACTAAACATTCGCCATCAGATGTTTTCGTTCTTGTTCTCTCTTGCCTCTTTTGAATCTCTGGCGTCTATAAAACAAGCCGTTGCCCTACAACAAAAGGTGTTTTTTTTCACCAAGCTAGCTTCTTTCAATTAACCTTGAAGGACAATGCTTTCCTCTGGAGGAATGCTGTTTGGGAACTTCTCTTTAGCCTGTATGAGCGCAAATGTATTCGCACATTGTTATGTGACGGCAACGCTGTTTTAGATACAACACACTTAAAACATTTAGGCCTTTTACGCATTTCAGATGATGAATAAATAATTTCAGAGATGGAATAAAAATATCTCACAAATACTGCAGCACACAATTTGATGCACAAACTTTCAGTCGAAGTAAGAATGAAGGAAACTTCTTAAAGGGCAGCGTAATGTTCACAAGAGTTCTATTTTAATTTACACTCTAAAAAGCGCTTTAACACTTTTGGATAATCGTGTACTTGGAGCTAATCATATTGCGGCCTAATTTTTGAAAGTCCCAACAACACGTGATCCAGATAGCTTAGCAAAGTGCAATAGATTTAGCCATACGGAAGAAAACATGCAGATTCAACGCACATCACAGAACCTATGGGAAACAAAGCTTTCCTGTAGCGGCCAATGAAATGTTATAAATGTGTCCATTTCATTCCGTCGTCTTTGGCATGCGCACCAGTTTCACTAGCGCTTGCGCCAGTTTCATTTAAGTGTTGTTAAGTTTCATTGACACACCCTCAAAGTGCTATACTGAGGATTCCGGCCAAGCAAATGTGACAACAGTACTTTGTGGCTTCCCGTCATCAATATTCGTGACACCTGCCACCTGTAGAAATTCTCAACCTGGTGACACCTGAAAAGAGAATGCCAATGAATCGAACCAAGTTCAGTTTTTCTTCCAACTGGTTTCCCAAATAGGCGAAGGTATTCTTTTGGCAAAGTCAGTTGTATTAATGTAAGCGCATGACTTTGAAACGAATTGAGCTAGTTGTAATAGAATTTAGCTGTGTGCACAGTGTCGGACAGCAAACGAGCAGCGCTTTGCGCGGGTCGAACACTCCAACACTAGAACAGGCGCTGTTTGCAGTTGTTTCTAAATTCCTTGCGAGCAAATAAACTGACAACTCACCGCATTAAATGAGAAAATAATATCTTCTGCTGGTACCGCTAAACCATAGCATACTATGAAAAAGATATGTCACTTCGCGGCATAACATGTGTCATGATTAACTTCAGACCTTGCGAGGCAGTTATCATTCCTGCTACCGTGCCTGCAGATAAAAGTGCATTAGCGGTAGTATTCCTCCTGCTTAAATACTTATTAACACAACTTCGGAGCCAGAAAACCATAAACGAAGAAAAACCAAATGAATTTTAAGCGTACATCAGTATAACTTATCTAAGCGCCGGCCTGTAGAAAGTACACTCCGCGATTTGGCACGCCAGGAAGATATTTATAGAAACCGAAAGAAAGCAATGGTTTATTTCCCGGGAATAAAGAAGTCTACCCGAATGAAAATTTTTGAACAATTTGGTATAGAATCAGTCACCTTGTACCAATGCGGCAGTTTGAGCAGGGGAAGGAAACGTTTCCTTTTCAATGTGCCTAACTATGTGTTTCCCTACTGTCAAAACTAGTTATAAAGTTTAATTAGGGGTAACAATGTAGCAACAAAACCTAAATGGCGACAGTCTCGTACTCGCTACGATACCTTCTTGCTGATTCCGACCTTCGCTTTCCCAACCAGAAACACAAGAACAAGCTGTTCTCGAGGAGAACAGTAAGTTTTCCACCTCATTCCTTGATTTCGCTTGATAGATTGATACAACTGCACATGTTTAGTAGTAAAATATTTGCGAACTCAATTTCTCGCTTATAATTGCGTTTGCCTATTGAACGAGTTGCACCCGGAGAATCTAAAAAAGCGGGTAAAAAAAGTTTTTTTTCTCATGCGGAACACCAAAGTCAGAGCTACAATCTTACACCTTTTTTTGTGGTAAAATATTGGGCATGTGAAACAGCATTTGACATTCAGGGCACTATCCTTAGCAAACAAACTTTTAGAAATCACAATTGATAATGAATTTGGCCAAGGTATACTGCGTCCAGGGACTGCCTTGAGCACGACAATGTAGCGGAAGTTAGCGTCGGAACTTGAGGAACTAGGCACCTTTGAGCACGATGAACGAATGCTAAAACTAGGTCACCTATTTTCAATAGGCGAACCAAAATGCGTGCTGGAAAGTTATGAAAAGAACTTCCATGGACCGTGATAGCATAACCCATGGCGCGTTATGAAACACTAACCACCGTGAAACATCTTCTTGGAAGTGCGCAATACCATTTGAATTTCAGGAAGCCTCCCAGCTTCCTGGAAAAGTGTGGGAGTAGTTCCAATCTTAATTTCTGGCAAGACACATATTTCTTTGGACTCATTTCGTTCTGTCAGCCTTGCCAGCAACCTCTGTAAAACAATTAAAAATGACTGGTGGCAGTTTTTAGTGGTTCGTCGAAAACACATTCGGGGTATACTTCACCATCTACACAGTCCACTGCAGTCAGACATTGTTGGCCGATCATTGTGTTGAGTCGCAGATTTTTTAAAGGCAAAGAACGAAGTAATACCACTCATAGAAAGAGAAAGGAATGCAAAGTAACACAGCATGATTCACAAAGAAGTGTGTTGTCTTTTTTTTATTGCATTATATCTCAATGTTCTTCTGCGCCTTGCCTGTCTCCCTGGCCTATTCATTATAAGGAGACCATTTATATCCATATCGATTTGGAGCTCAAGCCTTTATGTCATACCACAGAATCTGCAACAAGGCCTAAATGTCATCAATTCATTTTTATCATTTTTAATTCGATGAAGCATGGCTCTCTCACATTAAGAGACCACTGTTCTCTCCTTCACAAGAAAACTTCTCAAAAGTTTAGTCTAGTGATAGATGAAAAACCTCTCAAATATATAGCAGCGGAATTTATTGGGAATTGTCCGCGACAGAGCACTAACATTGGGACCGGAATTAAAGCACATGGAACAGGACACTGACGAGGTGATAAATGCTACGTCACGTATTGCTGGAACCAAATGGGGCTCTTAAATGTCATCACTACTTCACATGAGCTATGCAACCATGCGGCAAAATATAGCGTATCCTACGCCTGCGCTTCACAAACCTTCCACATTCCCATGCTGGCGGTTCAGGCGCCATGGAAATCATGGTTAATGCGTGGATTTGCCTAAACTTCTGTCTTCTGGCTTCAAACGGCTTCGCGGCTTTGTAACCTCATCATTTTGAACAAAGTACTTTGTTGTAAATAAAAATAAACAATTTTAAAATTATCCGAAGGCAGGATTCGAACGATGACGTTGCATCTTCCCTGCTGAGAGTATGCGACGTTATTGTGTTCGGCTTCTGTTGCACATTTGTAATACTTACTGGCGACACGCATGCTGCACCGTTCGGTAGTGCATTAGGTGCTCGCGTGTATCGCTTAGGAGGTCGACCTAAAGCGCCACACGTGTACTTCACATTGCGGCTCGTTATGTCGTGCAAGAGGTCTCATCATAAAACTACATGCAATACCAAGTGTGCAACAGTCTTTCGCCTTCTCGTGTTAGAGGAATGTAACATTCTGCTGAAGCTTCTGTTCTTCTGTAAATTTCTCTCCGATGATCAGTAATTGACATAGGTAAGCAATCAACATTTCTTTAAATGCGGAAGGCTCTGCAAACACGCATAATTGCTTCTAATTGCAACGGGTCACCCAGTCGAGCCTCTCAAATCGAAAACTCGCTGGCTTGCCCGCTAAAAATTATATGGCTGTGTTTTACGCCGCATGTCGATTTATGCACATGTGGCATAATGGGTTCGTTGTTTGGCTTGTGTGCTAGACCTCCTCTGTAAAAATGCTGCCTTCGGACAATATCATTGTTTACTTAATAACTTAAAACGCAGTACTGTGCTTGAAATGACCAGTTTACAATGTCACGAAGCCGTTTGAAGCAAGAAAGACGAAGTTTAGGCAAACCCATGTACTAACCATCATGCTTGCTCTAAGCCTGCTGCTACAAAAGAACTTTAATTATAGATCAGCAAGCTTGAAACCGGAATTTTCTACCCTTTTCATCCTGTCGAAGCGAACGGCTGCAGAGGAAATCTTAAGAGACGGCTGGCGTATTTTGTCTATGATCGTTGCTTGACAAGCGAAATACAATGGGAGGATTAAGTGCCAGTCGTGGGCGCACGTCGCGGCGACGGTGCCGAGATTAGGCAGAGGCGCAGCTCATGACATGCCAATTATACCTGACACGTGGTGAGGCGAGTAGAGCCGGCTGGCACTGAGCAAATGTAGAGGGTGCGTGACGACGCCATTAGCACCCAAGAGTACACAAAGCTGAGCTAAAGAAGAGGGAATATCGGTGATTCGTCACGTACATCGCGTGTAGTCGCCCTGACAGCAAAAGCTTAGATGTCCGTGACTGTCGCTGGCTCCTGATGTGCGCGTGCCGGGCGGGTAATGGGCACAGAGAGCGTGAACGCAATACTCGGGCACCTTTCCCATTGTAACCGTTCTTGCATTTCTTTTCGGAGACCGTTGCCAATTGACCATCGTGAAAAGCTTCTCCGAGCGAGCATTTACTGAATAGGGATACGCGAGCCCAAAGAGTCGTTTGACAGCTTTCATTAACGTATGACCCGCAGCTACTAGGCCATCGGTTTTTCCAATAAGTGCGAGCGGGGAAGGGGTCACACCAAAGGTCAATAACTTTGGCTTGCAGGTGCTGCCTGCATACTAGGATTTTATTGAACTCATTGTGCGGGGCGCTGTGGCTTTGCGCGGGAGCACGCATGCTATGTATCGGTCACCCGCCCCCTCCCCTCCCTTTCTTGGAGCGTCTTTTTATTTGTATGTTGTTTTGAGGGGGTGGGAGAAAGACACAGTAAAAGATGGTAGAGAAAAGGGCGCTTGGAAGAAGCGCAAGTCTGGAAGTGCCGGCGAGCACGATCCTAGCACAGGATTCGTGATTGGTGCGTTGGCGGACCACTCAGCCACTCGGTGGCAATTGGGTGGGAAATGCTTGGGGCGGGGCGCCGAAGGGTTTAAAACGTGGCCCCGTTGCCCCGACCAAGCGTACTGGACAAACTACGGTGCTATGCACCATCGACAATGTCGATATAGGGTCGCCCTATGCGTACCAGTTCCGCCTTGTATGTGTACTTGTATTTGTAAATTCTTGTAAATAATGGTTAATAGAAAGTGTTGTTTTTTTGCGTCATCTCTGTCTAATTCACTCTCGGAAGAAGCATCCAGCGAACCCGTCGCCGCTAGCGTTAGCGGCAGTACATCCTCTACTTGCGTAGACCGGCTCTGGCGGTGCGTCTCGGACGCCCAAGTAGAGGAGTGGTACAGAAGAACCTGGGACTTGACTCTTCCTGAACCGCCCCGCTTGCGGCTCCAGCAGGCACTAGCACGAGAGTTAGGGCTAATAATAATTGTATGACCCTCTATGGGATTTAGGCGGATGTGTGTCGGTGGCTTTCTGGCAAAATATCACGTAAGCTGTTCTTGTACCGACAAGTATGTGACGGTGGGAGACGTTTTGTGTATTCACGAAAATTCACCTTTTAAAGTCTAAATGGCATCACGGGATTTTCGGGACACGAAAGGGAATATAACGGTGCAGAAAATGACCCCGAGCACCTTGCCCAAGAATGCTAAGCATGGAAAAAGAGAGCCGAAGCTTGGTTGGCAAAGTTTAACTTCCAGTGGAGGTTACAAGTTGTGTATCGAATAAACAAGATGGTTTCGGAAAAAACAAAAAGAGCTCTCTATCTATAGTCAAAAAAGCTTATTCAGAACGGTCATTAGAACTTTAGGCATAGCGCGGATGTGGTAGAAGCAACGGTCGAGATACCAGTGAGCGGTAGCATAGTCAAGGAGGAGATATGATGCACTCTGATAATAATGCTAATAATGACGATGACAATGAGTGCTTCAAAGTTTCACTACGCTTCCAGACTTGTTTTCCAGGCGTGAACACATGCCACATAACATAGACTCCAAGTGCAAAGAATGGCTGATTGACCCCTACCAGCTTACATAGGCCGTACATGAAGACAGTAATAGTTGAAAAGAAATTTATGATATTTTGACTTTAGAGTTCGATCAACATATGGCATTGTCTTATACATAAAATTCGGCCGAATGCATCTCACGATGACTACCGACACTAATGCACTTAGAATTGAGGCAGCATAGCGACACAACGTATTGCCACCGTCGAAACGCCTGATGTATGAGGCGTGTGCTGCAGTAGGGCTCCTCTCTCGGGTTTCTCTATGCACACTCTGTGCCATCTAGCGGCGGCCGCAGGAAAGCCTGCGCGTGGCTTCCAAAATGCATAGCGCGCCAGTGCATACGCTGAGAAAGGCATCATGCGGCAGCCTGGCACACTCTTGCACTTCTTTCCGGATACGCTGCCGGATGTAGTGGCGCTGCCAGGAAGTCAACGCGTGTTCTGCGAGATGAGGTTCCTGGCGTGGGGGTGCATGTAAGCGCTGAGAATTGTTTCCTGTCTGGCCGCACACCCAGTTGCACACATTCAGTGATTCAAGTTGGCAAGAGATTCTTTGAAGAGCCTCACATACCAAGTGCATTCATGACGCACCTTGATAAGGTGTAGACATGAAAAACGTTCATTGAAAAGTGGCGCTTACCCAGAGAATTTGTGGCGCTGCTTACCAACGCGTCGGGCTGCTTTCCTTGAGGAGACCGTGGGAAGTTAGTTTGATTCTTCCCAGCTTTGGAGAAATTGCAAAGGTGCTCTAATAGTATTAGTAAATTTGGCTGGTGGAAATTGGCCATCGCGACATGGGCTGGCCAAAATACAGCGGTTCTGTAATTCACCTGGACTGCTGATACAGCCCGTTGCTTCCTACTGCACACGTTGCGCCGTCTATTGGCGCAACCGCAATGTTCACGCATGGTGCGAGCTCGGTTACGTTGAGCATCCGATCAATTAAAATGATCGCATTTATCATTGAGAATTGCACATTCGCAGTGGCAATTAGGTAGTTACCGAAGCTGTCGTCAAATACATTCATTGAACAGCGGCACTCACCTACAGGCACATACCCAGTGACCAACGTTGATAGATATTTATTGAATAGGGTGTGTGAACAGTTATTGAAACATGGTTACAGCTGGTAACCATGTTTACACTTACACAGTGCTGCAAGTAAACGTAAAGATATTTATTGAGGAGCCATGCATAACCATGCCACATACCCAGTCCTGCATCCCAATGGACCCATGTCGACATCAAAGAGGTTCGTTGAAGAATCGCACGTATGTAAGCATTGTCACATGACCAGAGACCAAAGTTAGTCTGACGGTTAGTTTGTAACTCTGTTCCTTTAGTAGAACAGCCCGATGCGCTACCCATTTTGCGTCCATGCACAACCCAGAAAACTCATTTTAAGCTTTAGTTTGACCTGCACAAAATACATGGATATGAAGGATGGGCCGATCGAGTGCGAACTAGTTCCGTCTTTTGTTTTGTGTCGGCGTATTTTGTGTCATGCCATTCTTAATCTGAAACATAGTATGCCAACAACCTTAGCCGAGAGTTTTACCCAAAGATCAGGGTTCCCGGGACAACGGTTAGAGACATATATAGATATATTGACAGTTAGCCCCCATAAAGTTCGTGAAGTGCCCTAAGAACTTGAATTGCAATAATAACATAATCATGCATGGTATTCTCTACTTTTCCATTCTGCAGAAGAGGCAGCTGGATCTGCTGCAGCGGCGGAGTATATGTATTGTTTATTTCTTCGCTGGGAGATATTAAATGTTTTATTATCCCTGCCTTAGTTTTAAAATAACTACACATTCAATGTCCATCTACTAATATAATTTACTTTTCCCAACAATCAGCACCGGAAGAAAACGGAAAAGAAGGTAAGATATGGCATTCGTACATATGCGTTGATGAAACAGAGTCTATCAGCCAAAATAACCAATTTGTGTTTAGTAGTACGACTCGTGTAAGGGCCCCACTTTTCTTCCCGAAATGTAATGAAGTGCCACCCTTAGCGGGACTGAACCTTTCGGCCGAAATGATGCCAGCACCGCCTTCACTTGTGCACACCGTGGTTCTGGATGTTCTATTGCATCAGAGGTCAATGCACCATGCTCACCATCTGTTAGTGGCATGTGGAAGGACGCAACGCGCGAAAATTACCTTATGCGCGCGAGCAGCATTGAGGGACGGACACGATTGTTTCTCCGCTGGCAATTTCTTTTTCTCCAAATTTTGGGCTACCAAGTTGGTGGTGCGGCCCATACATAAGTGTGTGCCTTACACTAGTCTATACGGTATATGAATATGATATTTCTGACTGTTAAGGACACAATTTTTTTACAAGGAGTAGATGAGACAGGACCTGTAGGCGTGCCTAATGGGGGCTTTCGTTCCTCTTCTCCATTAGGGCGGATCAAATAGGAAGTAATGCGTTCGCTTCTTTATTGTAAAAAAATGCTGACTGCTTGTCTCGCTCGTTATGACACTTTTTTCAACAAGAATGGCATGCTCCACAATATATGTTGTGACTTTCTTTTTAATATTATTTACATATGACACCTTTTGGTCTTGAAAAGCTTTTATTCCTATAGAACCCGTCAAACAAGATGTATTTTCGGACTTTCTTGCAGCCGCAGCAACTCTAAGCACTATTAGAACCTTAGTAAAATCAATATTTCTGTGTTACAGAGTATTTTCGCCTTCTCTATAGTAAAACGTAGAGGTACTGTCAATGCTGACTTTTTATATTCGTGATTATATTATTTTTTCCAGAAGAAAAGCCAATAGAAGCTGGGGTTGATGGTAAGATAATGCTTTTTTATCCTCACTTCATAACACACTGTCAAGAAACATATGTGATCTCTTGTGCTCGCCTATTGGCTACTTTCCTATTGAGGGTGCGTTCGGTTGTATGGTAATATCAGCATTATCAACAACTATGCAATGCTGAACCGCCTATATTGTCCTACCACATCCCTAAACAATAGGGAGCAGCAACAGCATTGTGGTTTAATGTTATACGTATTTAAGCTATCCTAAAGATACGCGTACAGAGCCAAAGGAAAGTGCGACCTAAACCGCATACGAGGTGTGCATTAAGGATAATAAACGAATCAATGACTTCCACAATAACTAATCCCACCATGTTTTAGGAACTTCACCGCGAGACAAAAAAAAAACACAACAGTCAAATAGCTTCTATTGTGTACATAATTTGTATACTGCAGCGTACATAAAATTTGTGACGCTGGACGAGCACTAATGTATTATTTGTTGAAATTTGTGGCCAATATATTGCTTAGTACTGTGTATGCAGTATAAAGTGACTGTTGTGAAGGGAAGAAACAATGTTCCAAATCTGAGTCATTGATTTCAAGATATGTGTCATTGATCAAAAGGAGGAAAGAGAGCAGCATCTTTATAATAGGAAGAACCATTACTATTAAAATGAAGAAAATGTCAAAGCAATTTTGTCGACTGTTTACGTGTGAAAATTAGAAAAAAGACAGTATAACCTTTGACATGCTATGGTCTGGCTAAGTATCCAGAATTATTGGAAAATAAATAGAAATAAAGTCCGCCTAGACGCAGCAGGACAAACGTTTGGAAACAGCTTTACAATGGTGATGTGTCTCTTCCTAACCAGAACCTAGAACGTAAGAGCCACTGCGACGCTAAAAACAGGGATGGGTTTCTGGCCACACATTTTAACAGATTATACATAAGTGCGCCTTTAAGTGAGAAACAGCGGTGTTAAAAACGACAGCATATAAATTCATTAGGGCAAGGCAACGTAAATGCAGGTGAGCATAGTCGAAAACGAGATAAACGCCAAGCCAAAGGCGTAACGCGACGCGATGATGACAGCATAAATGAGGCGGCAAAGGTGGGTGAGGGTGCGTTTACAGCTGAGATAAGGCAACAAACTGAGATTTTTTTGAACATGTAATATATGTAAAAGAATAAGCATTGATTAGTGGCAGCATTCTAATTGTATTCAAAATAAAACGAAATGCAGTTGATAAAGAAAGGGATTACGTGGAGTGATAAATTACCAGACATAAGATGGATCAACTACAGCTAGCTGAACTAGAAGTTACTGAAAGGCCCATGGGTCTAACCGTTCAGATAACTCATGCTACTATTGCAATAATAAATACGTTGAGCACAAAGAGTTTACGCTGCACTTGCGAGGTCACCATGCTCTTTCACTGCAACAAATAGTCTTTGCAGACCCTTTCTAAGGGCTGCTCCGGAAACTCTTGTTCATTTTTTTGCTATTTTAATTTATAGGAACCAGCCATCGTGCGTACTTAATCAAATTGACCATACTGCAATTATCACAATATAGCACGTGTGATTAACACAAAAGTCCTTTTGTCAAAGGCGGAGCTCCATGATATGCGTAAATAGTTGTCAAACAAAAAATTTTCCTTCATTAACAACAAAAAAGAACGCTATATGATAGCACCGGTGCCAAGTCTAGGCAATTCATAATTCATTACACAATGCAGTACCGTTCAGCATGCTAACTTCTTGGATCAAGCACAATTATATTGTCTGAAGGATGACAAAAACTCCGATATTTCGTAACAATGGGCACAACGTCCACACTGAAGGTGAGGGTCGCAAATGGGAATAAAATTTTTTATTCGCTTTTGTGGTCCACACTTGCAAATAAAACCGAACCACATGCGGAGACAGTCGCAGATATTAAACAGTGACAAAAAAATAAAAAAATAAAGGCAACTGGAGAATAGAATTGACGCCGACAAAGCGTTTCGTCGTTTCTAATGTGCAGCCGTGTTTTTTAACACGAAAGTGTTTAATGCCGGGGTCCACCAAGACTTCACTGACGTATTTCCGTCACGGAAATACGTCAGCTTACAATGTACACGAACATAATACAAAGAAAGAAACCAGAAGAAAAAGTTCCACAAACATGCAAAATTTGGAAATCGAACCCACGACCTCTCGGTCCGCGACGATAGATCGCCGAGCGTTTAACCCATTGCGCCACAAACGCATTTGCAGAGAGCTACACAGACGCGCCTTATATATCTAACACTCCTCCGTGTACCCGCGCTCTTGCTCGGGGCGGTGCCGCCGCCTACGAGCAGAAAAGAGAAGTACTGCATTATGACACTAACGCGCACCGACAGTGAACGCTTCGGTGGTCTCAGCACTACGACGCCTCGATGCCAGCATTCGAAGGGACGCTGGCATCAAGAAGCACTACCAACGCCACTTAGGTGGCGTTCACCGTACTCAGCACAGCGGAGCGTGGCCTCCGCAATTAGCTCTGAAAATGTTTCTGAAGTTGATCGCGGAGGCTGCAATTACGACGCGCTGTACGCGCTGATTTGACTCGGTGACGATTCAGTTACGTGCTTTGTCTTGCGCGTTGTATTAGTGTGTCAGTTACGTGCTTCGTCTTTCGCGTTGTGCTAGCGTGTGCAGCGTAGTGCAGCTTCCATATGCACGACGGTTGCTCATGGTCATCGACGTTGGTAGTCGTGATGGAGGAGACGTGCCACCAGGCGTCAGCGTGGGTGCATCAACGCCTAAGGGCGCTTTAGCCACAAAACACCAATAGACATTATATATCAATGTGCAATAAACATTACACTACTTCTGTGAAGACACGTTTCACTTTCGTGTTCTATACCGATTCCTATATAAGAGGGATCAACCACATTTTTTTTTGTGCTCCAATCAGCTACAACTGATTACTAACATGCCGAAAGTTATACATTGTGAAGTCATAGGCTGTTCTCTCTTTCTTCTTCGTGGATCACGAGTTAAAATAGACTCCGTGCGAATTTTAGTAACGATTTTTGAGTGTACACTGAACGATGTACGCCGGAGACACGGAACGATACCCAAAATTGGCGCTGACATGTGACCAAAAAAATCATGGCATTGATGAAGGACTTAGTGTAAACACACTATGCTGCGAAAATGTGGGTTAGGCTAACGATGAAATTACAGTCAAAATTTTATGTTAAGGACTTCAAAATTACAGCATAAACTTTTCCAAATAAAATTGAAGTATTCATGTTGTAAAACGAAGCCTTCCCATCGGTCAATTGAACAGAGATAATTAGGCGAATCATGTGCGATTCATTTGCATCATTTCCAGCCAATTGGGGCTAATTGCTGAAGCAACACTTTTTTAAAAGTGTTTAAATATCTGTTGATATAAGGTCAACAATACTATCATACACTTTATTAGATGAAAGAACGTTGCAAGAAAACTTGAATTACGACATTATTTTAGCGGTTAAATTGCTGCCTATGGTAATTGTAGGTGATTAAATTTCTTTTTGCCGTCAAGAAGAAGGAGAAAAAAGATTTCTGTTTAATTCTTTCATTTTGCAAGGTAGGTTACAGCATTGAGCCGTTATAGCAAAAAAACTATTTCGGGATTTCATTTCTCATTCCTAATCTTTTCTCTTACCAACGAGCAGTGCCGGAGGAATCTGAAGAACCTGATAAGATAAGGCTTCATAGATGATGAAAGAGAATAACCAGCCACAGTTGCGCCTTTGTTGTTATGTTAAATTTTCTTTGCCTGAAGCTTTTTCATGTACATGACCATTTTTTATGACAAGCCGCGCTTGTACGACTTCTGGTCGAGATTCACACATTGCTTGATACCTTCTCAGTTGATTTATAAGCAGAATGAAATAATCGTAATTATGTGTGTTTCCTAGTAGTAAACCAATTGTTCACAGCACTTCCCTCTCTCATGACTTTTAAAATTCCACCCGCCATGGTCACCTGGTGTATATGGTGTGTCGTTGCGAAGCACAAGGTCGTTGGACAAAATCCCGGCGACATCGGGAGCATTTAGATGGAGGTGAAATGCAAAAACACCCGTGTACTTAGATTTAGTAGCACGTTAAAGAACCCCAGCCCGTTCAAATTATTCCGGAGCTCGCACTACGGCTTCCCTCATGATCAGATGGTGGTTTCGGCACATAAAACCCTGTAATTAACCTTTTTAGAATCAGCGTCAGTAGAATCTCAAGTCAACATGGCTTTCTCTGTCAACCAATAATTCTACAGAATGGAACAACTAAAACTAGAACTATTTCTTTATATGTCATTAACATGAAATAATAACAGCAATTGTTCGCTTCTTTTGCTTTTTGATTCTCTTTAGGACCACCGCTACCAGAATCGCCGACCGAAGGTAGGAGTATACTTTCATTATCATACTTTTTTAAGTCTGGTGAAGCGATTACACCGAACTATTTTTGGTCAGGGAGCTTGCATTCTTTGAACAAATATGACGAATCTTCTTCTCAGTGCTACGAATGTATTGCGCACGCTGGAGCCCTAACCCTGAACTGAAATTAAACGTTTCGAACGCATTTTCGAGTGCTGCAGCTTATATGGCAGTGTAGAAAAAATTAATAAATTACGTGGCATTTCCAGCACGGCAACCAAAAGAATTTTTTGACATATTATGCACAAATTTAGAAAACTATCAGTTGTATTAGCAGCTGTAAAAATAGCCACAAAATGGCATTATTTTTGCAAGGCAACTGATGGTAAAAATTGAGAACATATTGCTACTAGAATAAAAATACATCAAGGCATGCGAACTGTTAACACATCGGTACAATTTCGCGCTCATAAAAGACTGCTACAATGTATTTAAGGCATATGACGGTAATGGCGTGCTGCGGCGTCGCGCAAGAAACTTTTCAACGCGGAACGGCCGACAGTCAAGGCTGAACAGACCGCTAGTATAGCTTCTCATGTGTCCCGAATGTACACGCCCTCAAAATTGCGTTTTCTAATGGAGTACTTGTAGCTGATATGGTTCATACATTTATGGGCATGAATCTGGTGGGTTGTGTTGTCAAATACTGTATTTTATTGAAATACCGTGCTTGATACGCATTTTGTCCCTTACTGATAATATAACGTCATTATTTCTTTTAGGAGAAGGAGAAACAGCAAGTGGAGGAAGTGAAGGTAGGTTTAAAACCCGCGCCCGTTCAAGAACAGAAATTAGCAAAAGATTATCAGAGTTATTTTCAACTTAACGTGATATGGCATGTACTTTATATGTAAACATAAATGTAAATATTTATGTGTGACAGTGCATAACTTAGGTCTAATAATGTCGTCATCTATCGAAGAAGTGATTCTTAAGTGCATTTAAAACGCCAGTTCAAAAGAAAGAAAATTCAAGAAAACATTTAGTTGGATGTTTGAGCGCGCATTGAACGCATACGAAAATTACAAATGTTCGCTTCCAACTATAATTGAACTGAAAAGTGTACATCAAGTAAATTTCAGATGTACCTAGCCTGTGGGACTAAAAAATGAAGCGTAACAAGAACTTTAGTAGAAGAAGCTGAGCCGATCTCCACAAGCAAGCGGATCAATTGTGAACGATGTAAATTATGGGAAACTATCGGTTAGAGAACAAACGTATTGTAGCGATAGTTTTATTATAGCGCAAGACGTTTAGCTTTGCGGGCCGCTTACAGATAATTAGTGTGGTCCAGAATATTAGCGCAATGTGTCCGAAGTAAAAAAAAATTGCAGTCGTTATTGGCAGACGATTAGAACGAGCAATTAATAAAAAATGGCAGTCAACGGTAATGCAATTAGCACTGCAATAATGGAATGACTTTATTGCTCAGTACACCTTTATTTAGAATTTATGGATGGGGGAGTTGGCTAAGTATGGTAATGACAGTATTACGCACGCGCCCGACATCACTACCCCGCAGAGCATAGCCTGTACACCTCTGAGTGTCAGAAAGAAAGCTTAAATCAACGAAGCACCGTACTTGCCGTCGTAAGGCGCCAGCAGTGCGTTGTCGAACAGCGCCGCCAACAGCAACAGTAAGAGAAATGGCACGTGATACAGACGACGGGACAAAGGCACACACCGGGCTTCTAGTGATATTACACTGTGGCTTGCAAGGTCTGGCAATTTGAAACAGAAATTTTTGTGCGGCTGCCCCTGAGGAAGGGCGCCGCTTGTATGAGGCAGGTAGCAATCATGACCTCAGATAGTATGTAAAGTTGAAGAGTGCAAATTGCGATGCAAATGCATCCCGCAAACAAAGCTCACCGTGGCGAGGCAAACCGTGGCACTCGAGCCGTTTATTAACTTTGCTGTACGTGGCAACATTCTAGCGTTATTAATGCGCGCAGATTGACGAAACAGCACCAACATTACGAAAAAAAAGCAGAAGTACGTCTCTTTTGTGAGTTCTTTTGTGCTGATTTTCCAAGCGTACTTGTGTCAGTAACTTCGTATTCTCTAGACGTTATTTTTAAATCTTTTTTTCTTTCAATGCTCAATGCTGCTTCAATGTTAAAAACTTTGCAACTAGTCCACTCTTCTGTCGTGGTCTATTTCACACAGCTTGGCGCGACGAGAACCCTCGCCGCTGGCCGGTGCACGTGTAAGGCAGGCGTTGACGGCGATTTTAAACACGCCGCTGCATTGGCATTCCCCGTCAACGCAGAGCACAAGCACAGAGAGTTGTTTACCAGAAGGAGCCAGAGTTGGGGAGCGCGAGGAAAGAACATATCGCGCAAAACGAAAAGCATATGAATATAAAAGAAATTGATATTGAAATAGACTGAGCCGATGAGAGGGAGGACTAGAAACCGCTAGTCCGACAAGACGACTAGAAATCCGCTTGTTCGCTTTCGGTGCAAATGCTCCGGAGCCGTCAGACCTGCAGGGGAAAAGACGTACAGTTTACTTAGAATACAAAATTCTTGTGAATGAACGGCTCCTTTATTTATGTTATAACAACTATAGACAAATTCAGGGAAGCCTCAGCAGTGTGCCTACGCTTGCCTAGAGCCCCGTTGATCTGGTGAGGTCGCGGTGAAAACCGATTGAACTGAACGGCTTCCCCAGCTGTAATCATGTTTCAATAACTGTTCATGCACCCAAAGACCTACCTTGCTTGTTTGTATTTGGCGTCGTGGGATATTTCAGCAACGCAAACAATCAGAAACAACAGAATGCAATCAACCAATGTAGCTGGTGGCAGCGCCTGCTGCGCCCGGCAAGGCGGGCAGATGCCAGTACAATGGCGGAGCCGCTGAATGAAGGCCCCACCGGTCCAAACTCCTCCATGTACGGTGCCTAAAAATCACTACTCAGCCACTGCTGGAAAATGCTATATGCCTGTACCATATTCCTGTTTGTCCCTCTATGGTGTATATGGAAACAAAAGTGGTTACGGTACGGGGAATATATATATATATATATATATATATATATATATATATATATATATATATATATATATATATATATATATAAGTAAGGGCATAACTGACTTCGAATTAAATACGGCGCCTGGCTTAAAATCTTTAGCACTGTCAGGCAGAAGTTCGGCCGCTTTTCCTTTTGTTAGTCCAGCATGCACCTGTGGAGTGCGGTCGCAGCAAGTCAAAAAAGGTTGGAAAACAAGATGTCATTAATCCCTCTCCTCTGGCAGGTTTCTTTGCGCAGCACGCTAAACCTTCGAGTTTTTGAAGAGCCCATTCGACGCAGGTTCAAATCCGGTCAGTGCCATATCGATTTAGAATTGCTTTTATTTTATATTGAAGTTCACGGAAAACAGTTAAACAGGCACAGACACGCCGAATGAAGGTGGGCGAAGTATCCTAGGAATGGTTATCGCAATAGATATAAATGGCACGTACCCGATGGAGTGCCTGCGACAAAGACAGCTACAATTGGAGATGGGTTGCAGTCAGTTTATATTAAAGTTGACATATTAAGGTTGGTAATGAGGAAATGAGGATGAGTGCAGTTAGTAGACCCGTTCTTTGATTCACTGAGTGGCATCCTTAAGATAAATGAAGTAATATAAATGACACACGCACAAAACCACTGAATAGTTGCGTCGAATAGAGGCACTTTAAACTATGGGTTACACTAGACGGGTTACACCAGATGGTTAACCAGATGGGTTACACTGCCTTCCATAAAAATGTAGCTGCTGTGATAATGCACAGCAATAACACACTGCGTTGGCCAATATGATTTGTAGCAACGCTTGTGCTCTTTACTATTGATCAATGTAATCATGTACGGTACTAGTCACCTTGGGAGAGGAAGTAACTATATTTATTGACCAATTCAGTAGACGCCATCATTGTTGCTTCAGTGTGTTTGCATTTTATAGGTTCTTGCTGCGGGCATCGTTTAAATTAAGTCCCCTATGCAATGACGCATATACAATAGGTGGAGATTGTAGGAAAGCTGCTTATTGCAGCTGGTGTTTTATAGGTACAGTATGTAAATCCAAAATCGATGAGAGGGCTGACAGATGCAGTAGGTACAGTACCATAGGTAAAGTATGTATTCTCGACTATA
>NC_051158.1:68793347-68817684 GCF_013339745.2 Dermacentor silvarum | reverse complement strand
CAACAAGGTAGGAAGTGCGTTGCTATCATTTTTCTTCCATAATTTGAACGCACATAGGGCACATGCCATTTCACCTGGTGGGTGACGTGTGTGATATGTTACCGGGCGTCTCTCAAGGCTTGCTATAGTACATGCAAACGTTCTGTGTTGTTTTGAAAAAAAAAGTATTTAGAAATATTGAGAATTCTGGAATGCCAAGTTTTTAGAAAAGTGGTTGTGAGGGCGCAATCGAAGCGCAGGCATCAAATAAGGCGAATAATTATTTTATGCAAAACAAACAAACGGTAAGTGGTACATGTAGTGTCCCATACAAGAAAGCAAACATGCAGGTGTGGGACATACAATGTGTCAGAAATGTGAGTCTTGATTCTGAGCGATCGTTCCTTGAGATCGACACGCGAATCAATAGGCCGTGGCAGCCTGCCAACAATGAATCCGTATGAATTGCACAATGTCACAAGGTAGGGGCACCTTTTTTGCTTCTTGGAAGACGCAGAAGTGCTTCGCTTTTTTCGGTGTTCATTCTTAGGTCATTTTCCTTAGGCCATTTCATTCTTAGAACATTAGGTGCTTATTCTTAAGTGGTTGTAGCGTATACATTACGAACTTATCCTCACACCCGACGTCAGCTAAATCATTGCTAAAGATGTGGAACAGTGATGTTGCCTTCAGGGACGCCTGCCGTAAATCGAGGTATTCTAGATAACTTATGTTAGACAAACACATACGTCGATCTATGTTTGAGATATGCGCGTTTAGGATCAGGTGTCGCATGCCGAATTCCGTATGAAGTAATTTTTTCTTCAAAATATAATGACTTTGTCAATGTTGCCCGTTATTGTAGTTGTGGAGATGTCACGAATAACTGAAAGTCGTGATTTGTTTTTGTTTTGAAACATCAATGGCGTATTCTTTCATTTCAGGTGCTTACCACTTCAAGTGAAAGTACCAGACACTCCGATAATGTTTAACCTTGAAGTGTATCCTTCAGGTAACGCTACACTAATTCATTAGTTTTGTCTGGTTACGTCTTCTGTTGCGTATCCGGGAAATCATGGCTGAAAATAATATTCACTTCTATATATGTTTAATAGTGATCATGCTCAAGCGAAACGTTTGTGCCAGAAAATATTTACTATGCTTGCTGAGCTTTATAAGGAGGGGAAGAAAATTGAACGAAAAGCGGCACTAAACATTGTGTGGATTTTCTTGCTGCAAGGGTATTTTCGCTTCCGAGCTCCATCTATAAAACATACACATAGCAGTAAAATTTAAATTCATTCGATTCTAGGCTTCGTTCATTTTCTTCGATCAGAATTTTCATAATAATTCCCTTATTTTCCCGGACGCTTGTCTTAAATCAGTTTGCCACCAACTTAGGTCACTAGGTAGTCCAAGGTCTAATGATAGAGCTTCTGGCTGCTCTTAATTGTGATACATGCATATTGCGTGCTTCTTGTGGACGATTCACGCGGGCGCCTCGGCGACGAAGACGAATTGTTTCTTGCTCTCGAGTTGTCGGCTGAACTGGGCAGCGTTGCAGTTGTCTTTTGTACATTGTACATACGTTGTATGTATGTGCAATGTTGTACATACATACATTGTAAATTGTCTCCACTGCATAATCCTTCGTTCGCGTAACATTTTGGTGGAGGAGCAGGGTGTTCTAAACCAACCACTCGACCCACTTGGTTCATTGAGCATGTAACACTTAATATGTGCCGCTGCTCAATTACCCTCGTTAACGCCAGCGTTTGTCAGAGGGTACGTACCTCTTTGACGCCAACTAGATTCATTGGTTATCTGCCTCAAGTTGAGTTCTTCTTCTTTCTGGGGTTTTACATGCCAAAACCAGTTCTGAATGTGAGGCACGCCGTACTGGAGGGCTCCGGATTAATTTTGACCACCTGGGGTTCTTTAACGTGCACTACAACGCAAGCACACGGGCGTTTTTGCATTTCGCCTCCGTCGAAATGCGGCCGCCGCCTCAAGTTGAGTTCAAAGACCCTCTTTGAACTCAACTTGAGTTCAAAGAGGGTCATTGAAGTCGTTCACAGGCCGAATGCATATATCCAGTGCTCCTAACAAGATATGCTCCATAAGACCTTTTATAGTGCTCTCGATGCGTCTCAACGGCTTCGTAATGCATTTTTACATCACGCCTTCAGCCCTTTGGAAACACCGATTTATCAACAACAGCCCAAAGTTAACAGGGACAAAAAAGTGACAAGGATGAGCGTGGACTTCTAACTGAACTTTTTTATCGAAATCATTGATATACATACAGTAACATACAATACAAATACATATAGTTAATTGTTAAGAGGCACATACCAAATTGCACAGAGCCAGTGACCCAAGTGGCTCTTACACTTGGTTTTCAACTTAGGTCCCTCAGTACAGCAGTTCAATGTAATATAAATTAGACCTAGACTACCAGTGACCCATATAGGCGTGAAAAACGTTTGGCATAGACAGCCAAACAGACAGACAGGAAGACAAACCGCAAACTGGGTTATCTTCACCAAACAAGATAATCACAATATTTGATTATTATATCTTTTATACAGAATTACAAGCACAAGAATAAATATCAATCAATCCCATATATGAAAAGGCGTCACGACATCAGCGGTCTCTCAAATCAAGGACTACGTCACCGTCACCTCGTATATTGACTATTTATGTCAGTGCAACATAAACATCCATGCAAATAAAACACGAAGCATCCAGTGCGTAACACAAAGGATGCATGTCGGGTCCCACGAGTTTTCTTGTGTATTCCAATATTTTGTGCTACAAACGTTCGTACTCGTCCATGAGACGCGAAACACGCTCATGTCAACTCCAGTAGTCTCAGATTCTACAAACCCATTCTCATACACAGGGCAGGACGAAAAGAGAAACATGACGGAAAAAGTGTGGTGACACAACATATTGTCACCGTCGAAACGCCTTATGTATGTGGCATGTACTAGAGAGAGGCTCATATGTCGGGCTACCCTAAACACCCCCTGTGTTATTTAGTGGCGCCACCACGAAGCTCGTGCGTCCGCTATGAAATACAAGGCGCGCAGGTGCATGGGCGAGAAACCCATCATGCGGCAGCCAAGATCTCTCTCGTGCGTTTTTCTGGGCACGCAGTGCCATCTAGTGGCGCTGCCGATAAGTTCGCGCATTGCCTCCGAGATGAGATGCATGGTGCATCGATGCGTACAAACGCTAATATTTGTTCTCTCTTTATCCACACATCCAGGGGCAAGTACTCAGTGACCTTAGCTGGCGAGAGGTTCACTGAAGGCAGGCGATATCCAGTGATTCATGGCGCAGCTTGCTAAAATGTTCACGTCATAGACGTCCATTGAAAAGTGTCACATACCAGTGCAGCTTACTAATGAAGGCTTCAGGGACCTATGTGAAGTGTTTTCGATCCTATTCAGAATGAGGGAACTTTCAAAAATTCCATAATGGTACTTCCGGCTGGTCGAAAATGCGCACCGGCACATCGGCTGGTAGAATTGCATGCTGGCTTCATTTCCGCTGCACCGCCAGAGTAGAAATTCGCGGTGCTGCTTTTCTCGCCACTTGTCTTGTTTTCAGCGGCATCGATGTAAACTCCGAGCTTTACGAAATACCAAAAAAGGGCACTGCAGGAACTCTTGAACTAGTTCTAGGCGTGCTTCGCTCAGCCTACTAAGGTGGGCCAAATGGCAATCATGAAGCTCCGAATAACAACGTACAAGGACGCACGCCCCACGCAGCAATAGCCTTCATCGTGTTTCGCCGAAAGAATGTGAGACAATTCAAGCGCAACTCAAGAAGATGCTAAATGATGGCGTTATTCAGCTTTCGCACAGTCCGTGGTCCTCCCACGTCATTCTTGTCGGGAAAAAATCTGGAACACTTCGCGTAGGCGCCTCAACGATGTTACAAAGAAGGACGTGTACCCGCTACAACGTATCAATGACTTTTTAGAGACGTTGCGGCAAGCTATTTTTCGTCTCCCGATATAAACATCCGTTACTGGCAAATTGAGGTAGATGAACGAGACCGCTTTCACCACTCCAGATGACATTTACGAATTCACAGTACGAACAAAACCGCTTTCACCACTACAGATGACCTTTACGAATTCAGAGTACCTCCTTTTGGCCTTGGTTCTGCACCAGCAACTTTACAGCGAATAATGGACACCATTCTCGCTGTCTGAAGTGGCAAAGCGGCCTCGTCTTCCTCGACGACGTGATTGTTCTTTCGGCGACATTTGACGAACACCTGAAACGACTGGGGCAGAGAGAGAGAGAGAGACAAAACTTTATTTTGATGACGCACGGAGAAGCGTCGATCTCCGTGGTGGGTGGAGCCTTCAGTCCAGGGCCCCAGCGGCGGTGGCAGCACTTTCGGCTCTGGCGATAAGCTTTCGCTGATCCTCCAGTGCCGAGCTGGTCAGCACCATCTCCCACTGCTCGTGCGTTGCGTTTCGATTTGGGGAGTTATTGGGGATATTTTGGCATGCCCATGTGGTGTGGTAGAGGGTAGCTCGCTCTGTACAGAAAGGACAAAGGGGCTGATAAAGGGTGGGGTACATCGCGTGAAGGAGCGTGAGGTGAGGATAGGTGTTGGTCTGGAGTTGCCTCCAGGTCGTGGCTTCAGCTCTGGTGAGGGATGGGTGGGGTGGCGGCATCGTTCTTCTCGAAAGGCGGTAGTGCTGCAGTATATCGTAGTAAGTTTGTAGTGTGTCTGGACTTGGGTCTTCTGGCGTCTCTTGCAGTGCCCGGTTGCAGTGACCTCGGGCTATCGTGTGTGCACGATGGTTTCCGCTGACGCCTTCATGTCCCGGTGTCCAAATTATCGTGGTGCGGGGTATTTCGTTGAGGCGATGTAGAATATCGCATGCGATTTTATGTAGATGGCCGTTCGCGTAGGCTCGACATGCTGATTGACAGTCTGTAAGAATATATAGTTCTTCGTTTTGTCTCGATGCCGAGATGGCGAGGGCAATAGCGGCCTCTTCGGCTGCGGCGACGTTCTGCGTACGAACGGAGGCGGATACCAGTTCTTGCTGTCTGTGTCCAGCCACGCTGATTACCATGCCCTCTCCATTCGGGTACATGGCCGCATCTGTCCAGCGAGCAGTGGAGAGAGTGCCGTATCTCCTTTCTATTGTTATCGCTCGTGCTTTTCTCCTGCCCAAGTGATATTCCGGGTGCATGTTACGCGGAACAGGCGCCACCATTATTTGCTCGTGTAGGGACTTGCGGAGTACTTCTTGATTGTTGGTTGTCGCCACAGGGTATTGCAACCTTCGAAGTGTTGCTCTGCCTGTTCTAGTGAGGTTGAGGCGCGTGATTTGCGCATGTCGGTGTGCTTCAATTAGTTCTTCTAATGTGTTGTGGATGCCCAGGGATAGAAGTTTCGTTGTTCCGGTTCCTGGAGGAAGGCCGAGGGCTTGTTTGTACGCTTTCCGCAGTAACACATTTATTTGGGCTTTTTCTGTTGATGTTAAGTTCAAATAAGGTGTCGCGTACGTGACTCTACTGACGATAAGGGCCTGAGTCAAGCGTAATAAGTCTTCTTCCTTCATGCCATGTCTGCGACTGGCAACTCTATTAATCATGCGAGCTACGCTGTAGGCAGTTTGTTTCAGTGCGTTTACAGTGTGGTTATTGCGACCACTATTTTGCATGGAGACACCTAATATGCGGAGTGTTTGGACTCTGGGTATAGGTTTTTGGTTTAGGTGTATTTCTATGGCCTCTCTCTCTGTGCTTTTTCTTCTTGATTTCTTTTTGAGAACGAGGAGCTCGGATTTTTCTGGGGAGCATTCCAGGTTGCACTCTTTGGCGTATTCGGTGACAGCGTCTGCCGCCGCTTGCAGGGCGTCCTGCTGTTCTCCATCCGAGCCTCGAGTTGTCCAAATGGTAATGTCATCCGCATATATTGCGTGACGAAGGTGCGGAATCTTCTCTAGATGCTCTGGGAGGTTTTTCATGGCGACGTTGAAGAGAAAAGGCGATAAGACTGATCCCTGAGGAGTGCCTCTATTTGGAACCTTTTTCTCTTTTGTTCTGAGGGTATCCACGCCTACCGTTGCCGTGCGGTCCGTTAAGAATGCTCGAATGTAGTTATAGATTCGTTCGCCGCAATTGAGTTGCGATAAGTTTTTTAGGATGGCCTCATGAGCTACGTTATCAAATGCGCCTTTAAGGTCCAGTGCGAGTATGCATTTTACATGTGTGGTGACATGGTCCAGTACTTCTTCCTTCAATTGGAGTAGTATGTCTTGAGTTGACAAATGTGGCCTGAAGCCGTACATCGTGTCAGGAAAGAAACCCGTGTCATCCACGTGAGGCTTCAGGCGATTGAGCACAGCGTTTTCGAAAAGCTTCCCCAGGCACGACGTCAGGGATATGGGTCGCATGTTGGTGAGACCTGGAGGCTTGCCCGGTTTCGGTATGAGTACTATGTGCGCGTGTTTCCATTCATTTGGTAGTGTTCCCGCTTCCCAATGGGTATTAAAGAAAGTCGTTAGGGCTTCTATTGAGTTGTCGTCCAGGTTTCTCAGCATTTTGTTTGTGAGCCCATCTTGTCCGGGTGTTGTGTTTCGAGTTAGGGAGTGAAGCGCTGTCCAGACTTCCGTGATTTCAAATGGGCGATCTAGGTCTTCATTTGGCTTCCCACTATATTTTGGTATAGATGTTTGGTTCCGTGTGTGATCGCCGATGTATTTTGCCTCTAGCTCTCGGAGAATATCTTCATCCGACCCCGGTTGGTTGCGAAGTATGCGTCTGATTGTGTGCGAGGTTTGTTGCTTGCTTTTGGTTGGGTCCAGTAGGTGTTTTAGGATTGCCCACGTTTTAGACGAGCTGAGCCTTCCGCTCAGGCTGGCGCACATTTGTTGCCAGTTTTGGCGCACCAAGACAGTAGCGTATTCTTCCGCCTGTTGTGTAAGAGCAGCTATGCGCAATTTTAGTTTTCTATTATGCTTTTGTTTGCGCCATCTTTTCAAAAGGCCTCTACGAGCGTCCCACATATGCACGAGATGTGGGTCTACCACCGGATTTTCCGTGGTGAGTTGCACCTGCTTTGAGTGTTGCCTGATCGACTCCTTGAGCTCACTCGTCCATTGTTGCAGCGATGTGATATCCTCCTTTTCTCTATTTTGTTGAACTCTCGCTTTACGAAATGCCGCCCAATCCGTCAATAAGATCTGACTGATGCGTTCGCGTGTATGCTTGAGCGAAATGGTAACCTCCAGGATGTGGTGGTCACTACCCAGCGTTTCTTCCATATTTCTCCATGTAGCCTTTTCGTGGTTCTTGATCATGGTAAGGTCCGGACATGTGTCCCTTGATACACTATTTCCCACTCTAGTTGGAAAGTCTGGGTCTGTGAGGAGTGTGAGTGCGTGTTTTTGAATGAGCGAGTGGATGGTGTTTCCTTTCTTTGAAGTGAGGTTGTAACCCCAAGTCGGATGCATCGCGTTGAAGTCACCTAGCACAAGCAGCGTGTTGTTTTTCGCCTCCTTGAGTGCCGATCTGATGAGGTAATCAAAATTTTCACCACATTTTTTTGGTGGGCTATATATGTTTAGGACGAAGACGCTGCGTGCCTTCCTGTCTGCCGGCAGTATTTCTATAAATACGTGGTCAATCTCACTACCATCCAGTGTGCGGTCTATTGCCGTCAGCCTGCGGGAGACAAGCACTGCTACCCTTGTATCTGTCTTCGCCATATACGTTTCATATCCGGGCATGGTGGGCCTCGTACCTGTTTCCTGCAATGCGATAACCTGCGGTGGAGTTGTTGCGGTTTTTATGTATTGTTGTAGTGTGGCTTTTTTTCTTGAGAAGTTTCTGCAATTCCACTGCCATGCATGGAGTTCTTGTGCGTGATTATTGCGCTTACTCGCCATCGTGGGGTAATGGTGCGTTCTCCATGGACCTATCCAGATCCTCGACGCTTGAGTTCGCTTTCGGCTTCTTTCTTTTCTTTCCTTTAACAGGAAGATTGTCCGCTAGCTGCTCGCGGAAGGCGAGAAGCTGTTCCTGAAGTTTTTCGTGGAGGAAAAGTTGAAGCTGCTGCATCTGACGCTGTTCCTGCAGCTGCAGCTGTTGTTGTAGCTTTTGCGACAGGGAAGTTTCCATCTGGTGAAACATTTCGACGGACGACGGAGTGGTATTGGGGAGGGAGTTTGATTCCGATGACAGAGTAGCGAGATGCTCCTTGCAGGTGGTTGCTACCGCCTGACTTTCCGCTAGCGAAGCTCTTAGTTTGGCTATTTCTTCCTTTGCGGCTTTTATCTCATCTTTGGCCTCTTTCATTTCTTTAGTGTGTCTTTCTTTGATTTTTTCTATTTCTCTAATGTAAATTTCCCTAGTCTCTTTTAACTCCCTTGCGTGTGTCTCTCTGTCCTCTTTGAGTTGTTTACGGAGTTCGTCTATGAAAGTGGGGATTGTTATGTTTTTGTCTGCAGAGTTGGGATCACGAGCAGTGAGAGACGGAAAACAATGTTGTGACCAGCTCACCTGCGAGTTTGTCGATTTCTGCTGCCCTTGCGCTGCTATATGCCTGGCACGGGACGTCGACCTCTGTCGGGATCTTGACCGGGATTTCGATCGTGTTCCCGCCCGAGAGGAGTTCTGTGGCTGGCGAATGGTGGGCCGCGATTCCCTTTGGTCTGCAGTTTTCTTGGATTGATTCCGGTATCTTTCGGGACAATCCCTTGCAGCCGTGAGGTGTTCGCCCTGGCATAGGGCACACTTTGGAGTGCACTCGTGATCTTGCGCAGGGTTGGCCGTACCACACTTTGCACACAGGTTCACGTCTGGTTGAGGGCACACGTCTGCGCGGTGTCCCACCGTGCGACACAGTTGACATACTTGTTTCGCGGAGCGGTACAAGTAACAGCGTTTTTCTCCGTCCATGTAATACACGACGAAAGGCACTTCTTCCCCTTCGAAAGTGATGAGAGCCGAGTGGGTAGTACCTAGCATTCTCGCATACAGGACTGCATGTCCTGGCGCGTAAAGTCCTTCCATCAGAGTCCTTACGGAGGTTCCAGGGGTTATGCCGTGGATGACACCTTTGCCCGAGTTGTCAGGCGTTGCTGCGTATGCGGTGACTGCGTATTCTTTCTCTCCAAGTTGTAGAGATTTGATTCCGATTAGCTTGATCGCGTAATCTCTGTCGGGTACGCTCGCGATGGCGATGTTTTGTTGTGGCTCTATTCTTACGATCATGGTTTGCGTGCACGTTCCGATTGGCTGATTACTCGCCCTTTTGATGCTGTTGGCGATTTGATCCGTCTGCCACCTAGCAAACGTAAAAGTTTCTCGAGGGCGGAAAATCACCTTGTAATCATCTTTCGGTAGCGGAGGGAGTCGTCTGTGCACCGGTGCGGCTGTCGGTTGGGCGTGTTGCGTCTCCTGTGTCGTAGTTGACATAGATGTGTTTTCTGGTGTTTTGCTCGGCGTCCATTTCGACTTCCTACTCTTTACTGTGATCCATGGATCGTCATTTTTCGGCTCTTCGGAGGATTCTGACGTTACTGGGCCGTTTTCTGACGTGTCCATGAGCACGTGCTGCTGGGGCGGCGTGTCCGCGTCCATGCTGTGTGCCAAGCGAGCGCTAGCCCTAGCCGTACACGTCGAAACAAAAACGTCGGTAAAGTCCGTAAGATTTGGTGGACTGGCCTGAGAGTGGTCTCGAAAGATGCCTCTTCACTTGCGGCGCTGGTTGACGTCGGTGTCAGGTCGATACGGCAAGTAATTCAGCAGATATTGAGGTGAAAAGCAGGAGCCCATGTGAGGCGCGTTCGCATAGGCGAACCTCGTCGTCTTCTGGGGCAAGTTCTCAAAGCCATCATTAGCTAACATCACTCTTAAGTCTCATAAGTGTCACTTCGGCTACAAGGAGCTGACGTTTCTGGGACACGTGGTCAGAGCCGAAGGCATTAGCCCCGATTCCGAGAAAATTGCCACTGTAGCCACATTTGCATCACCGACCAACAAGAAAGGTGTCTGATGCTTGCTGGGCCTTTGCGTATACTACCAGCGTTTTATCGAAAATTTTTTGAAGATGGAGGAACCGCTGAGTCGCCTCACGCTTAATCATGTATCGTTCGTCTGGACTTTAGAGCAAGAGACTGCTTTCACCAAGCTTCGATAGCGCCCTGTGTCAGCTCCAGTTCTTGGCAACTTTGACGAGGATGCAGACATGGAAACCCATACTGACGGCAGCAACGTTGGTCTTGGTGAGTAGCTTGTACAATGGCAGGAAGGCATTGAAAGAGTGATCGCCTACGGAAGACACACACTATCGCGTGCAGAGACCAACTACACTATCATGGCGAATAAGTGACTCGCCGTCGTGCGGGCGCTGGCTACATTTCTACCTTACCTTTACGGCCGCCCATTCAAAGTCGTTACAGATCATCACTAGTGATGCTGGCTTGCAAACCGGTGGGACCCTTCTCGATGACTGGCATGATGGAGTCTACGATTGCAGGAGTACGACGTGACCATCGTGTACAGGTCAGGTAGCGTACACGAAGACGCTGACGCATTCTCGCGCGCCCCTATCGACACTACCGACCAAGACATTGAGGATGACGGTGTTTTCCTTGGGGCCGTAAACGTAACCGATTTGTCCACACAGCAACGCGGAGACGACACACTACGACCTATATGCGAACACCTAGAGGGAAGAATCAATACAGGTGATATCATTAAATCTCAACAGAACAAGTGTCCTTAACCAGAGCGCATAGTTCTTAAACCGCAAATCTCACTGAATCCATTGTTTCCACAAGTATTCATGAGACTATTTCCTGCATTCTTTGATTCTTTTGTGACGTCACAGTAAGGACTGACCTTTATTGAGCCGAGATACACGGCGAAGGAACCTCGGCACAGTCCACACTGATGATGTGCCCCCACACGCGATGTAGATGAAGGGCACACATATGACGATGATAAAAACTTGGAGGACGCTTAAGCTTCGCCTTTAAGAGTAGAACGCGATAGTGTTACCGAGACCCGTTCGCATCGCATCGTTCTCATACTGCAAGTAGGCTTCATTCACTGCAATATTGAACATGGGAAAGCCAGCTTACAAAGACCAAGCTTACACCAATCCCGTTAAAGTCGGCTTCACTGTAAACTGAAATGAATTGCTGGAAAGATGTTTTTCCCGGGGCAATATAAGTAGTCTTATATTAAAATGTGAAGGCCCTAGCATCTTCTTTTATTATTTTATTGCGATAGCAATTATATGGACACTTCAACCGGATTTCTGCCGTCGGCGTCGCCGTGAAGTTCTCTATAGATAAAATCTTCGCCGCGCGCCGTATGCCCGAGCGGAAGCGTGCGGGGACGCGCGCTATCACGGAGAGCGAACGCACTCAATCTCCCACGCGCAAGCAAGGAAGCGGGAAGCCAGCGCCGGAAGGAGCGGGGGGGGGGCGCACTTCTATTCTGCCAACAACCACGCTCGTTGCTCGCCCGCACCGTCTCTTATCTCCACACGGCTCTCACTTTTATGCGCCGTGCATTCGCCGCTCAGTTTCCGTTGAAGCGATAGACCGCACGTACCTTCGCCGCTGCGGCGTATGCGCTTCCTGCCAGCGTTTTGACAGTCGTTGTGTGCAGTCATTCAGTGTGATCTATTCATGTTTGTTTGTGCGCGCTCACACCACGCTTGTTCATTCAGTTAGTAATAGTCGGGCCACATTTTCCAACGCATGCTACACATGCAATGCTGCCTGGATCGGCAGTGCAGCGCTACAGGTGTATCCCTTCGCACGCGCTGCCCACGGGAAGCGCCTCTCATCAACACCACCGTTTCACACGCGCCTTCTCGTGGTCATCGAGTCTCTCTTCATGTCGGTCTACTTACGCCGCAGCACACCTGCTTACTTAATCAGCTCATGTTTACTACAATTCATATTGCTACCAAAGCCGCTCACCTTACTTCGTATGACATTGCTGTGTTGCTATCGCATTCATTGCTTCGCCCTTAGGGCGATACTGTGACATTTTTTATTAATTGTTTGCTATTGCCTCGACGCGCGCAGGTCTTGTAGAAATGTTTGAGTTTCCTCGTAGCAGAATCGGGTTTTCTCGTACATTCAAATTACAATCCAACGTCGAATCCGACGCCGAATGGTGACGTCGTACTTTACCATTTTTTCTGAGAGATTTCACTGTGAGAAATTCAATTTTTGTTCACCAAAACCTTGCACCTCGAGGAGGGCCTGTGCGGTCGATGCGCTTGAATAATTTTCTCTGCCACCCGCGGTCACACGCCGGTTGCCGAGGCCGGATTTTCTGCGACACGGGGATCTAAACGCTATCGCGTTAATATACACATGAAGAAGAAGTGCACAAAAAATGCCCGCACTTATTTGCCTTGCGCGAGAGCGGCCATCTTGGTCGCAGCCTAATAGTACAAGGAACGCCGCCTGAAATCTTCATAAGAGAAACGAGGACCACTTCGGTAGAAGTTGTCCATGGTAGAGCGGCCACGGCGGTCATTTGAGGTAACAACAGGGATCATACGATAATTAACAGTATAAGTATTTTCCAGGACCGTGCATGGGCCAATAAAGCGGAATTGGAACTTCTTACACTATCCAGGAGTTTGAACTGGTGTCCACAGCAGCACTTCATCGCCAGGCTGGTAGAAAACTACGCGATGAGATGCGTCTGTGATTTTCTGAGTCTGAGCGGATGATTCTACACTGTTGCCACTGTTGGCAGATTGCATAATTCAGCAGTTTATTAAAGCTCTAGCAAGCACTTCACAGCGTGTACTTTAGTAGGGGCAGCGCTGCTTCAGCGCTATATTTGTGAGGGTCACATTGGGCAAATCCAATGAGGTCGGAATTAAGCATGTTCTGTTGAGCCTGCATTGGTCTGATGGGGCTGTTTGAAACATTGCAACGCCCCCGTGAATTTGATGTTGGGCAGTGGCAGCGCTGACGTGGAGCCTAAATTGTGCCAGTCTGTCTCAGGGAGTCTTACGTAAAATACTAGCCTACCACTGGTAAAGTATTTCTACAACTTTAGAGATCGCCAATGTTTCTTTATAATATAAAAAGACTTTTACGCTATCGCATGATTTAAAAAATAGGGGACAATAATAATGGTCCTCGGTAAGACAAGGTGCTATCAAGGAAAGTTCACTACAAGGATATTGTACACAACTGAGAATTTATATGTTAGGTTCACATTTGTCCCATGATGAACTCTATATTCCGTTAAGTAGGGTGTTGTCCTTTCGCAAAGAAATATACAATATTATTTCCAAGTACGAGTGTTCACTTAAAGAATATCGAAAAGAAACTGGTTTCGACTAATTTACTTACCAACGAAGATGGGCACTAACACCCTACATTGTGGTATGAACAGACGACCTCGTAAAGTACACTGGAGCACAGTCGACGTACCGCATAATCTATTACAACAATGATTCTATGGTTCTGGGGAACACGAGGCCAACCGTATCGGGTGAGTACTTTATGTGCTTTTTAAACCATTGTGTAAAATAGGTTACCTCTCCGAATATTCCCCGCATCCTTTCTGCGATATCTCCACCACAGCTGTCATGAGGATTTCTCAATAGCTCTGATGGCAGCCCTGTTCTCCGTAAGACCTAGCACTCTACTCAACCTAACAAGTCGCTTGAGCTTGAACTGTTGCTTGGTTCTGGTGTCTTCTTATACGTGAAATATTAGGCAGCGGTCACAACAAAAACGCATATTTTTGTGGAAGATCCATGTCGGCAGTTCTTTTTGTAAGATATGTGGCATGTTGCCGTGAGTTTTGCTGTTGGTATTGTCAGACGTCTAAAATTGGTAATTCCTACAGCTCATCATTATTGTGGACAGCCATATCACCCAAAGCACGATGTTAGGCGTTTTCATCTTCGCTTAATCCGCCCACACATTGATGAGGGCAATGTGAAAACAGGTGCATGCTGATATTTCAGCCATATTTAATTACCAGAACGATAACTATTTTAGTACAGTGCGCTCTGTTTCGCCTGCTCTTATTGAGCAACCGCAAATGCAGTGAGTAAATCCTATTGGTTGGCTATTCACTATAAAAAGCGTAGCTTGCACTGGAAACGCAATGCTAAAGAGACAGCTTAGCTGATCGGCACCTAGCTAGCCCTGGCTTTTAGGCTAGGCTAAGCGCTAGAAAGTCGTACCCAGCATTTTCCCGAATTATTTGATTAAGGACCGATTATCGATTAACGATTTATTGGCTATCGATTGGTTATCGCAAGGTGTTGACCACGTATTTGGGCTAGGCGAAGCACTGCCAAGTCATCCCGAGCATTTTTGCGGGGTTTATTGAATATTCATCGATCATTGATTAGCTATTCATTGGCTATTGATTGGCTATTGATGACTGACTAAGCTAAGCTTAACTATTTCCAACCATGCTTAGCTAGACTTAGCCTGGCTCAGCTTCGCTAGTTCACAGGGGTATGCGCCATTGTGCTTGGGTCCTTTCTGCACTGCCGCCAGGATCGGCCCATGGTTTTGCGGCTCGCAGCACAAATTACGGCCTGCTTGAACAGCTCCGCTGTTAATTTATTATCTAGAGTTTCCAATGGTTCTGGTGATGCGAAGGCTGGCATGTGTTACCCAGTGCGAGTTGGCTTTTAAGATAGGCCAAACTTCACGTGGGAATTACGTAGCACTTGGAAAATTTTCGTTTTTAAACGTCAAATTGTGACAGCTGGTAGGTGTAACAGCGCAACAATGCATTAAAAATACATTAAAATGCCCGTCGAGGCTGCATAGAGGCTAAGACGCTGCGCTGCTGAGCTCGAGGTTGCAGGTTCGATCTCGGCAGCGGCGACCGCCTATCGATGATGGCACAATGCACGGACGCTTGCATAACAGCATTGACTTAACAGTAAAGAACGATGCGTGGTCAAAATTAATTCGAGGACACCCACTACTGCGCGCCTCATATTCTAATCGTGGTTCTGGCCCGCAAAATTGCAGTTTAGGTATTCTTTAGTATGCTTAATCCGTTCTTTTTGTTCTTTTTGTAATGAATCCGAATCCTTTGAGCATTTTTTCCTCTCGTGGCGCCGATTTTTAGGAGAAAGAAAACTCTTAGAAATTTAATTTCGAAAAAATGCCCTATTACTAACCTCACCAACCATTCTCTTCTTTGGGGCGACTTCACTGGGACACAGTTTCAGGGATGCTTTTCTTGCAGTTTACAATTTCATTAGAGCTAAAAAAAGAATGCCTTGTCGAATTTCTACTATTATGAAATAATGCTATTATTTCACTTCTTCGTGACAAAATTATTTTATCTAAAAATTCTTCTTATTTTTCTAATGACTGCTATGCAGACTTAGTTATTATTCAATATCTAATAAACAAGTTTGAAACCACCTGGTTCTTGGCCAATCCACCGTAATGGGTATGAGCCAAAGTTTGGAGACGAGACGACAAAATACTTAAGTTCACGGCAAACAGATTTATCGAAGAACGCCCATCTCTTGAGGCATATGGCTAATAGCACATGGTCAATGACCCGAGTTCATAGTAAAGAGTTTCGTTGAAATGCGGCACAAAGCTCCCAGTCGGGGTAAAATTCACCAGCGGCTTATAAAGCCCCAACCAGACGTACGCGTTCGAACGCGTCCACAGGCGCCGTGCGCCTGCGAGAGATTGTGGTTGTGAAGAGGAAGAGGCAGAAAATAGCGCCTCTTCCTCTTCACAACCACAAACTCTCTCGGGCGCACGGCGCCTGCGGACGCGTTACAACGCGTACGTCTGGTTGGGGCTTAAGTGTGGCAAATAGCCAGTAGAATAAGTTCGCGTGGAACGGGTTAAACGATGAGCGTCGCATAGGCAATGTTACATACCCGTGACCGAAGTTTGTCGCACTGTTTGTTGCGAACCCTGTTCCCTCATCAGAGCAGTGCGATGCTCTAACCACTAGACAATAGACCAAGATTTGTCCACGTGACTCAAGTTGGCGGAAAGACAGTTAGAGGCACTGATAGACAGACTGACAGACAGGCCCGAGAGAGTGTGTGAAGTGCCCTAATAACACTAATCGCGTCAAACGTTTACAATAATTGGTGATATCTTGTACCGAAACAACAATCCTCATCGATGTCATTTGCGTGTCCGTTCTTTATAACTCTGCGGTCGCTGCTTTGGTGTCAACTATGCTGTGTCATGCTCATACGCACATGCCTTTCGTGACCTCAAAACACGATGCGCAGTCTTCAAGAAAGGAAAGACAAGCAAAATAGATTGGTATTAGTGCTCATGGGCATATTAAACCCCTATGTTGGCGAATATTTCTGAATGAGTAGCGGATCCGTTTCCTTAGTAGCTCAGTTGTGCTCTCTTGTGCACGACGCAGTTTATTTACTACTTCCAGCTTTGCCGTCTCTTGAAGCAGGAAAAACTATCACCTACAGTAAAGCTGCATAAAGCACGTAAATACAGGGTGTTACATGTAACTTGAGCTAGAGTTTTAAAGTATGCAAATGCCACGTAGCTGGACCGAATCAAGTTAATGTCGTTTGCCGTCGCTTGGAGGCACTCAGATTATTTTTATGCAATCCGCCTAATTAGATGTTTCGTCTTGAACAATTATTCAACTTCTCAATTATTATAATTAGATTAAAAGTGCCAAAGAGAAAATTGCAGAGCAACAAGACAAATTCCCGATACAGCTTTCTGTTGCTCATTGCGTGCTACATGAAAGTGTTTTCGGAGCGTGAAAGAAACCGGCGAATATATGCAAGATTGTCGCGCCACTGGCCACTCGAGGCACTTTTTATATATGCTTTTCTTACTTTTTATATCTGCAGAACGAGCATTATGCTCAGTCTGGGTGAAGGAGAACTTCACACTAGAGGAACAAATTCCTTTCATGACAAATTTGACTTTTCGTACAAACTGCCAAGCTCCAGAGTACTTTGGATACCCCGAAACTTGCAACGAGTCCTAAAATACTGGTGAAACACGAATAAAATTTTTGACAGAAATCTTTACATGTGTTATTGTGCAATAATTTACTGCAAAATGGATTCTGAGAAAGGCAGCGGTGATTTGTGCAGCTGTGCAGCCCAGGAGGCAACACGCACAATGCGTGGCCGGCATCAATTGTTCTTGGCAATTGTCTCCTTAACTAGGTTGACGACGGTTGATCTGCAGATATTCTTCGCAGCCCTCTCCAGTTTATTAACGCGACAGCGTTAAGGGCACATTGTCGCAGAAAATCCGGCGTCGGCGTCGGTCTCGGCGAGCGGCGTCCGCGGCCAAGAAAAGCATCTTGAACCATCCCGTCCACACAGGCCCTACACAGGGCGCAGAGGCGCTGGTGAAATACTTGAATTTGTCAGAGTAAAATGCGTCATAAAAATCGTGAAGCACAACTTAACGACAACCTAAAGGTACGATAGCGTCGGATCTTAATTTTAATAAACAAGAAAACATAATTCTGTTACGCGTAAACTCAAATACAAACCACCCACTATTAGGGAGGCGTGCCCCGGTCGGTGTACCTTACAAAAACGGCGTTGCATGTAGGCTCCCTACGGCAGCCCTATGCGGAGGCGAAGTTGGAGAAGAAAGAAAGCTGCAGTTGCCGGGAAGCCTCACAAACAGTCAGGGATCTTTGAATGCTATCGCGTTCCACTCTTGATGTTCCACTCTTGAGCTGAAGTGTTCTCCAAATTTTTTGTTTCTGTCACTGCTGGCTGAACAGGACCATTGCGGTGAGTTATTATAATGTGCGAGGGTCGTTTACATGAAGCCCGCATTTGTTGTCGTGTGCGCAAGAAAACTAACAAACCGGACTCCACTTCCACTTACGCTTTGCTTCCAGCACGCGTTCCTACCCGGCTCCACTTCAACCTGAAGCTTGTCTGCTAGCACACATTGGCTGGCTGTTGTCAATTTTAACGGAAAATAACGTACATGTATACGGGGTGATCATTTTTAACTTGTCCAGAATTTAAAAAAACTGACAGTTGCACATAACATGTGTCCAGTTCTAGAGCTGGATAATTCCGAGACGGACATCTCGTGCATAAGAAATCAAAACACATATTCAATAAATTAAACAATATCACTCATTTCCCAATTAGTAAGTTACATTACTGCGCGTATTGTAATTTAGCCATCGTAGCTGGTTAGTTTGCATATCGTATACACTAGGAATTTATTTCGGGAAGGACACAAGTTTGGAGATATCAGCCAATGTTGTACACGTTCCTTTAAAACAGGAATGAAAGCTCGCTCTTCGTTCCTTCCTACCCCGCAGGGGCGTCTGCGCAAGCAGGCGTTTGGTGAGTTGCGCCACCACGGACCCGAGCACATGAGGGTTGGCCCCTCCCGCGTGTAGCCGTGCGCGGCTGAGCCGTGTCTGGGGAAAGGGGGATCCTGGGGGTTGAGCCGATGCCGGGTGTTCGGACCTTTAAGGCCTCCCGGCAGAGGCAACACACCTCTTCGGCCTCTGCTTCACATAGACGGCACCCCTGGGCTGACCCACCCAGGGGAAATCGGCAGTTGCCTTTTCCTGTCCTCCTCTTTAATCTTCGTCTTTCTCTCTCACTTTCAGTCTATCCTGTCTTCTGTTCACTTCCATTACTTCCAATTTCCCAGGCAGCTAGGGTTAACCTTGTGTGGGTACCCAACCTCGGATACTCCATATTTGGTTATAGTGGTGACGTACAGCTGGCGTCTGCAGGTCTTGTGTTTACAGGCCCTCCAGCGTCCCCTTGTTGGGCTCCATGGTGGGTGGCTGGCGTTGCTGCCGAAAAATCCATATATACTTATGGCAAGTTCATTCCCCCCACTATCCGATCGCCGTCTGAAACGAGGGCGCACCGATGAAGTCCTCCAGTTTTTTGGTCGCCAAAGAGAAGAAACTTTTCCCCGATTCCATGTGATTCACTCAGAAAAAACAGACAAATCTGTACGAGCAATCTCACGTTTCCTTGTGTCAAAGACCAGGCTATAAAGCATCTAGGATGGCGAGCGGTGATCTCTTCTTGGAGCTCCGAGACCAGAAACAGTACGAAAAACTGCCCAATCTAGTATCATTTGGAGATGCGCAATTAACAGTAACCCCACACCGTACAATGAATACCCCCCGTGGCGTTGTCTCAGATGACGATCTGTTGCAGCTGAGTGAGGCTGAACTCCTGGAGGGTTTCAGTGAGCAGAGTGTCAGCAATGTAAAACGGATTAAAATGAGGCGAGATGGCAAAGAACCACAGACCAGGCATCTGATACTTACTTTCAACTCAAGTGTTCTGCCCGAGTCTATCGAGGCCGGGTACAAGCTTCGTGTTAGGCCATACGTGCCATATCCTCTTCGATGTTTCAAATGCCAGCGGTTCGGCCATAGTTCCCAGAACTGCAGAGGCCGCCAAACTTGTGCGAAATGCAGTAGTCATGAACACTCCTCTGAGTCATGTGAAAGCTCTCTACATTGTGTGAACTGTGATGGGGAGCACGCCGCATACTCGCGGTCGTGCCCATCCTGGAAAAAAGAAAAGGAAATAGTGACAATTAAGGTAAAGGAAAACATAACTTTCAAGGAGGCACGCAGGCGGGTATTGCACCTGCCAAAAACCAGCTTTGCCGAAGTGGCGCGTCAGGGGGCAGCGCCACAGCGGCTTCCGGCGGCTGTCCGGCTCACACACAGTGAGCTGCCAGCGACGCCATCCGCCCCCTCGGCGGCTGCAGCTAGCGCTGCTCCGCCACCCCAGCAGAAGGGGCCATCAACCTCCGGGCTAGTGGCCTCCAAGGCCTTGTACCTCGAGACGAGGCCTTCACCGCGAACAAACCGCTCTCAAGAGCGGGTGTCCAGCGCTCCGCAAGAGCCAATGGACACATCTTCCAGCCAGACGGCGCAGCCAGCGCCAAAGGAGCGGCGAGAATCTCTCGACCGCTCCAAAAAAGAAAAATCCCGCATCACAGGGCCCGACAAGGGCTCTGTAAGTTAAATTAGTCTCTTTCTTAAACAAACAGCACAAAAAAACACTTCCAACATGAATACACAAATAATACAATGGAACATCAGAGGACTCCTACACAACCTCGATGACGTCAAAGAAATCCTACACAGGTTTAATCCTAAGGTGCTGTGTGTTCAAGAGACACACCTTAAACCTACACAATCAAACTTTTTCCGGCAATACGCCATTTTTCGTAAAGACCGCGATGACACAGTCGTGTCTTCCGGTGGTGTGGCTATTGTAGTCGATAGAGGTATTGCCTGCCGGGAATTAAAACTTCGTACGCCCCTAGAGGCAGTTGCTGTCCGAGGGGTGTTGTTTGACAAGCTGATCACTATCAGCTCTATATACATCCCTCCCAATTATCAACTACATAAAACTGAATTTCAAAACTACATAAATGAGCTTCCGGAGCCATACATAGTTCTCGGAGATTTCAATGCACATAACACCTTGTGGGGAGACTCGCGTTGTGATGGAAGAGGTCGCCTAATTGAAAACTTCCTTTTTTCCTCGGGAGCATGTTTACTTAATAAGAAAGAGCCAACGTACTACAGCGTGGCGCATAATTCATACTCCTCCATAGATTTGAGTATCGTGTCGAGTACACTAATTCCGTACCTGCAGTGGTCCGTTCTGAAGAACCCCTTTGGGAGCGACCACTTTCCAATTATACTAAGCTTAACAAAACAAGATGGTTGCTCGCCACATGTTCCCCGATGGAAGGTTAACTCTGCTAACTGGCAACTTTTTAAAGAAATAACATATTTAGGCCGGGATGACATTGCGTCTCTTAACATAGACGATGCTGTGGCGTATATAATACGTTTTATCACTGACGCTGCAGAAAGGTGCATACAACAAACTAATGGACTAGCTAATAAGCGTCGCCTGCCTTGGTGGAACGAGGAATGCCAAAAAGCACGTAAAAAGCAAAACAAGGCCTGGGGAATGTTTCGCAACTCCCCAACAGCCGAAAACTTGATTAATTTTAAACAAGCAAAATCGCAGGGCAGGAGAACGCGCAGACGTGCTAAAAGAGAGAGCTGAGAAAAGTACATCTCCAGCATAAACTCGTATACAGATGAAACGAAAGTCTGGAATAGGGTAAATAATTAATAGGTCGGGAGTCACATCCCCTACCCTTAGTAAATAGCCAAGGTGATAGCCTGGAAGACCAGGCGGATACTCTAGGCAAACACTTCGAATATGTATCGAGTGAATCGCACTATACACAATCTGTCCTGAAGTTCAAAGAACGCGAAGAGCGGCAGCCCCTTAATCGCAAAGGTTCATCAAATGAGGCTTACAACCGACCATTCAGCTTAGCCGAAGTTAAACCATCTCTCGCTTGTTGCAACAACTCAGCGCCAGGTGGCGACCGTATCATCTACGAAATGATTAGGTACTTACACCTCGAAACACTGACAACACTCCTCTCTCTCTTTAATGCCATGTGGGTGGCTGGATATATTCCTTCCTTGTGGAAAGAAGCCATAGTCATCCCGATTCTTAAACAAGGCAAGGACCCGTCTTTAGCTAGCAGCTACAGGCCAATAGCGCTAACAAGCTGCCTGTGCAAGTTGTATGAAAAAATGATAAACCGGCGCCTAATCTGTTCCTAGAAAATGACAAAATACTAGACCCCTTCCAGTGTGGCTTCCGAGAAGGTAGGTCAACAATAGACCACCTTGTTCGCATCGAGGCAAACATCAGAGATGCGTTTATGCATAAACAGTTTTTACTTTCGGTCTTTCTAGATCTAGAGAAAGCGTACGACACGACATGGCACTTCGGGATTCTGCGAGATCTTTCCGCGATGGGGGTCCGTGGAAATATGGTAAACACAGTCGAAAGCTACTTGTCTAACCGGACGTTTCGCGTAAGAGTGGGCAATGTTTTATCTAGAACATTCACCCAGGAGGCTGGCGTGCCACAAGGGGGTGTGCTTAGTTGCACGCTCTTTATTGTAAAAATGAACTCCCTGTATACAGTTATTCCACGCAGCATGTTTTATTCTGTGTATGTCGATGATGTACAGATAGGTTTCAAATCATGCAACATTGCTATCTGCGAACGACAGGTACAGCTTGGATTAAACAAACTGTCTAAATGGGCTGATGTAAATGGATTTAAAATAAATGCAAAGAAAAGTACGTGCATACTTTTCTCAAACAAAAGAGGCATGACACCCATGCCAAATCTCACGATTAATCAAGAGGAACTATCTGTGAGCAGTGAACATAAATTCCTGGGAATAATTCTAGACTCAAAGCTCACCTTTATCCCCCACCTTAAATATTTGAAGGCAAGGTGTCTGAAGACGATGAACCTTTTAAAAATTTTGTCGCGCGCAACATGGGGTAGTGACCGAAAATGCCTACTGAACTTGTACAACAGTTTTGTCCGATCACGCCTTGATTACGGAGCTATAATTTATAATTCCGCAACGCCAAGTGCATTAAAAATTCTAGACCCCGTTCACCATCTGGGCATCCGCCTCGCGACCGGTGCTTTCCGAACAAGTCCGATCCACAGCCTCTACGTAGAGTCGAATCAGTGGTCACTTCATCTGCAGCGTTCATATAATAGTTTTACATATTTTCTTGGAGTACACGCGAACATTGAACATCCCTCTTATTCAACCATAAACGACATGACCACTGCCACACTCTTTCAATATCGACCGGCATCGAGAAAACCGTTCTCTTTGCGTGTGCGGAATCTTAGTGAGGAAATGGGTGTTCCGTTGCTTGAACACTGTCTTATGGCTCCAGCGAAACTGTTACCGCCGTGGCAGTGGCAGCTCATAGAGTGTGACACATCATTCGTGGAGGTCACTAAGCACGCACCAGAGGCACATATCAAAATGCATTTCCTTGACTCCAGTCCAAGTACACATGCACAGAGTTTTATACAGACGCTTCTAAGTCACGTGACGGAGTGTCGTATGCAGCCGTCGGCCCATCCTTCTCGGAATCCGGTGTACTCCACCCCGAAGCAAGTATCTTTACGGCTGAGGCCTATGCTTTATTGTCAGCTGTGAGGCATATAAGGAAATCTAAACTTCAAAAATCAATCATATTTACAGACTCTCTAAGTGTCGTAAACGCTTTAAGGTCACCCTGTAAAGAGAAAAATCCTATACTCATTGAGCTCTATTCCGTACTGTGTAGAGCGTATGTATCTAACCAGCATATCATTATATGCTGGGTGCCTGGCCATAGAAGCATTGAGGGTAATGTGCTAGCTGACCGAATGGCTACGTCAATAACATCGCACGCTACTAATCCTACAGCTGCTGTTTCTGCAACAGATTTGAAACATTTCTTCCGTAAGAAATTGCGAAGCCATTGGCAACGTCTGTGCGATGTACAAACAAATAATAAGCTTCACTTGATTAAGCCACAGTTAGGTTTCTGGCACCCCGTAACGAAAACACGACGAACTGATGTCCTATTCTGTCGTCTCAGAATAGGTCATACATTTGGCACACATAGTTTTTTGTTAACCGGGGATGAACCACCAACCTGTGGTAGATGTGGTGAGAGGCTAACCGTCCTCCACGTTCTCCTGGAGTGTCGGGATGCCGAAGCAGATAGAAAAAAACATTTCTCTTTAGCTTACCGCTATCATGTCCCTCTGCATCCCAGTATGTTTCTTGGTGAGGAACCGCTGTTTAGCACTAAAGCAGTCCTCGCTTTCTTAAATGACGTGGTACTGCATGTTATAAGCCTAATAAATTCATAGCGCATCCTCTCTGCAGAGGATGCCGCTGTGATGGTAGTTTTGTATAAGCACATGCCTCCAGGCCCTTGTGGTTCAAGGGCTCTGTTTAGGCAGTAGTGCTTCTTTCCAACTACTACATCTTAAATATTTTAAATATCGTGTCATTCTTTGTCAGTGCATTCTTCATTTCATAGTACACCTCATTAGTCCTTGCCATGATTTTAGTGCATGTATATTTTACGCATTTTACAGCGATTATTTTTAGGCCCCTTTACAGCCACACTTCATCTATTTCTCAGAATTCATCGCTCCACTGCACACTCACAAACACTGGCATGGCGCTCTTTGGCCATAACTGGCCCTTGCGCCATAAAACACCACACATCGTCATCGTTCCTTCCTAATCTTGGAACGAGTTCCCGTTACAAGTTACTTTAATGCGAAAGGAACGCGTTCCAGTTACACTTCTAACACTGGAACGTGTCGTTACATTACCGTTACATTTGATTTTTTCAAAGTAAGATATGGTGTCGGATAATCCTGCGGTGAAATAAAGTAAGCAATTTAAAACACAGGTCGAACTACG
>NC_051158.1:68747235-68793247 GCF_013339745.2 Dermacentor silvarum | reverse complement strand
GTCTGTCTGTCTGTCTGTCTGTCTGTCTGTCTGTCTGTCTGTCTGTCTGTCTGTCTGTCTGTCTGTCTGTCTGTCCTGTCTGTCTGTCCTGTCTGGTCTGTCTGGTCTGTCTGTCTGTCTGTCTGTCTGTCTGTCTGTCTGTCTGTCTGTCTGTCTGGTCTGTCTGTCTGTCTGTCTGTCCTGTCTGTCTGTCTGTCTGTCTGTCTGTCTGTCTGTCTGTCTGTTCTGTCTGTCTGTTCTGTCTGTCCTGTCTGTCCTGTCTGTCTGTCTGTCTCTGTCTGTCTGTCTGTCTCCTGTCTGTCTGTCTGTCTGTCTGATCTGTCTGTCTGTCGTCTGTCTGTCTGTCTGTCTGTCTGCGTCTGTCTGCTGTCCATCTGAATGTCGTGAGCCCTTACAGCTTGGCTGTAAAAATACATTCCGGTCAGTGGATACTGTCCCTTTGATCTGGTAGTTTGCTCGCTGTTAGGAAACACGTAACGAAGCAATTCAATTATTATAGTTTATTAAACGCCTAAAGATAGATCTGGCTTTCCAGTTGTTTGTTGGGAATAGGTGCATTTGACAGACCCGCTAAAGAAATTCGGGTTACAGTACTAGTTGGTAGCCCGTTATAAAACTACAGGAGAGCAGAGGTATGCTTTGGCAAGAGAGAGCGATAGAAGTGTTTTGTCCGTCTCTCTGGTCAGTCTTTCTTCTGCTGTTGCGCCGTTGGTGCATACATACATGAAAAGCATTTCTCAAAGTAGCCCTTCACAAAATTCGGCATGAATCGGTGCAGTGAAGTTGTGCGCTTCAGTTCGTCCTACCTGAACTCTATAATGATGCTCCTACCTAATTTCGCACACCGAGAACTGTGCCAGCGACACGTTTATCTCCACGCTTGAAGGGTTCCGGACTTTCAGGCGAGAGAAAAATTGGCCGCATATCTGCATGCTTCGCTGTCAATGACATGGAAAGACGATAGTCTTCTGACGTTACTGATACGTACCAGTCTATTTCGCCGCCCTCCCACCCCTTACGCTCTTCCCCTCCCCTCTCACTCCTCCAATGATGTCTGCAATGGAGGTATTACTCAACTGAACTCCAATTTCCCGCATTCGCCTTGCTCGCGCCCCACCTGTTGGAACCTTTTATTACTGTTGGATTAAAGCCGGGTGCAGAGCCGCGGCTTCAGTCCGCTTGTTTTTAACGCGTAGCGTCTCTTCGACGCCACTTCTAACGCGTTCATTTTAGATGCCGAGCATGGTATGGTCGGGGCCATGTCACTCCCTCCCTCCCTCCACCGTGCGGCGTCCACAGCCGTATTGCGCATGCGCATCCTCCTCCCCCTCCTCTCCGACGCTCCTCTCCGGATTGTGCAACAAATGGCAACACCTACTTCGCAAGCTGCTTCGCATTATCGCGGCTCCGCACGCGATAATGCGAAGCAGCTTAGGTTAGAGGCGCGACGGTATGCGCCCCAGAGGCACCGGAAACAGTCACCAACGCCGCGCGCGTTCGGTGCGAACGCGGGCAAAGCACCGACGGCGTCGACAACAGTTCGGCGCGTTGCTGGTGCTGCTGCATGTCCAAGTTTATATAGCTGATGATAAAACTACCTTGAGTCGACCCCGTGGCTGCTTTGCATACTACTCAGGGTTCCCCTACGGGAAGATGGTGTAATTTTTTTCATTTACTAACGTAAAAACCACTCCAATGTGTATTGTTAATTACATGAACGCTGCGGATCCTGGTTACGTACTTATATTTTCCCTCAAATATGTCTGAGGTTTCCTTTGCACTGTATAATGTTGACATGTATGACCCCGTGCCACCAGTGCTAGTAGCTTGATTGGTCTTGGCCGGGGGGTTGAATCGAGTGAGCGACAGACAAAGTTTTTCGCATTTAGGTACCCAAGAAAGACCATCATCATTAAAATGGACTTAATAGGCAACCCTTTTGTTAGATGTATTAAAAATTGGCACAGTGGTTATCGCGACTGATTGAAAAATAAAGCCTTTGCACTAAGAATGCATTGTCTGCGTTCACCAAACCCATGTGGCAAGAATTACGCGAAAAACGGTCTGCTTTACGCGTCGAGGCTGCAGTGTGCGGTGGAAAATAGAGCGCCAAACTTTGACGTCAATTGCCATTTTACAGGGTTTTTATCCAAAATTGCCCTTCGCAACCTTGTACTGAACAACACAGCAGCAATTCGCAGCACTCGTACTGAACAAGTTGGTTGAGGTGCTGATGGGCACGTACGCCTTAAATAACTGTCAACGTCCAGCTTGCTCATGAAGACACTCTCTTAAACATATTTCTAGAAGCAATATAAATATAGCGTGCTGTGGTAACGTGGTGCCGGGTAACTTTAGCCGAGCTATGTAAAAATAGCATTAACAAGCTGACCCGGAGGACCCGTGATGACTGGTGGAACGAGCAAGGGGGACAACCGAGGGTCATGGCATCCCGCACTAAGGAAGACACCCACCTGAGGGTGAAAGAGAACAGATCACCGGCTGTATTTTTTAGTAAAGTGTATTGCAACATCATCATCATCATTAGCGAATACGGCGGCGCAGGACAAGATTATAATGGCTAAGCTACTTGGTATTCATAGGTCTCACGGCTGAATACCGTAAGCTTCATAATCGGACGTGGTACCGTGTTTTTATATGTTTTTTTTCTCCTATCAGCTGGGCTGACATTAGTTGGGGCATCTTCTATATGTTACGTCTCCTGTTATAGTTATTAATATTTTACCGGCGATTGCTCCTACTACACAAGTAAAATAAAGTCACATGAAACAAGCGCTGGTTCTTTTCCGACTTCGCTTTCTGGACACATCAATAAACTTTTTGTGTGGCTGCTACAATCCCTTGAATGGCAAGGTGCTTTTTAGTGGAACTAATCGGCAGTTTCTTTTCTGATGCAGTTTGTTAAACGTGCTGAAGACGTTTATCTGGTGAAAGCTTCGGATGAAGTAGAAATAAATGGTGAATGTGTGTGTCTGACATCTACATTTTCTGCCCATATACCTGGTGAAGTGGGAGCTGAACGCACAGTCAAGTGCTACTACTATATCCCTTCAATGTAAGTATACTGTTCAGGTCTTTTATTTATTGCAGTTCCCTTTCTGATTCTTGCACACCTCCGTGCCGCAGTCTCTCACACTACTTGGCGCAATACTTGCCCTGATATTAAACAGTCATGGTTGTTGACTGCAAAGTGATTATGACGTTTATGAATATTTGGTAACTGGGTAGATGATCCAAAAGGTGCACGTGGTATTTCAGTTTTCTACTGCTTATCAACAAAATAGAGTGCGTGATCTATGTTCTCCATGGCGTGTTCTCCATGCCTTGCATCCATGGCATGCCTTGCATGCCATGGATGCAAGGATGCAAGGCATGGATGCAAGGCATGCCTTCGTTTCAGATATGAGAAGACAAATGTATTAGGCATTTTGTGTTATATTTTAAATAATTGGCGAATATGTTTCTTTCATCTTTTATCTCTATTCCGCGTTTTTTTTTAAAAATGGACAAAATGGCATTTCTATATTTCTGTCTCCTGCTTTCCTCCTCTCTGAAGAGTAGACTGGTGTAATGCCCCTTCCGGTGGCAGTTGCCAGCTTCGCTCCTGGCTTTCCCTTTCCTGTGTACGTGTATATGTTTTCAAATCAAATGAAAATCCGGCAGATCCCACTCCCTGCGGGAATGGATGTTATGCGAAGCTGTGTTACGATAGCCTACCAGGTTAACGAAACAACCATGAGAGAGCACCAAGACGTAGGCGGCTTTTTCATGACCTACCTGACACGCATGTCATGACCTATCATTAATGTTCGAACCCATTTTAGTGTTTTTTGAATGTTAATCTTTTTTTCGCTCAGTCATTCTCATTTTGCTGAGTCATGCTCCTGACTATGCCTTCTGCCATCATCATTTAGTGTTTTCTTCACTTAATGCCCACGTCCGAACCAATTCTAGTAGTTTTTGAGTGTTATTCAGTTTTCGCTAGGGCATTGCTATTTTTGCTGAGTCATGCTCATGACTATGGCCTGGATTCGGAAATGCTCCTAACCTTAGACCGTTTCCCTACCTTACGCAAGGAGTACTTCATGCTACCTAAACGTTAGGAGCCCTCAGAAGGCCATCGCGAATTCCAAAAGCTTCCTTTCACCTTCCCTGCGGAAGGAGCGCCTCATCAAAGGAAGTGAAACATTACAGGCTTTTGCTTTCGAGATTACTTACGAAAAATGAAAAATATTTGTAATAAATTGCCAAAGTAAACTTCCGGCCCTGTTAGAATTGCATTTCTACTTCTACACGAGGGCATAAATTCCGTTTTGTTTCGTTAATGACGTAAAAATAGCTCAAAAATGATGCACATGGCAGAAAAGCAAGCTCATTCTAGCAACTTTGGAAGCATCTGAGAGTTCGGTTGGTCAGGCGTCACTTTCTTTTCCATTCTTTCTTTTATTGCGATAGCAATTATATGGACACTTCAACCAGATTTCTGCCGTCGCCGTCGCCGTGAGGTTCCGTATAGATAAAATCTTCGCCGCGCGCCGTATGCCCGAGCGGAGGCGTGCGGGGACGCGCGCTATCACGGAGAGCGAGCGCACTCAATCTCCCACGCGCAAGCAAGGAAGCGGGCAGTCAGCGCCGGAGAGAGCGGGGGGGGGGGGGGGGGGGGGCTCACTTCTACTCTGCCAACAACCGCGCTCGTCGCTCGCCCGCACCGTCTCTTATCTCCGCACGCCTCTGATCTTTCTATGTGCTGTGCATTCGCCGCTCAGTTTCCGTTGAAGCGATAGACCGCACGTACCTTCGCCCGCTGCGGCGTATCCGCTTGCTGCCAGCGTTTTGACAGTCGTTGTCTGCAGTCATTCAATGTGATCTCTTCATGTTTGTTTGTGCGCGCTCACACCACGCTTGTTCATTCAGTTAGTAATAGTCGGGCCACATTTTCCAACGCACGCTACGCATGCAATACTGCCCGCATCGGCAGTGCAGCGCTACAGGTGTGCCCCTTCGCACGCGCTGCCCACGGGAAGCGCTTTTCATCAACACCTCCGTTTCACACGCGCCTTCTCGTGGTCATCGAATCTCTCTTCATGTCGGTCTACTTACGCCGCAGCACACCTGCTTACTTCATCAGCTCATGTTTACTACAATTCATATTGCTACCAAAGCAGCTCACCTTACTTCGTATGACAGTGCTGTGTTGCTATCGCATTCATTGCTTCGCAACTGTGACTTTTTTTTTGCCTGCGTTTTGTTTCGTGCGTGTGTGTGTGTATTTGCTATGCCGGAAAAACTTATTTCACGGCGGAAGAAAAATTTGCTGTGGATTAACTCAGTTATGCCTGGGTGTGCGTAGCAAGAGGTACGGTTAATCTTATTGTTTAGCTTGGTTCTCTCTATGGCTACATCTTTATCGTTTAGCTTCGTCTGTCTGAACGTTTAGGTTTGGTGCCTCTCGTTAAGTTATGGTTACATTAAAGACTAGACATTTTTAAAGTGTAACGTATTTATTGTGAAAATCTTCGTCTTGTTGTTTCTCAACTGCCACAACGACGGCCCGATGGTCGGTGAGGCGGAAGGATAAGGGGTTGTCGTCCAGTGACTTGAACACGTTTCGGGTGCTACACTCATCTGAATGCACTCGATTTGCCGCTTCGTACTTACGACGCTTCTCGAGGCGCGCGGCTCGTTTTTCCTCCGTCTCGTCTGCGTCGTCTACACTGGGGCTTTTAATGGGTGTATGAGTACAATCATCCACCAAGTAACCCCGGGGAATCCTCCAATGGCATAAAACCTAGTCATGACTGACCTCGCTTCACTGGCGTTTGGCAGCCGAACGTACTTGGGATACAGAGGTAGGCATATCAGCTGTGTCTTACCTCAAATTCATCGGCATATAGAGGGTTAGGATACACTGTACACAGACAAGGTCGCCACAACAGCTTGCATTGCACCCGTTCCGTAAAAACGCAGTGCGGTGAGGACCTTCAACAGAGCAGGTAGCGGCGCTGCTCTGTTGTCAATGTTACAATGCAGTTGCAGCTCTGCCAGTATGCCTGTAACAGCTCGCTTGGAAAAACGATACCGGGCTAGAAACTCCACTTCGTTGCACTGTTCCAGTAGATACAGCCTGTCAATCACATGCCGGACTGGAGTCAATGGTGGAGACTTGTACACAGTCCCGTAAAGAAGTTCACTTGCATGTCGAAGAAACCTTGCATAGCTTTCGAAGCTATCGTCTTCGGATAAATATCGCAAGGCTGTTATCTCGCCGCTCGCTTTTCACAGAAAAACCGAATCACAAAAAATGGCACAAAGTGCAGTCTGTGGAACCAAATTGGACGTCCATACACGGCGGCTGGCTACCGCGGCGTTGGCTGCGCACGGCACCTATCCAAGCCGAGCGTACCGCGTCCAAAGTCCTGCGGAGAAGCATGCGTTCAGGTCGAGGAGCGCGCTTAGGAAGCATGAAGGTAGCATGCCTGCTCCCTAAGCGCAAGGAAGCGCCAAGGAGGCCCTAACTTAGTGCCCCTTAGTAACTGACGTTCCAGAATTGACGCCAGGTCGCCTTACAGCGTGTAAGACGTGCTTAGTAAGGAAAGGAGTGTTTCAGAATCCGGGCCTATGACTTCTACCATCCCCTTTGGTGTTTCCTTCACTCAGTACCCACATTGGAACCTATTTTAAGGGTTTTTGACTGTTAATCTTTCTTCTGTGAGTCATTGTCATTTTTGATGAATCACGCTCATTCTTTAATGCTTCCTGCACTTAGGGCTCACATCCGAACCCATTGCAGTGCTTGAGGGTTAATGTTCTTTTTCGCTGAGTCATTCTCATTTTTGCTGAGTAATGGTCATTATTGGATTCTACTATCATTATCGTTACTATCATAACCATACTTGCACCCATTACCATCACTAATTCTTGATTGTTTGCCATGCTGAGGTATTTCTGACAAATGAGAGCACCAAGACGTAGGCGGCTCTTTAATACCCTACAACACACATTTCATGATATTCATGTACTTACCTATCATTTATGTTCGTCATACAGTGTTGTCTTACTATGCCAATTTTTAACCAAGTTAACTAAACGACCATGAGAGGACTTAGACGTAGGTGACTGTTTCATCACCTACATGACACGCATGTCATGACTTTCATGTCGCCCCGCAGGGGCACCTTGAGTCATCAAGGTGTTGGTGTGTGGCGTCACCACGGACCCCGAGCCCCCATACCAACGCTGTTATCCGTACCGTGGCTATAGGTTGTAAGGTGAAGGGTTAGAAACCGCAAACGGTGGCGGTCGGGATCTTGGTCAAGCCCCGGCCGGTGGGCTCTTGCCTGGCTATCAGGCTGGAAGCTCCGGGACCCTGCTGAGAGTATGAGGGTGAACCTCAGTCGACATATCGGGAACCCTCAGTCTATACATGACGTATGGCATTTTCAAACCCAAAGAAAAATGATCGGTCTCTGAAAAGAGGCCGCACCGAAGTCCTAAGCAAAGAAAAAGTTTTTGAAACCTTTCCAAAGTTCCTAGTTATTCACTCAGATAATGACAAAGAACCCATTACATCGAAATCGGTCTTTAAGATCGCGAAGTCCCTAGAAAGATCAATTGGCAAGGAGTACCAGGCAAAAAATCTCGCGTCTGGTGACCTATTGATCGAAGTCCAAACAAAAGCGCAAAGCGAAGAACTTCAAAAACAAAAAGAAATTGCCGAGCAGAGCGTGACAATCACACCACACCGTACTCTTAATTGCGTACAAGGGGTGATCTCCGAAAAGCAATTGACGAACGAAACAGATGCAGACATCCTAGAAAATATCCGAAGCCAAGGTGTCAGCGCTGTTCGAAGAATCACCATCCGAAGAGCAAACGAAGAGATCAAAACTAAGCACATAGTGATCACGTTCAACCGCAGCAGTCTACCAGAAAGAGTAAATGTGGCATACATCAGTTGTCCCGTGCGAGCTTATGTCCCGAATCCGAGAAGATGTTTCAAATGTCAGCGGTACGGGCATGGCTCACAGTCCTGCCGAGGAAAAGTTACGTGTGCAAAATGCGCAGAACATGATCATCCATCTGAGAACTGCGACAAAACAGTCATGAAATGTCCCAACTGCAGCGGTGCCCACGCGGCGTACTCGCGATCCTGCGAAACTTTCAAAAAAGAGAAAGAAATCATTCAGCTTAAAGCAACAAAAATCTAACTTTTCCGGAAGCGCGCCGAAAACATGCACTGTTTTCAGGCACACGCTATGCGGACGCAGCTCGTCGGGGGGCGGAGCGGCGTCTGGTGTCTACAGGCTGTCAGTACAGCTTCGCTGATCTGGCCTTGCCCCTCGCCCCCCGCGAGCAGCCACAGGCCGCTCAAAAGGCCCCTGCTGTCGAAGCAAGGGCCCCAAAGCCGACCAAGGTGCCCCAAGTGGGTTCTCTTGTAGAGTCCACTGCGGCACCTGCTGTCCCTGCGGTACGTGCCCCTACGGACAGTGTACCGCCAAAGAGCGCGACACCTTCAGGCACCCAGCTTGAACGAGTGCCTTCTGTGTCCAGGCTTTCTGAGGAAGCAATGGACACAACACCCAGTACATCGGGGACGCCTACCCCGAAACACCCTCCTTTGCCCACTGGCAGAGGGAAGGCAGGTCGCCAGCCAGTCGCTGCCCCTGGGAAGGGCACGTGACTAAATATTTCCTACAGTAAAAACAGATTTTCCGTCACCTATCCCACGTTTTTAACATATCAGAAAGTATTAGGACTGCTAACAGCTACTCGATAAAATGGCTTTTATTGTTCACTGGAACTGTCGTGGACTAATACGTAACTTAGGTGACGTAAAGGATATTTTAAATCGGTTCTGTCCCCTAGCCGTGTGCGTTCAGGAGACAAATTTAGGCCCGAAGAACACGAACTTTTTGAAACAATACAAAGTGGTCCGCCGAGACCGTAACACCACTGGTCGGGTTTCAGGTGGCGTGGCCATTATTATGCACTGTAGCACTACTATGCAAGAAATCCGGTTAAATACGTGCCTTGAAGCAGTAGCAGTTAGTGTAGTATCATTTAAAACATTAACTATCTGCTCCATATACATCCCTCCTCATACACAGGTATCAGTTAGAGACTTGGAGGAACTCGTTGAACAACTTCCAGAACCTTTTATATTGGTGGGCGATTTTAATGCGCACAGTCCCTTTTGGGGAAGTCCGACAACAGATGGTAGAGGACAAACTATAGAAGATTTTATCCTAACAAATAACATCTGCATTCTTAACACAAATAACCCAACGTACTGCATACCAAGCACAGGAAGAATGAGTTGGCTTGATTTAGCTCTGTGTTCTCCTGATCTGTACGTCCACCTAAATTGGGAAGTACATGACAATCCATATGGAAGTGATCATCTCCCATGCCTTATACACCTCACACAACCAACTGCAACACCTACTAAACCACGGCGGTGGAAACTACACCTAGCAAACTGGACACTCTACACGACACATGCCGCATTAGAAAAAGAATACGACGAAAGCTTTAGCGTAGAGGAAATAAATGAAAGATTTACTGTCTGCCTTCTTCAAGCGGCATCTGTGTCAATACCCCAAACATCAGGTTTGGCACGAAAAAAACGAAAACCGTGGTGGACAGAAGAGTGTCGTACTGCAAAAAAGAAGCAAAATAAGGCTTGGGGCACCTTCAGGAGGTACCCAACATATGCCAACCTAATAAACTTCAAACAAGCCCGAGCTCAAGCACGTTACATCCGTAGAAGGGCAGAAAAAACCTCCTGGCAAAACTTTGTATCCTCTATCAATAGCTCTACACCAACCAAAAAAGTCTGGGAGGGTGTACGGAAAATGAACGGCGATTACACAGCCTACACAATCCCCCTGTTAACTCCTCCTGGTATTCAAACAACACTCCAAGAGCAGGCGGACATTTTAGGGGAACATTTTGCCCAAGTGTCAAGCTCATCAAACTACAATAGTACTTTCCTTTCTTACAAAAACACAACAGAAAAACAAAAGCTACCTACCAGAGGGGGTACGAAGGAAGAGTATAATAGTCTATTTAGTACAGACGAACTACGTAACGCACTTGCTACACACAAGAAAACAGCACCAGGCCTAGATAACATTCATTACGCAATGCTTCAACACTTATCTGAAGACGCAACAACTGCTTTACTCAAGTTCTTTAACAAAGTGTGGGTTACGGGCACAATACCGCAAGCATGGAAGAAGGCTGTAATCATCCCTTTCTTGAAAACAGGAAAACCACATACTCTACCTAATAGCTACCGTCCAATAGCCCTGACAAGCTGTCTGGCCAAATCATTTGAAAGTATAGTAAACGTCAGACTCATGTTCACCCTAGAGCAGCGTAACCTACTAGATACTAACCAGTGTGGCTTTCGAAAGACACGATCAACATTAGACCATTTAGTCCGGCTAGAAAACACAATACGAGAAGCATTTATACATAAACAACAGTGTCTAGCAGTCTTCTTCGATCTAGAAAAGGCCTACGACACTACCTGGAAGTTCGGAATTCTACGCGACTTGGCGAATATGGGAATAAAAGGTAGAATGTTGAACAGCTTAGCTGACTTTCTCTCAAACCGCACCTTTCAGGTACGCATTGGCACAACCCTCTCGCGCATTTTTATACAAGAAAATGGTGTACCACAGGGTTGCATCCTAAGTACAACCCTCTTTATAGTTAAAATGAATTCAATCGCAAAGATAATACCCAGCTCCGTCGAACATTCTATATACGTGGATGACCTACAAATAGCTTGCCGCTCTTCCAACATTAACACCTGCGAACGGCAGATACAGCTAACTATAAACAGACTGTGTGAATGGGCAGACAAAAATGGGTTCCGATTTTCAAACGAGAAAACGTTGGCTGTGTTGTTCTCACGCAAACGAAGACTCCAGCCAGACCCCAATCTACACCTAAATAAACATGTACTGCCCGTGCGAGAGGAACACAAATTCCTAGGTTTGGTGTTTGATAAATCACTAAGTTTCATCCCCCATATAAACTCATTAAAACAAAAGCAAATAAGGCACTTAACATACTAAAGATTTTATCTCGAAAACGCTGGGGCTCGGACAGAACGTGCATCCTACACTTATACCGATCGTTAGTGCGTAGCATTCTTGACTATGGCTCAGTTGTGTACGGATCAGCAAGGCCGACATATCTTAGAAAACTAGATCCCGTGCATAACCTTGCCCTCCGACTTGCCACAGGTGCGTATAGAACATCTCCCGTTGCTAGCCTATACGTAGAAGCTAATGAACCATCTCTAGATGACAGACGCTCCTTTCTTTTGGTCGCATATTCACTAAAAATCCGCACATTACCTTCACACCCGTGTTTTAACATTATTACGCAGTGCCAAACTAGAACCCTTTATACCAACAGACCCTCTACTATAAGACCGCTTTGCCTTAGATTTGAAGAAATATGCAGAAAATTAAATATCCCACAGGAATATTTGCATGTTTTAAAAAGACCCCAAGCACTACCTCCATGGAATAACCTGCGTACCACCTGCGATTTTTCGCTAACAAGCTTCAAGAAGAGCGAAGTACCACGAGAGCACCTGATCCAAGAGTTCTACGCCATCCAAGAAAAATACCGGGACTTCACAGAGTTTTACACGGATGGATCCAAAACACACGAACACGTTGGCTGCGGAGTTATTGGAATAGGGTGGGAAAAAAGTGTACGTCTACCAAGTCATGCCTCAATCTTCACTGCCGAACTTTTCGCACTCTACCTAGCGGTAACCAAAACAATAGAAGACAACAACCATAACACAGTTATCTACAGCGACTCTCTGAGCGCACTTCAATCTTTAGCGTCCAAAAACAGAGTTTACCAATTATAGGAGAAATACTAAAACTATAGTAGAAGCAACTAAATATAGGAAACGTATAATATTCTGCTGGGTACCAAGCCATGTCGGGATAAGCGGAAATGAAAAGGCAGATAAGTGTGCAGCTATAGCAAAAAATAATCCCGTCGAACACCTAGAAATACCGTCAACCGACTGGATAGCACAATTTCGGCGAGCACTGAAACAAAAATGGCAATTAAGGTGGAACGAAAGCATAAATAACAAACTCCATGTCATCAAACCAACACTTGGTGAATGGCAATCTTGTAGACACCAAGAACGCTTCATGGAAGTAGTTTTATGCCGACTTCGAATCGGACATACACACCTGACCCACAACTTCCTTCTACATAAAGAACAACAACAACCAACTTGTGAGAACTGTGGAGAAATTTCATCCGTAAATCATTTTCTCATCTCTTGTCCGAAACTAGAACGAGAACGGAAGCAGATCTTTCATCACATATACGAAAAAAACATACCTTTTCACCCTGCACTATTAATTGGGGACGAACCTGAAGTAGAACTAAAACATGTCATCACATTTCTTAAAGCTGCACAAATACTACAGAAACTATAAGACACGTGTGCTTTAATACCCCAAGAAAATAACATAAACATACTTAATAACATCCGAAGTTTGCGCTAACCGGCACCTTGTGTTTGGCGCAGGATAGCCACAGTCGCTTTTGTGCCAAAAGACCCGACACACACACACACACTTTCATGTCGCGACCTATCATATATGTTAGTCATACACTCGTGTCATACTATGTCAGTTTTGGTACATACCAAGTAAACGAAACGACCGTGAGAGCACGAAGACGTAGGCGGCTAGATAGATACTGTCAAAGTGGCAAATGCTCACCAAGAAATGCATCGCATTTAATAACAATAATTTAGTCATGCTTGCTTCTGCAATAACAGCAGATCCTGTGATGTTGAAAAATGCTTTAAATGCGTAATATAAAATACAGAATAGTAGCACGAATATAGAAATCCCTAGCTCGAATTCGCTAGACACTAACGGTGTTTGACTGGGAACATTCTGCCGCTGTCATTTGTTAGTTAAATCCGCCTACCTTGACCAAAAAGCATCAAGTACCGAAGAGCACCAGCGCGACACTCTTGCCAGATGCCCACGAATGACTTGACTGTTTCCGCTTTACAATTGGGAGCATGAGCAGGCGTCGTTATCAACCTGCCATCTCGCTGATTTCATGTTGACACTATGGTAAGTCGGCACTTTCTCACACTGTTGTGTATACACATATTTGGGGATTTTCAACAGCACACAATGTATTGGTTATGATAGGAGCCAGGGAATATCCTTGCTGCGTTCATACATGTCTGCCGACTAGTACTGTATGTTTTCCATAAGAATTGCTACTTTGCATGAGTGGATTATTCAGACTTATGCGCTGCTAATACCTGCATTTAAATCCTTTTTCAATGGCAGCAGTCCTTGTCTGAACGTAAATATTTGTGCAACGTCTGCAGCACTAAAAAGATTGTGGGGCAGCTTCACTCTAAGTAGTGCGAGGAGTGGGCAAACAGCGAAGCTGGTGGCACTTCCCTAGCTATAACTTTGCTTTCCTTCACTTAACTTGGTTTGGCTTGGCTGGTTCTTAGCCAAACTTAGCCGACCCAGAGAACGATACTCGGGGTCGGCGCGTATTCTTCTACTGGCCACTTTATAGTGCAGCGTAGCATTGACACGCGAGCGGGCTCGGCACAATGACGCCACGCCAGGGAAAGCGCAGCACTCTATAGTCTGGCGCGAGCCGTGGCCGACATATCCGGCTTTCATCAGCGTGCCCCGCCGACGAACGGCGGATACGTCAGCCTCAATTATACCCTTTCAAAGTGAATGTTCAGCGAGCGAAGTTGGTGCGGACGTTAGAAAAGTAGCACTGCCCCAACTGATGTTAGACGACGTTACACAAGCACCATCACTACAAGCGACGTAGGTCACGCGCGCACGCGCGTGGGCGGAATTGCTACATACATCCTTATTCTTTTAGGCCGTCCGCCAAGCGCGAATGGCTTGTTGAACTAAAGTAGTACTTAAAAGTATATTGCGTCAAAAAATCCATAAAGTACGACCTAAACACAAGCAGCAGGCATGATGGCTTCAGACTGTAATATAATTTTACGAAAAACATAATTATGCGGTTTAAAAATGTTTATTACGACATAAGGCGATAATGACGATATAATGACGGCACAATTCCTGCAGGACGATAAAATTTAAATAGTACGGAGGATTGTATACACGGCACGTTTTGAAAGAAATGTTCGAGTTGATACCAACCTCTTTGGTCAACACTCATGATCTTGTTCTTTAAAATTTTTTTGCCCCTTTCTTGCTATTCCGCTCTTGTCCCCTCGTCTTAGAAACTGCGCCCAGCCAGCCAAGCGCCAGCGCTCATTTTTCTTTTCAGTCTCCCACTTTACAGCCAGCCACAGCCGACATTGACGTGACGTCACTCCACTAACCCTTTAAAACTAACCCGCCGAGGATGAGGAGGCCGCCTTTGACGAAGATAGGTCCTCCTATCGAAACGTTGGCCAGCCTTTCTGAGGCACCTTATCCCTGTTTATAATCCTTTTTCTTGATCTAGTGCAATGAAGAGACAGCGTGATGTTGGATCATGCTTAGGTATCAGCACCATGCGGCCGTCGCGAAAACTAGCCTAAGCTAATGAAAGTGGCACAAACATCTTCCCTGAAGTTAAGATAAAACTCAACGCGTCCGGCCCCGGGGCCGAGCCTCGGTTCATGAAAGTTAATGCCGTCTTCACCTTGTAAGGTGACGGTCATGCACAAAGACGGTCAACGACCTCAAGTGGAGCCTGAGGCAGCCCATTAAGCATTGAACGAGATCCTTGAGTATCATGATTCATTTGCATAGTCATACGCGTCATGTTTTCTAAGTGCGTTGCAAAGAGTGAATAACTACGCATATGAGGTGACATAAGAGGAAGTGCTCTTATGACCTCAGAACAAAATGCACTCGTCTGCCTAAAAATTGAGTATCGTGCAAAGCACAGAACTTCAGGGTGTGTACACGAATTGCCGGCTTTGATCGCCAGGCTAAACCCGCCTGTTGCTACAATTTAGCGCTACCACCACGTCTGCATCGCCAAGCTGCAACTGACAAAAAACGACGCTGTGATAAGGCGTTAGAAACGTCTCTGTAACTCACGCTGCCATGACCGCCTTGACCGCCATGACCGATTGACCCGAAGAGCATTACAGAGCTTCGTGGCAGTATCCGGTAGTTCTTGTGGCATATGTCATCTGAGGGCACGTCCTTCAACTGAAAAATGTAGGTGCCACTGCACCTTCATGGAGTCCCACGGCTCGGGGTCAGGTGTAGAAAGGGAGGCACGGAAGGTTCTTGACAAACAAGAGCGCGAGCGCGCGTCATGTTGAAAGCAGATGCCGAGGTACCAAGGTTTTACTGATGAGGAAGGAGGGCTGCAAACTTCAAAGCATTACTCGCCTATGATCGGAAATATAAACAGTAGATAAAGGAAATATTGTTACACTGCTCTGCCCAATATCGAGGAAGAGGGGCACGAGCTTGAGGGCAGAAGAAGACGCTTCAGTGACTGACTGGTTCTGTCAATCATTGTCAATCGTGTAAATATTGTAAATATATTTTCCTGTGTTGCTTCTTCCCTCCATCACATATTTGGTGGAGGTGCGGGGTACTTTTCTTCCGTCGACGTTCGTTCCGGTTACTCGCAGATTGCCGTCGACGACTTGGATCGCGAGAACACTGCCTTTGTAACGCCCGACGGCTTCATCATCATCATCATCATCATCATCATCATCATCATCAGCCTATATTTATGTCCACTGCAGGACGAAGGCCTCTCCCTGCAATCTCCAATTACCCCTGTCTTGCGCTAGCGTATTCCAACTTGCGCCTGCGAATTTCCTAACCTCATCATCCCACCTGACTTTCTGCCGTCCTCGACTGCGCTTCCCTTCTCTTGGTATCCATTCTGTAACCTTAATGGTCCACCGGTTATCCATCCTACGCATTACATGGCCTGCCCAGCTCCATTTCTTCCGCTTAATGTCAACTAGAATATCGTCTACCCCCGTTTGTTCTCTGATCCACACCGCTCTCTTCCTGTCTCTTAACGTTACTCCTAAGATTTTTCGTTCCATTGCTCTTTGTGCGGTCCTTAACTTGTTCTCGAGCTTCTTTGTTAATCTCCAAGTTTCTGCCCCGTATGTTAGCACCGGTAGAATGCAATGATTGTACACTTTTCTTTTCAACGACCGTGGTAAGCTCCCAGTCAGGATTTGGCAATGCCTGCCGTATGCACTCCAACCCAATTTTATTCTTCTGTAAATTTCTTTCTCATGATCAGGGTCCCCTGTGAGTAATTGACCTAGATAAACATACTCTTTTACAGACTCTAGAGGCTGACTGGCGATCCTGAATACTTGTTCCCTTGCCAGGCTATTGAACATTATCTTCGTCTTCTGTATATTCCTCTTCAACCCAATTCTTACACTTTCTCGACTAAGGTCCTCAATCATTTGTTGTAATTCCTCCCCATTGTTGCTCAATAGGACAATGTCATCTGCAAACCGAAGGTTGCTGAGATATTCGCCATCGATCCTCATTCCTAATCCTTCCCAGTCTAAGAGCTTGAATACTTCTTCTAACCATGCAGTGAATAGCATTGGAGAGATTGTGTCTCCTTGCCTGACCCCTTTCTTGATAGGTATCTTTCTACTTTTCTTGTGGAGAACCAAGGTAGCTGTGGAATCCTTGTAGATATTTGCCAAGATATTCACGTATGCCTCCTCCACTCCTTGATTACGCAATGCCTCTATGACTGCTGATATCTCTACTGAATCGAATGCCTTTTCATAATCTATGAAAGCCAGATAGAGAGGTTGATTGTACTCCGCAGATTTCTCGATTACCTGATTGATGGCATGGATATGGTCCATCGTAGAATACCCCTTCCTGAAGCCAGCCTGTTCTCTTGGTTGACTGAAGTCAAGTGTTGTCCTGATTCTATTGGAAATTATCTTGGTGAATATTTTATACAATACTGAAAGCAAGCTAATGGGTCTGTAATTCTTCAATTCTTTAACGTCTCCCTTCTTATGGATAAGTATAATGTTGGCGTTCTTCCAGCTCTCTGGTACACTTGAAGTTGTGAGGCATTGCGTATAAAGGGCCGCAAGCTTTTCAAGCATGGTATCTCCTCCATCTTTGATTAAATCTACTGTTATTCCATCTTCTCCAGGCGCTTTTCTCCTGGTCATATCTTTCAAGGCCCGTCTAACTTCATCGCTAGTTATAGAAGGAGCTTCTGTATCCGGTTCATCACTATTTCGAATGGAAGAAGCTTGACTGTTTTGGCTACTGTACAGGTCAGTATAGAATTCTTCTGCTGCTTTTACTATGTCATCGAAATTGCTGATGATATTACCATGCTTATCTTTCAGTGCATACATCTTGCCTTGTCCTATGCCTAGTTTTCTTACTTATTTCATGCTGCGTCCATATTTTACGGCTTCCTCAATTTTTCCCACGTTATAATTTCGAATATCCCTTACTTTCTTCTTGTTGATCAGTTTTGACAGTTCAGCGAATTCTATCTGATCTCTTGAGTTGGACTCTTTCATGTTTTGTCGTTTCTTTATTAGGTCCTTTGTTTCTTGGGAGAGCTTCCCTACAGGTTGCTTTGGTGCCTTACCTCCCACTTCAATTGCTGCTTCTGAGATCAGCCTAGTTACGGTTTCATTCATTAGCTCTATGTTATCTTCATCTTCCTGTTCTAAAGCTGCATATTTGTTTGCGAGCACCAGCCTGAATTGGTCTGCTTTTACCCTTACTGCCTCTAGGTTGGCCTGTTTCCTCTTGACTAATTTCACTCTCTCTCTCTTCAAATTGAGAGAAATCCTAGACCTCACTAACCTATGGTCACTGCACTTAACCTTACCTAACACTTCTACATCTTGCACTATGCTTGGATCGGCAGAGAGTATGAAATCTATTTCATTCCTTGTTTCTCCATTAGGGCTTTTCCAGGTCCACTTCCTGTTGCTGCGCTTCCTGAAGAAGGTATTCATTATTCGGAGCCTATTCCTTTCCGCGAATTCTACTAACATCTCTCCTCTTGCATTCCTAGAATCGATGCCGTAGTTGCCAATGGCTTGCTCACCAACCTGCTTTTTCCCCACTTTTGCATTGAAGTCGCCCATGACTTTGAAGTCGCCCATGACCTTTATACTGGTATAAGCCCGACGGCTTATACCAGTTCAAAGTCATGCCCTTCGGCATATGTAATGCGCCAGCTGCATATGAACTCATGATGGACACACTCCTGCATGGCCTGAAGTGGTCCATCTGTGTTTGTTACTTAGACGATGTCACTGTTTTGCTCCTACATTTGCCTCGCACCTGGAGCGCCTCCCGCTCTTTCTTTCTTCTTTTCGCACTGCTGGCCTTCAACTTAATTCATCTAAATGCCACTTCGGCCGCCACGAAATTGCTATCCTCGGTCATCTTGTTGACTCATCTGATGTGCGCCCAGACCCGGACAAAGTCCGTGCCGTACAGAAGTTTCCTGTACCAACCTGTAGTAAAGATGTACGGAGCTTCGCGGATCTGTGTTCATACTTCCGCCGCTTCGTCCACAATTTTGCGGAAGTCGCCCGTCCTCTTACTGCTCTTCTATACGCAGACGTTTCATTTTCTTGGGGTTCTACGCAGGCAACTGCCTTCTCGAACCTTATATCCCTCCTGATTTCTCCACCCATCCTGGCGCACTTCCACCCGTCTGCTCCTACAGAAGTCCGCACTGATGCCAGTGGTCATGGAATCGGTGCCATTTTATGCCAACATCTGCGAGGTCACGACTGCGTCATTGCATACGCCAGCCGTCTGCGTGCTCCCGCTGAGCGTAATTATTCCATCACTGAACGTGAGTGTCTTGCGCTTGTCTGGGCAGTGGCGAAATTTCGCCCTTATCTATATGGTCGCCCATTTAAGGTCACCACAGACCACCATGCGCTCTGCTGGCTTTCGTCCCTGAAAGACCCTACCGGCCGCCTAGGCGCGGGGCGCTACGATTACAGGAATACTCGTACACAGTGGCCTACAAGTCCGGCCGTTTACACCAAGATGCTGACTGCTTGTCCCGCCATCCAGTCGACCATCCTGATTTTCCTGCGACCAATGCTTCTGCTTCTGTATTTTCGCTATCTGCTTTTGCTGACCTCGCTACCGAACAGTGCCGAAATCCCGCCATACGTAGTATCATGGACAAGCTCACATCTGGGTCAAGCGATCTTCTCACAATATTCTCGCAATATTCTCACATCAAATTGTGAAATACGCTGAGCCAAACAGCTTGGCACGCAGGCATGATCTAACCTGCTAGACGACGCACCGCGTCACAATGTCCATACAAACGAAGATCCATGAACTAGTCGATATGCATCCAGCAACGACAAGTTCTGGACTAGACGACGCCACTTCATTGAGTTTAAATAAGGTCGATTCATGCCCTGGCCCTGCACATATGCTCGCGTGTCAAAAACACATTTCACATCCCAACAAGCACCACGTGACGACCATCTAGAAAATAAAAGTCCAGGTGATGAAAAAAATCATTATACTTAGTGGCCTGACCTGGTTCGTATATGCACAAAATACGTAACTTAAATGAAGATAGTACATAGTCAAATGTCAATATCCTCTCTGTCCCGTCATTATTGATGGAACAGACATTAATTTTATGAAGATGTTGAATTAGCAATGAGCAAGGTGCCAGCTCAGTATACTGTCACGTAGTAGTGAGGCTGACGAAAACAGTCGCAAAACTGTGTATGACGAAACGGATTCTTTATTGGGCGAACCTGTGCCCACAAAAGCAAGCTAGACTCAAACCACAACGATAGCGGCGAACACAGTCGGCAATCGTCGAAAATCTGATCAGCGGCGAAACGCGTCGGCTTATATACCTGAGTCATCGAAGGTTCCAGATTAATCCCTGATGCCCGCGGGTCTTCCAGAAAGTTCTAGACAATTCGCGTTGGTCAGCTGGTGGAAAGCGGCCACCGGTGAAAAATAAACATGTATGTAATACCCCGAACGGGGTCTTTAAGGTAATAAAATGAAATGAAATGAAATGTATACGTGTCAATACCCTCCCCTTAAAAAGCATCGTCCCGATGCTACAAACACGAAAGCGAAAACAAAACCACGCGTACAGAAAGGGGCAAAAATAACAAAGCAACAAAGGACCTAAGTTCGTCAGCGGGCGTAGAAAGGCTTAAAACGCACCACGTGGATGACTTCAGGTCGTGCGCGGCGCCGCTGTGATTGCGAAATACCGTCTGGCACGACCTCATAGTCCAGTGCGCCAATACGTCGGATGATCTTATATGGTCAGAAATAGCGACGCAACAGTTTCTCGCTAAGTCCTCGTCGGCGTATCGGAATCCAGACCCAAACACGGTCGCCGGGCTGGTACTCGACGTAGCGTCGTCGAAGATTGTAGTGTCGGCTGTCGGTCCTCTGCTGGTTCTTGATGCGCAGGCGGCCGAGCTGTCCACCTTCTTCGGCACGCTGCAAATAGGTGGCAACGTCGAGAGTTTCTTCGACGGAGACATCCAGTAGCAAGGCGTCAAGCGTCGTTGCCGGTTTCCTTCCGTAGACCAGGTTGAACGGCGCCATGTGCGTCATTTCTTGCATGGCGGTGTTGTATGCGAAGGTCACGTACGGAAGGATGGCATCCCACGTCTTGTGTTCGACGTCGACGTACATTGCCAGCATGTCGGCGATGGTCTTATTTAGGCGCTCGATGAGGCCGTTCGTCTGCGGGTGGTAGGCGGTGGTCCGGCGATGACTTGTCTGGCTGTAGCGCAGGATGGCTTGAGTTAGTTCAGCCGTGAAGGCCGTACCTCTGTCGGTGATGAGGACTTCTAGGGCACCGTGACGCAGGAGGATGTTCTCAACGAAGAATAGGGCTACCTCGGCAGCACTGCCTTTGGGCAAGGCTTATGTTTCGGCTTAGCGGGTGAGGTAGTCAGTAGCTACGACGATCCATTTATTCCCGGACGTCGACGTCGGAAAAGGCCCCAGTAAGTCCATCCCGATCTGCTGGAACGGTTGGCGAGGTGCCTCGATTGGCTGTAGAAGTCCGGCTGGCCTTGTCGGCGGTGTTTTGCGTCGCTGACAGTCTCGGCATGTCCTTACGTAATGGGCGACGTCGGTAGAGAGGCGAGGCCAGTAGTATTTTTCTTGTATCCTCGCGAGAGTGCGGGAAAAACCGAGATGTCCAGCCGTTGGGTCGTCATGGAGAGCTTGCAGAACCTCTGGACGCAATGCTGGGGGTACCACGAGGAGGTAGTTGTCTCGGAGAGGCGAGAAGTTCTTCTTTAGGAGAATGTCGTTTTGCAAGAAAAACGACGCCAATCGTGGCCTGAACACCTTCGGCACAATAACGGTCTTGCCTTCCAGGTAGTCTACAAGGCTCCTTAGTTCCGGGTCGGCTCGCTGTTGTTCGGCGAATTCGTCGGCACTGATGGGTCCCAAGAAAGTGTCGTCATCCTGGTCGTCTTGAGGAGGCGTTTCGACGAGGGCGCGAGACAAAAAACGGCATCAGAGTGCTTTCGCCCGGAATTGTAAACGACGGTGGTGTCGAATGCTTGAAGTCTCAGGCTCCATCGTGCGAGGCGACCTGAAGGATCCTTCAAGTTGGCTAGCCAACACAAGGCGTGGTGGTCGCTCACAACTTTAAAGGGCCTGCCATAGAGGTAGGGGCGAAACTTTTATGTAGCCCAGATGATGGCGAGGCACTCTTTTTCTGTTGTGGAATAATTTGCTTCCGCCTTCGATAGCGACCGCCTAGCGTAACTTACAGCCCTTTCTAGTCCGTCAGTCCTCTGCACAAGTACGGCGCCGAGTCCTACGCTGCTTGCGTCGGTGTGGACTTCGGTATCGGCGTTTTCGTCGAAATGCGCAAGTATTGGCGACGATTGCAGGCGTCGCTTCAGTTCTTCGAATACTTCGACTTGCGGCGTCTCCCACTTGAACTCGACGTCGGCCTTCGTGAGATACGTCAGTGGCTCAGCGATCTGTGAAAAATTCTTGACGAAGCGCCTGTAATAGGCGCACAGTCCAACACATCTACGCACTGCCTTCTTGTCAGCGGGCAGAGAAAAGTTGGAGATGGCCGTAGTTTTCTGAGGGTCGGCGCGCACTCCAGGCTTGTTGATGACGTGGCCCCAAAAACGAGAGCTCCTCATATGGGAAGCGGCACTTTTCGGGCTTTAACGTGAGTGAGGAGGTTTTGATTGCTTGAAAAACTGTTTCAAGGCGCCGCAGGTGTTCTTCGAAGCTTGAGGCAAACACAACGACGTCGTCCAAATAGACGAGGCAAGTCTGCGACTTCAAGCCTGCCAGTACTGTATCCATGACGCGTTGGAAAGTCGCATGTGCCGAGCAAAGACCAAACGGCATGACCTTGAACTCGAACAGTCCGTCTGGTGTTATAAAGGCAGTCTTCTCCCGGTCCTTCTCGTCGAGTTTGATTTGCCAGTAGCCGGTTTTGAGGTCCATCGACGAAAAATACTTTGCGTTGTAGAGTCGATCCAAGGCGTCGTCCATTCGTGGGAGGGGGTATACGTCCTTCTTCGTGATCTCGTTGAGGCAACGATAATCGACGCAGAAACGTAGGGTTCCAGCCTTCTTCTTCACTAACACCACGAGGGACGCCCACGGACTCTTGGACGGCTGGATGATGTCGTCGCGTAGCATTTGGTCGACTTGTTGCCTTATGGCCTCGCGTTTGCGCGCCGAAAGTCGGTACGGGCTCTGACGGAGTGGGCGGAAATTTTTGTCGGTTATGATGCGGTGCTTGGCGGCAGGGGTTTGTCGAACTTTTGAGGACGACGAGAAGCAGGCCTTGTATTGCAGGAGCAGAGCTTTTAGTTGTTCTTTCTTATGCCTGGGAAGGTTCTGATTGACGTCGAAAGTGGGTTCAGGTACTGTAGTCGTCGTTGCAGGTGCACTAGAATCCGTGAAGGCGAAAGCACTGCTGGCTTGTACTATTTCGTCGATGTAGGCGACCATGGTGCCTTTGTTAATGTGCTTGTATTCGGGGCTGAAGTTCGTGAGCATCACCCTTGCTTTCCCTGCACGTAGCTCAGCTATGCCTCTAGCGACGCAAATTTCACGGTCGAGCTGTAAGTGATGATCGCCCTCGATGACGCCCTCCATGTCTGCAGGCACTGCGGTACCGACGGAAATCATTACGCTGGAGAGAGGCGGAACGGTGACTTGTCCTTAAGCACATTCAAGGAATGGTAACTTATGCTTGTATCCGGTGGTATCGCGTTGTGCGTTGAAAGCGTTATCGACTTGGACCTTAAGTCGATGACTGCACCGTGTTGATTTAGAAAGTCCATCCCTATGATGACATCCCTGGAGCAATGCTGCAGGATTACGAAGCTCGCCGGGTAAGTGCGGTTGTTTACCGTGACTCGCGCTGTGCAGATTCCAGTCGGCGTTATTAGGTGGCCTCCCGCTGTCCGGATATCGGGTCCTTGCCAGGCTGTTCTCACCTTCTTCAACTTGGCGGCAAACGGGCCACTGAAGACGGAATAGTCGGCTCCTGTGTGGACGAGAGCTGTGACGTTATGACCATCGATTAGCACGTTTGAGTCGGTAGACCATCGTCTGGCGTTGCGGTTAAATTGTGGCGTCGGATCACGGCTGCGTCGGCTTGCTCCGCTGCTGATACGTCCCGTTGGCAGGTCTTCTTTCGGCGGCGAAGTGTTGTCGTCAAGGCTCTTGCCAGGCGGCGTGCTGATAATTCATCGTGATGATTCGCGAATCTTCTTCGTGGGCGGTGGAGGATCTTCGGCATTGCGTCGTACAGCAACCTCACCTCCATCGGTTGCTGCTTTCAGTTTCCAGGATAAGGACTCACGGACCGGCCCCGGGCTGGGCCAGTGTAGGGTCGGCGCTGCGGCGACAGGTAGCGTCCCGGCGATGGCGAACGCGAAGGACGTCGTGGTCTCCATTGCGTTCCGGCGATGTAGTCGGCGATATGACGTGGCCGCTCGCCAAGCTGTGGACGTGGCGCGTTGACGGCGAACCCTCGTAGGCCCATCTCGCGGTATGGGCATCCGCGGTAGACATGGGCGGCTTCCCCGCAGTGATAGCAGAGCGGGCGGTGGTCGGGGGCGCGCCAAATGTTCGTCTTCCTCTGGTAGCTGCGCTGACCGACGGGCGGGTGTGCTGGCGGCGGCGGCGGTGGACGACGGAACTGCGGCGTTACGGGGCCCTGGCGCGAGCGCGGAGAGGTGCCTTGACGACGGGCGACGGCGGCGTAGTTCAGCGCTTCCGGCTGGGGTTGCGGCGATTGTGGCTGCACATCGGGAACTCCAAGTGAGCGCCGAACTTCGTCTTTGACGACGTCGGCGATAGATGCCACGTGAGGCTGCGACCTGGGAAAGAGCTTATGCAGCTCCTCGCGAACGACCGCTCTGATGGTCTCGCGCAGGTCGTCGGCGCCTAGCGCTTCAGCGTCGGCGTAGTTGATCAGGGCACGGCGGTTGTATTGCCTGACGCGCATTTCAAGAGTCTTCTCGATTGTTGTAGCCTCGGAAAGAAATTAGGCGACAGTCTTGGGCGGGTTGCGCATCAATCCGGCGAATAGTTGCTCTTTGACACCCCGCATCAAGAACCGAACTTTCTTTTGTTCAGACATGTCGGAGTCGGCGTGGCGGAAGAGGCGAGACATCTCCTCAGTGAAGATCGCGATGCTCTCCTCAGGCAATTGCACTCTGGTTTCTAAGAGAACCTCTGCCCTTTCCTTTCGTACGAAGCTCGTGAAGGTCCTCACGAAGTTCTCACGAAAAAGGTCCCACGTAACCAGGTCCGAGCAGCGTCATCCACCGAAAAATAGACATGGCGCAGCTTGTCGTCATCGCTCCATTTGTTGAACGCCGCGGTCCGCTCGTATGTCTCCAGCCAGGTTTCAGGGTCTTCAGCCGATGATCCATGGAAGGTCGGTTGCTCCCGAGGTTGTTGCATCAGGATGGGGGACGCTGGGGCTGCCATTGGGGTCGTTGACTTGGCCTTGATCACTGTAGTCTTCTCGGGAAGAAGTCCGTACTTCGGCAGAAGTCCTTGCTGCCGACGGCTAGCTCGCTGGTTCTTGGCGATGTTGGCGTTGTCCTCTGGTTTCGGACTTGGATCGCGGCTTTGCGGGGGCGTTCGCTGCATGAACGCACTAGCACCTTCACCAGATGTCACGTAGTAGTGACGCTGACTAAAGTCCCTATAAAAGAAAAGTACCGCCATCTACTCTTTCCTCCGCCGCCTCCTCTCCTAAAGCGCTTGCTTTTTTCTTTACTTTTTACTTGCGAAAGCCAAATCGACAGTGGCGCACCTAGAAAGTCCACGTTGAAGCTTTCAGGCCGGGCGCGCGCCGCCGCCGCCGCCGCCGGCGACTGCGGCTGCGCAGAGGACTTTCAACATGGCTCTGAGGCGGAAAAAAAGAAAATATAAAGAAGTGAAAAGCGCGCGCTATCGTCGTCCAATCAGAGATACAGGAGAGAGAGAAGTGGCGTTTGTGAAAGGATGGCGGTACTTTTCTTATATAGGGACTTTAACGCTGACGAAAACAGTCGCAAAACTGTGTATGACGAAACGGATTCTTTATTGGGCGAAACTGTGCCCACAAAAGCAAGCTACACTCAAAGCACAACGATAGCGGTGAACACAGTCGGCAATCGTCGAAAATCTGATCAGCGGCAAAACGCGTCGGCTTATATACCTGAGTCATCGAAGGTTCCAGATTAATCCCTGATGCCCGCGGGTCTTCCAGAAAGTTCTAGACAATTCGTGTTGGTCATACAATCAGATAACATAAGCGTCGGTGAAAACAGGCAATGGAAAGAAGCATCGATAACGTTCTAGAAACTTCCGATACAGGCGCGTCCTGCGGCGAGCGATAACGTTTAACATTTGTTAGCCGGTGGAAAGCGGCCACCGGTGAAAGATAAACATGTATACGTGTCAATACTGTAGTCATTGGTGACTCCGATACAAAAGTGGGGAAAAAGCAGGCTGGTGAGCAAGCAATTGGCAGCTATGGCATCGATTCTAGGAACGCTGGAGGAGAGATGTTGGTCGAATTCGTGCGAAGGAATAGCCTCGGAATAATGAATACCTTCTTCAGGACGTGCAGCAACAGAAGTAGACCGAGAAAAGTCCTAATGGATAAACATGGAATGAAATAGATTTCATATTCTCTGCCGATCCTAGCATAGTGTAGGGTATAGAGTGTTAGGTAGGGTAAAGTTCAGTGGACCATAGGTTAGTGAGGTCTAGATTTTCTGTCTCAAGAGAGAAAGAATAAAATTAGTCAATAAGGAACAGGCCTACCTAGACGCAGTAAGGGCAAAAGCAGATCAATTCAGGCTGGTGCTCGCAAACAAATATGCAGCTTTAGAACAAGAAGATGTAGACAACATAGAGGTAATGAATGAAACCATAACTAGGCTTATCTCAGAAGCAGCAATCGAAGTGGGAGGTAAGGCACCAAAGCAACCAGTAGGTAAGCTCTCCCAAGTAACAAAGGATATAATAAAGAAACTGCAACACATGAAAGTGTCAAACTCGAGAGGTCAGATCGCTGAACTGTCGCTGAACTGTCGATACTGATCAACAAGAAGAAATTAAGGGATATCCGAAATTATAACGTGGAAAAGATTGAGGAAGCAGTAAAATATGGACGCAGCATGAAATCACGCAGTGCAAAAAAATCTTTGCATGCGACAAGGCAAGATGTGTGCACTGATAGGTAAACATGGGAATATCATCAGCAATTTAGATGAGATAGTAAAAGCATCGGAAGAATTCAATACGAACCTGTACAGCTCCCAGAGCATCCAAGCTACTTTCATTTGAAGTAATGTTGAACAGGATACAGAGGCTCCTTCTCTAACTAGGGATGAAATTAGAAGGGCCTTGAAAGACATGACCAGGGGAAAAGCTGCTGGAGAAGATGGAATAACAGTAGATTTAATCAAAGATGGAGGATATATCATGCTTGAAAAGCTTGCGGCTCTTTGTTTGCAATGCCACATGACTTCAAGTGTACCAGAGACCTGGAAGAACGGCAGCATTATACTAATCCTTAAGAAGGATGACGCTAAATAATTGAAGAATTATAGACCCATTAGCTTGCTTTCAGTATTGTCAAAATACTCACAAAGATAATTTCCAATAGAATTGGGGCAACACGACTTCAGCCAACGAAGAGAACAGGCTAGTTTCAGGATGGGATATTCTACGATGGATCATATCCATGCCATCAATCAGGTAATAGAGAAATCTGCGGAGTACAATCACACCGCTCTATATGGCTTTCATAGATTATGAAAAAGCACTTGATTCAGTAGAGATACCAGCAGTTATAGAGGCATTGCGCAATCAAGGAGTACAGGAGGTATACGTGAATATCTTGGCAAATTTCTACAAGGATTGTACAGCTATCTTGGTCCTCCATAAGAAAAGTAGAAAGTTACCTATCAAGAAAGGGGTCAGGCAAGGAGACACAATCTCTCCAATGCTATTCACGGCATGTTTAGAAATACTCAAGTGCTTAGACTGGGAAGGCTTAGGAGTGAGGATCAACGGCGAATATCTCAGCAACCTTCGGTTTGCAGGTGACATTGTCCTATTCAGCAACAATAGGGACTAATTACAACACATGATTGAGGAATGATTGAGAAAGTGTAAGAGTTGGCTTGACGTATAATATGCGGAAGAAAAATATACTGTTCAATGGCCTGGCAAGAAAACAAGAATTCAGGATAGGCAGTCAGCCTCTAAAGTCTGTAAAGAAGTACGTTGATCTAGGTCAATTTAGTCACAGGGGACCCTGATCAAGAGAAAGAAATTCACAGAAGAATAAAATTGGAATTTAGTGCATATGGCAGGCATTGCCAAATTATGACTGGGAGCTTACCACTGTCATTGAAAAGAAAAGAGTACAATCATTGCATCTTACCAATGCCAACATATCAGGCGGAAACTTGGAGGTTAACAAAGAAGCTCGAGAACGAGTTAAGGACCGCACAAAGAGCGATGGAACGAAAACTAAGGTGGGGTAATGAAGTTAGGAAATTAGCAGGCGCAAGTTGGAATCAGCTAGCGAAAAACAGGGGTAATTGGAAATCACAGGGAGAGGCTTTCGTCATGCAGTGAACACAAATATATGATGATGATAATGATGATGATGACGGAACGCCTGTGCATTTAGTCAGCCATATTTAGTCATAAAAGCATCACTAAATTGACCTGGTCGTGTTGTTCAAATCGGCACCCACGGAAAAAGTCCAGGTGACATGCACTTCACACGCCGCAAGGCACGCTTTGACCCTCCCGAAGAAGACCGAGGTTTCTTAGGTCGCTGTAACTCGGTGCGGCGATGTGGGGTGCCTTCAGAGCCAGAGGCTGACTTGTGGGCACGCTTTTTTCGTGCCACCACTATTTCGGCGTCAAGACACTCGAGGCTTCGCAAGAGTCTAAGGCCACTGTCAACTGTGAGGCAGAAGCTGTTTTCTGATATCTTGGTAGCGGTAGGCTGGCGGGATCCGTGTCATCGCAGGGGACAACTTCGGTAGCCGGGAGGTCATTCAGATGCAATGGCGCAATGGCTTTTGTAGAACAGCCACAAATCTGGCGTGGTATTGTAAGTGACGCTATGGAGGCGGTCGAAGCGAAAACAGTGTATCGACTGTTGAAATCGTGCACACCTAAAAAGTTTGCACCCTATGGAGATTATCTTGTCCCACAGTCGTTATCTGCCTTGCCCGCATTTTTTTCATTAACGCTGCAAGCTCGGTACTACAAGGTCAAACGGCACACGCGTTATAAGCATGACACTGCATTTTCTACAGGAAAGTAGCTAGCGCAGTGTTTTCAAGGAAGAAAACGTAAGGAAGTCAGATGAAGATTATTGTTGCAGGACAAGATACGCCCGTAAAGGTGGAAACAATAATAGTGTAGTGTTTGGCGCTTTAGCGATGTTTAGAACATCGGCGCGATTAGGAAGATTGGTGGTGGCAGCCGAAGTGGAGACGCTATCGGCCCCAAAATGCCTGTCCTTTGCTGCCTGGAAGGCCAGCGAACATTGTACGTTGTGATTGGCGAGGAGTGAGGCCACTTCAACAACAGCATGGTCTTTTTTTGCGGTCGAGGAGGACATTGACTTGACGGGTTATTGATTGAGTCGGATATTCAAACGTAATTTGGTTGCTACATTTCCTCAATACCAGGAGTTCTGATTTAGTACGGGAGCAGCGATGTCCGCAAGCATGGTCGATGTGCTCTATAGAATCCGCTGCCCGTTTGAGTGCTTCTTCCAACTTCCCCATGCTGCCGGTGTTGGTCTATATAGTAATATCATCTGCGTATACAGCGTGATTGATTCCAGGCATCTCATTGAGTGCCCTAGGAAGGTCCACCAGTGCTATAGTAAACAGCAGTGGCGAGATTATTGCCCCTTGTAGTGTGCCAGAGTCCCCCATTGTGATGGGGGAGATCTGGCGTCGCCAGCTTGTATGGTCAGGTGACGGTTGTGCAGGAAGCCGCACACGTTGTCGCATGTAGGCTGTCCGATTCCAATTCTAGCCAAGTTGGTCAGGATGGCCGAGTGCCCGACATTACGAAAGACTCCCTGAAAGTGAATTGCCAGAATGGCGCGTTTGTGTTGCGTGGCTCCACTGGGGGGATCGATTATGCCGTACTTTAGTTGAAATGGAACGTCTTGTGCCGATAAATGTGCTCTAAAGCCAAACATTCTATGTGGGAAGAGGTCGTTAGCTACCATGTATTCAGTGATCCTGATTTGAAGTGCCTTGTCCATTACCTTGCTTGCACAGGAGGTGAGGGAGGTGGGACGAAGGTTGTCAATGTTGATAGCTTTCCGGGTTTTCAGGGTATGGGATGGGCTTTCCGGATACAGCATATCTGTCAATCGTTCAGCTTTCAGTTTCCACAGGACTGCCGTGCTATCCACATAACCTTGTCAACAGGGCGCTACCGGTGGAAGGCGCTGCTGTAATTCCTCGTGATCAATATTACTGGCAATATGCAATTGAAAATTATCGCTCATAAGGTTGATAAACAAAGTGCAGCATGGAGGCCCTTTAGAACCGTAACGCTAGTACGATCAGAAACAGAAATTGTGACTTTACACTGCAACTCTCCTATTGTGCTTACTTCATTATATAATTCTACATGATACAAGCAGTGTGCCTATATATCTTGCTTTCTTTTCCAGGGCTGGTTATGAATCAAAAGCAGTTGCGTAAGTAATTTTGGAGCTTTCATAATATTTGGGATTAAAATTTCACCGGTTTGTTGGGGCGGCAAAGCCCTTTGCAAAGTGTTTTTAAGAGTGCACACAGGAAGGTGAGTTCGTATAACAGTATTAATTTGTCTTCTGATCTGCGTACCCTAATTTTTGTCACATTCGAAGCTATACAAGGCATTACGCCATATATTTTGATTGCCTTCACATGTAATATACTATTTAGTTACTTCGCCACGCCCTTCTATAATGTTTCGACAATGAAAGAAAATGGAGCAAGCAGAATAAAGCGCCAAACGACAGGACGAAGAGAAGGACACAGACCACAGAATTGACTAACAACCAAGCGTTTTTATTCTTTGAGTCAACATATACAGGGTGTTCAAAATTAAGCTTTGTGGAATTTTTAAAATCGCCGGTGGCAGGTAACATAATTCATATTGTTGAGCAGGGTCATTCGATGAGGCGGGCATTAGTAGCACGAGAAATCAAAACACAAAATCAACTAATAAACAAAAATTGACTAACGAACTTCTTAGTTGACTACTTTACTACACATACTGCAAATTACGAACTGTAGTCGGTTAGCATTTCAGGCGTATGTTTGCAGGCACCAGTTTGGAGATATGCGCCATCAAACTCGCCGTAAAAATGCACTGTTGAGGCAATGCAAATTAACTGGAACGCCCGTGTATTTCGTCCCACGCTTTGGGAAATATCTCGCAACTGGTGTCGTCCTTGAAATTCATTTCAAGTGGTCTTGCAAACTCGCCGGCTACAATTCGTAAATTGCAATATGTGTCGTAAAATAATTACCTGAGAAGTTTATTATTCAATTTTTTTAATTAGTTGAATATGTGTTTCGATTGCTCGTGCTAATAATGTCCGCCTCTTCGAGTAACCCAGCTCAACGATAAAAATTAGGCTACCTGCCACAGACGATTTTTAAAATTCAGTAAAGCTTAATTTTCAACACCCGGTATATACTCTACCACTGTCGCGTAAATAAAATACCATATCACGAAAATGCAGATCAATAAACCGTATGCTTTGAAGCATTGAAGTGCTATAGATCACGTTTATTATTCTATTTAGATTACAAATAATTAATAAGAAACAGTGCAAAAGTCTTACCTTCGGTCAGTCCTTACCTTAATTTGATACCTGTAAAATAACCAACCTTAACATGAGTCACACCTTTAAAATGTTGCACCAGAATCCACGGTAGTATTCCGTTGCACACTTTATGATATCCTATTTTTTTAAGTGCTTGCCCCTAGCATACCTTGGTTTTTGATAGTGTGGAATTGCTCATTAAGAAGCAAGTTCGGCGACTGAAGAGGCCCATGTGCGATTTCTGCAAACTGACTTTAGATTTGCGTCGTCACTCTTAGCTATCCTTCTAAATGAAGTTGAATGAATGAGACTTCAGGAACACAACTTACAAATTACTGGCTAAGATAAACAAGTAAACAAGCCAATTTCAGCGCAGTACACGCACGGTAACATATTATACTATGACTGCTGATAATTCCGCTTCAAAGAAAATTCGAGAATCTGCAGATTGCGTTGATGTCTGTTTTAAATAAGCGTTCAGATTAATTTTGTTTATTTTTATTGCATATACGAAGAAAGGTACAGAAATCAGTGGTAGAGCAATGCTTATCCGAGGCGTCTGCACCAGTCAAACAAGAAGATAAGGCATTTCAATTACGTAGTGGCAAGTTCGCAGAACGTAGAAAGGTTTCATAAACAGAAGATGAGAATAAATTTAAAAAATAAAAAGGTACTCTTTTTCATCGATATTGAATTGAGGTAAGTATGGCCCTTTGGTACCCCTTCTTTGAGCTCATTGCATAGTTGGGGTATCGGATCCAGGAAGTTTGATGCACTCAGGTAGCATCAAGCTCATAAAGCAAAAGTCTTACCTTCGGTCAGTCCTTACCTTAATTTGATACCTGTAAAATAACCAACCTTAACATGAGTCACACCTTTAAAATGTCGCACCAGAATCCACGGTAGTATTCCGTTGCACACTTTATGATATCCTATTTTTTTAAGTGCTTGCCCCTAGCATACCTTGGTAGCATAGTCAGCTGATAAAGGTCGCGGACTACGGAGCACATTCTGGCAAAAAGATGATTCAGATCCGCCTCCGTGGTCCGAGTGGCACTGGCTAACCCTCCCGCCCCCCAACGCTACACATATTTAAGTACTCATTTATGTGGAGATCAGAATAACCGCCGTAGAAGAGTTCAATTGGGGTCTGCAACATGCAGGTAATGGGGACATTCTGACTTCGGCGCACACCAGCGGCAAAATGTATTTTTATTGCTTTAGCAATTATATGAGAACAACAGGCGGATTTCTGCCGTCACCATCGCCATGAGATTCCGTATAAAGTCCAAGGGCAATAACATCGTCGCCGCGCACCGTATGTTACATGTGCGAGTGACAGCGTGAGAGGTTCAGATGGCGATCCCGGCTCAATCTCGCCTACGAAAGGGAGGGGACTGGAAGGAAGCGCTACGTCTTCCAGTCGTGCGCTACGCTCCGTAGGGAGGGGTGGGAGGCGAGGCATTTTTCGCCACGCGCGCGAGGTCGAGCCGCTGTAGCTTGAAAGCCGTCTGCGGCGGGGATGGTGTCCGCCTTGCGCTGTGTTCTTGCGGCTTAGATCGCGTTGATGCGAGTGGAGGCTCGAAGGTCTATTCGCGCACCACTGCGGCCGCGCTTACTCACTTCAGTGGTTTGACGGGGAGTTTTCGCGGTCATCAACTGAGCTGCGTTCATGTTTGCTTGAACCATGCTTATAATGTAGCTAGTATGCCTATATTTATGAGTTTATAAGGCCGATAAAAACTAATGTTGTTATTTCGTATGGCTGTCCAGTAACTTGCTATCGCAATCGATGCTTCACCTTTCGGGCGAAAGTACCACTGATGCGAAAGCATTCTACAGCTGCTTCCGTCGGAAATCGGTCCGTCGTCGGTCCATCTGCCTGTAATGTCTTACATGAAGCGCTCCGTATGTATACATGGGGGGGTAACACGAGAATGACTGACGACTACGTATGACTACAGAGATTTCTGATTAATTTTTATTTTTTATTTATTACATACTGCAGACCCTTGGGTCCCAAGCAGGTGGGTAGTTTAAAAAAACCAGTCATATTACAAGATGCGACAATACAAACTGTGTGAAGATTAACGCAATAACATAGATAATAAAACACAAAAGAGCAACAATAGAATATGTTTCAAGATTAGTGCAATAAGATATAATAGAACAGAATACAAAACAACAACGGAATCTGTTCCTAGATTTTTGCAAAAATAGTGCTACAATACCAGATGTGAAATGGTGCAACAGTGATACTTCGGTGTGGTAGGAAAGACTAAGATGTCTGGATTAATTCGTTCCAATCTAAGACCGTGCGTGGAAAAAAGGAATACTTATAAGTGTCAGTTCTAGCAAAATAAGGTGTTAAAGAGTTGGACTGATGGTGCCTTGTAGGTCTGGTTAGTAAGGGTGATAGATACGGTGATGGATCTATCGAGAGTTCATGATTAAGAAGCAGTGAGAGGAAGTCGATTCGGAACTGTTTTCGACGCGTTTTAGGAAGGGGAATGTCAACTGGCTTGCATTATTTTGGATGGAGAGTCAGTTCGTGATAATTTGTTGTAAATAAACCGGACTGCTTTCCTCTGTATTCTTTCAAGACACTTAATGTTTATTTGAGTATACGGGTCCCAAACTGCACTGGCGTACTCCAATTTAGGTCTGATTAAGGAATAATAGCAAAGTAGTTTAACATTGCTTGGGGTGGTTTGAAGTTTATGTTTTAGGAAGCAAAGCTTTCGAAAGGCCGATGAACAAATATTGATAACATGTATGTTCCAGGATAAATTACTTCTTAATTTAACACCTAAGTATTTGTAATTGTCAACTTTTTTCAATGACGATGGGCCAAGTCTGTAAGTAAAAGACAGAGGTGTTTTTTACGTGTTATAGGCAGGAATACAGTTTTGTCGGTGTTAACAACCATCCCCCAATCTTTTCACCACTTCTATATCTTATTAAGGTTGTTATTCAGCTAAATTTGATCATCGTAACAAAAAACTTCTTTTAACAAAACGCAGTCATCTGCAAACAGCCGGATTTGCGCACCAGGAGTTATTACATTTACAATATCATTAATATAAGCCAAGAAGAGCAGGGGGCCAAGGACACTACCCTGTGGAACCCCTGACGTGACTGGAAGACTGCCAGAAAGTTGTTCTCCAATTCAGTGTGTTGTTTCCTGTTAGTCAGGTATACGGAAATCCAGTTGATAAAGATTACAGGGATCCCAAGGACTTTAAGCTTTAAAATTAGTTTATCATGCGGGACCTTATCAAAAGCTTTACTAAAGTCAAGAAATATTACGTCTATTTGGCCGTTACGATCAAGCGATAAAGCGAACGAGTGAACTACCGTTATAATTTGGGTTACCGTAGAATACGCTTTTCGAAAGCCGTGTTGGTACTCGGTTAATGCAGCATTATTTTTCAAACATTTGTGTATACAATTAGCAATTATATTTTCTACAAGTTTACAGCACTGGGAGGTTAGTGATATTGGTCTATAATTCTGCATAAGTAACCGGTCGCCTTTCTTAAACACAGGGACAACCCGGGCAGTCTTCCAGTCATTTGGCAATTGTGCAGTAATGAGGGAGACACGGAATAAAATCACAAGAAATTTGGCAAGAATTTCAGCATATCGCTCAGAAATACGTTAGGAATTTCGTCCGGACCACATGAGCTCTTTGTTTTCAAGTTACGCAGCATATTAAATACACCAGCATAAGATATGAAATTTACATCTGTTAAATGGAGCGGTGTGACATCGCATGCGGACACCGTTGAACCAGAGAACACTTTGAAAGTAATTGTTGAAGTGCTAAGAAATGGCACTCCGATCCGTCACTGCATTCCCGTCAACTGATATTTGCGAAACTGGTTACTTCTTTTCTTTTATGTACTGTCAGAACTCAGCAGGACATTTTTATGAAGTTAGGAAGCGATATCTTGAAATAATAATTTTTCGCGGTGCGAACTGCACGTGCGAGGTTGTCTTGCATCTCTCGTATTTTGTGGCACTGCGCATGCTTCTTTTAAAATCTTTTTATTCTGTGTTTCAGTTTAATGATATTCCGATTCATCCAAGGCGTTTGTTTGTTAACTTTCTTCAGTTTATTTGGGACGAAGTTAACTAGAAAATAATGACACATTTCCTTGAACTTGTTCCAAAGTAATTGAATATTGGTGCTATCGAAATCACCCAAACAGGTTTGCATGTATTCGACAACGCTTGCATCATTGGCATTAGAAAAATCTTTAAAGTAGAGCGCAGAGGGGGGTTTATGCTTACGTAGTGGTACTAGTGGTAGCGATATGCTTACGAGATGGTGATCGGAGAGCCCTTGCTCGACTTGCACATTATAATCAGAGAAATCTCGACTGATGAATACTAAGTCTAACACCGAGCTCGATGCATTTTGTACACGAGTTGGTTCATGGACTACCTGCATCAAGTTGTATCGCAACATAATTTCAAACATAATATTGACATGTTTGTTATGTTGACTACTTGCAATAAGGCGTTCCCAATCCACTCCTGGCAGGTTAAAATCACCAAGCAGAACAATTTTGTTTCTTTCATGCATGGACATTTCTATACTGTCTCTCTAATATATCTGGTGGGGCATCCGGAGGTCTATAAAAAGCGTATACTGTAAAACTGTGACCCCAGTAAGAGATTTTGACGAGCAGGCATTCGAGGTCAACAATATCGTCCTGCAAAACAGCCTGAACGCTATCTTTACTTAAAATCGCTACACCACCACCCCTAGTGTGCTGGTCCTTACAATAAACTTTACAAGAAGCAGGGAAAATGTCGTTATCGCATATTTCTTTGTTCATCCAGGTCTCTGTTAAAAAGTTACATGAGGATCGTACTGTAGTAGCAAGATCTCTAAGGCCTTGGTTTTGTTTTTGCACTGCGAGCGTTTATATTCAATATTCGGAGACGTTTATGAGCTTCACAGACATCGTGTCAATCGCGAGATAATACGGATGTATTATCTTGCTCACCTTCCACGGGCATGGATGATCCGTTTTTTACATCTTTAACACGTTTGTTAAGTGATTCATCCCAAAATAAGAATTCCTTGTCAATTCTTAGTCTGTCGTAGATAAGCGAGACCCTCTTCCCCCGCTGCTTTTAATTTTTCGCACTTTCCCAGAGGACTTTCCGTTTTCTTAATGTTGATGCTGAATAATCATTTTGGATAAACGTTGTGCTGCGTTTAAAATTTTTTACATTGGCGAAGATTGCCTTCGTTTTATTGAAATCTTGAAGGTGAATGATTACTGGGCGTTTGCCCTTCCGCATTCCAAGTCGATGGATGCGGCCAATGGATTTACATTTCACGCCAAGTTTTTCTTTGAATATCTCTTTGACCACTTTGTAATGAAGTGAAATTTCTGTTTTATCGGACGATTCGGGTATTCCGTGAATTATCAGATTAGACCGTCTACTTCGGTCCTCCAGATCTGTTAGTTTTTTGCTTGAAAGTTTATGATATGCTCTACCGATTGCATCCCCGCCTGCACTTTATCAGCTTGTCCTACAGGGAGGGAGGGAGGGAGGGAGGGCTGAGAGCTGTTTTCGAACATTTTATCGTGCAGCTTCTCTACTGTCTTTTTCATTTCTGCTATTTCTGCCCTTAGTTTAGCCATGTCACAAGGTAGATATACCTGGTAGCGAAGCTTCCATAGAAGCCCATACGTTCAAAACATGGCGTTTCATCGGCGGTTCACGGTGCTTAGCGCCTTCTGTGTGAGGAGGGAACACTTCCGGCGGAAGAAAAAATAATATGACGTCATATCCGTTAAAAACAGAAGTGACTTAATTTTGTTCTCAAAGGCGCGAAATTTGTTTTCGGAGGCCTGCCACTACAGTTGTATATTCAAATTCCCCGCCATACGACTTGATGGGCGTTGCGAGCTTTCAGCGCGGAAAGCGATGCAGGAAAAGGTCAGCCGTTCGGGTGTCGAAATCGCATCCCTGCACAGAACATACTTTCTTTGGAGGCCGACGAACGCTTTGGGCGTAGAGTGCTCGTCCTTTCGTCGGACGCCAAGCCCGTCGGCCAGCGCTGACGCACGATAACAACTAAATTAAACAATTATCTGGTGGCCGAAACTTACTGCTTTTGACTGAATAGGTTCAGAAACAATGAGACTACCCGCGTCACCAAATTGAGACAAACGTCGGCAAGCAAAACAACACAACATGTGAGGGGGGCGTATTGTAACAGGTTAACTTTACGAGCGCGCTTTCCTGCACAGTTCAAGAGCTGCATTGCATTGCAAGTGATAGCGGCTTCAACGCCCGTCCCCTATCGGTGGGCGCTCTTACGGTGGGCACTGAGAAAAGGCATTTATTGATAATGATAAGTAAAACCGAATTGTCTCTTCTTTTCTCGCCATCCGTATATAAAATCGATTAGGAACTTTATTTTGGTTGAATGAATCTAACTGTGTCTCTCTTTATTTATAAGACGCTTTTTTCTTTACAAATGTTTGTTCCCTCCAAACATAGTCGCGCTTCAATCGCTGCTCCCATAATCACCCTTGCTGATGTTGGTGACAATTTGTTCTGAACCGCTTTTCGCCCGAAGCTTCGCGACCTATGTGAATCGACCTTGCATGTCACATCGCATGGCCTTCTGACCCTCAAGTACCTCTTCAAAAAGTTCTTTTTGTGTAGGTCCGGGGTTTAGTTCCACATCGCCACATAACAACAATCTGATCATCAAAAAACAATTATGGGCAATGCTAAAACACCGTTTGGGGCACGGCAGGACTACAATGCCAGGACAGTTACTTCGAAATGTACAGATGTATGACTCTATATATTGAGTACTTAAGATCTATTAGGAGTAATAAGAATTATTATGATGAAATTAACTCAGCCTAGATGAGACACAGTATGACCAATGAGAGTAAGGGAGCCTAATGAAGAATAATTAAGATATAAACGGTTAAGCTTAATGGCGAGTAATTGCGGGTAACAAGGAATAATGAGGCGAAGTAAAAAAATTTGGGTTAAATTAGTTATACCATTCAAGCATAAGTAAGGTTAAATTATTTAGGCCTTATCAAAGTTATTGAGGGGTACATCAGACTACGTAAGGCTAGTTTCAATTAGCTTAAACATAATTGGGGCTAATCAATATCATTAGGCCTAAACAGGGTTAAATAAACTAGAATAATTAAGAATAAATTGCATACTTCCCATTCTTAATAATTAGGGTAAGGAATATAATTTTATATTACATTACTTAACCTTAATTCAGATTAACTATCATTACATTATTTTCGCCCACCAATAATTATTCGAAGGAATTAGGTTAACCAATTAATTGCTGCAGGTCGCCACAATACTAGGCACACGTTGCGTCATCCGCGACCGCGAGTCGTGGTGTGCGGAACTCTGCCACTGAAGAAATAATTCGTTGTACGAGTATGTTTCTTCGTTTGCTTAGTTTCTGGGTTGGTATGGTGGAGTGCGAGCGTGTGTAGTACGCTGTCCAGTTTCATGTAACTTTAACTGTCATTTCTAAAGTTCAATAAAAAAATGGGGCAGCTCTACACTAATGGTGCGAAGACTGCAAATAGCGAAGTTGTCGATCCCAGCTAGCTTTATCTCGGATCGGCTAAGTTGCAGGCCCGGGTTGCTTTGTCAACACTTCTGGCTGCATACGCGCTTTTGCTCGGTAACGCAAGCTCGTAACTTCGAATCTTCTGCAAATCGCAGACGTTTCGTCGCCGCTCGGTATTAGTCCGAAGTCGTCTCATCCGCTCTCGAGTAACGGCAGGGCGGTTTTCGCTCCGCACTTCCTTCTCTTCGGGAGTGGCGCACTTCGGTCGGCCCATTCCCCCGGCGATGTGCTCGGAGCGTAAACGTGGGACATTCTGTCGCCCCAGCCGCGACACGGAGCAATTATTATGAGGGTCATCGCAGGCGCCAAGTCTTAGCTCCGCCTACCACAGTTGTGGCGACACGGCTATGCGAGAGCTCGGTGTGATCACGTCATGGCTCGGCAAAGCTGGGCAAAGTGACGGCGCGCGCAATGACGTCATGTTTTAGCTCCACCTACACAGCTGTTGTGAGGCTCGGCGTTGCTTGGCGATGCGGAGTTACGTCATCGCTCGGAGAGGTTTTCCTGCTCACACTCCCTGGACTAACCACCGGCTTAAACAGCTACGCTGTTAAAAAGAAACTCTAACATCTCCTACACTTTGCTTGGCTTCAATATCGCTTTGTTTCATGCCGTTGTGATTAACATAAATTGGGCCTTTCTGTTCCTGTCCTCATTCGTAGCACAGTGCTTGTATGTTTTAGCAGAAGCTATAAATTACCTTGGCGCAATTTTTCCTGTTTTGCTCAAGCTCCGAAATAAAACATATTACTTCAATCAGCTTCAATATAAAAAAAACGATCACGTGAAACAACGGGCTGTTTCCCTTGTGCGAGGAAACAATGCAGATGAGCTGCTTTTTTTTCGGTAACGAAACGAAATCGTGGCTCGACGTCGCTGCTTTCCGCAACAGCCTTTAAGTAAAACCCTTCTTCGTCCTATTGCAATTGCGCTCACGTGATACAGGTGTATTTCTCTTGAACGGGACGCACATGGTCGCACCCATATCTACGGCACAATGGGCGCCTCCTGTTTTGTGTTTAAACAAGAAATTGGGATACATGAACATCTATGACCCGCGTAAACGGGGCCCGCCAACGAATTTTGCGAAGGCACCCGAGCCCTTATCCTTGCTGCCCTTCTCTGTGTGATGATTGGGGACATCAATAGCGCACTGGACACGAGTCGCGACATCAGAGGACCAGGGTGGGCAGGCAGCATCCACTGAGCCTTAAAGCTGCAAAAATTGTCAACAACTGTAACTAGCAGATGCCTGGGTATCCCTCCACAAGACGTTTTTGCGGCCGCTCAAACAAATGGCATATCCACTCTAAAAAACGGCGCCATTGATTTTACTAGACTTCGTACAGAATGTACAGAATTTCATAATTTCATCCACATAACGTCTGCAACGTACCGTCCTATTTGCAGCAATTTCCCGTAAAAAATAGAGGCCTCTGTAATTTCATGAACGGCACCGCATAGACACACTGTCAAACTTTCCTGTAAAAAATACAGTGTTCTGTATTTTCATTCAATGTCAGTGCAATGCCAGGTGATTATCTTTATAGCAATTGTGCGTAAAAATACCCTTTTTTGCATTATACGGCAGCACCATGGTTTGCCGTCATATTAACATTCATTTTAGTACTTTTTTTACAAATTCTCGAACTGCGCTGTTCAAAAACAGACATACCTGCTACATTTAGTATTCACCATTATTTATCCTGTTTACTGAAAAAGTGTCCTTTATTAGCCTTGCTGCTGATTCTTTGCGATTTACGAGCCACTAGTGTGCAGTTTACTAGTTACGCATTTCATCTGAGGCAAGGAAAATTGACACCACCTTGAAAAAGGTAATTGAAATTAAAGCTAAAGAAACAGCTATTGCCAACATGACTGTACATTAACCCTTAATTCAAGTATATTAGAAGTCATTGTAGCTCACGAGAGAAGACAGGAAGCATCCTAAACAAATAAGCGAGTAAGGAAAAAAGGATCAACAAGTGCAATTGTTTTGTGTTAGGCTACTGTGCACCTCTAAATACAATTTCTATGGTTGGCAAACTCTACTTGAGTATGCATTCAGAATAATGTGTAATGTGTGTATCCATGCATACACCGGAATAACGAAGTTCAAAAGTGCTTAAGTTTATTCCGTTTTCTTGGCAGTAATTTTTCATTTCTAGCACCTAAATTTTTTATAAGAAAATGTGCCGGAGGCTTGGTACACGGCCTACAAGCTAACTGCAATAAAATCATGAACGAGCACCGTATTCTGTAATACTTACGAGGGACATTTGGATCAGCAGGAACGCAGCTCATCTAAACTGTTCTGAGAAAAAAGTAATATGTTAGAAAGTAACTAGTTCATTTCACAAAACAGTTTGCGGGGAGTGTCGAAGAAAAAACTGCATTTGAAGTTATAGTATGAATATTGGTGAAGTCTACTCTGGAGTAGAGCACTGCACGGGCCGAATTTTGCGGCCCGGGCCCGGCCCGGGCCCGTTTTTACATTGGGCGGCCCGCCCGAGCCCGATAAAAACTTTTATGGCGAGACCCGGGCCCGGCCCGGGCACGCAAATAATCTACGTTACCCGCCCGGCCCGGCCCGCCACCCCTTTACCTTAAGCCCGAGCCCGGCCCGAGCCCGGCTCGAACCCGGCCCGAACCCGGCCCGAAACCAAAAAATACATGTTTTTAAGAGTTGAGAAGCCCGAGAATAACTCGCAGAAAGCCCGAGCCCGGCCCGGGCCCGCGTCAGAAAACCCGAGCCCGGCCCGAGCCCGGGTCAAAAAGCACACGCCGTGCCCGAGCCCGGCCCGAGCCCGTGAAATAACTGCTCTACTCGGCCCGGCCCGGCCCACGGGCCGGGCCGGGCCCGGGCTTTCGGGTAAGCCCGAGCCCGTGCAGTGCTCTACTCTGGAGAATGGCAAGTTTCTTGAGCTCTGGTGCAGAAAATGAACACACAGTATAACTTCTCTGAGAAAAAAGTAATAAGTTAGAAAGTAACTAGTTTATTTCACAAAACAGTTTACGGGGAGTGTCGAAGAAAAACTGCATTTGAAGTTATAGTATGAATATTGGTGAAGTCTACTCTGGAGAATGGCAAGTTTCTTGAGCTCTGGGGCAGAAAATGAACATAGAGTATAAGTTTTGGAGTATTAAATGTTTTGCGTAGTCTGCTTTCACTACGCCAAAATTCACTTTAATTTTTATACTCCGTGAAAGATGCGTGAGGTAGGAAAGATATATCATACTAATATGTCCCATTTGGCTCATACGATCTTATGCTCAGGGTTTAGAGCCTTTTTGTCACCTGGTGGTCTTGCAATTTGTTTTGTTCCACGATCTGGCTTGATCCCAAGTGCTCTGCAAGGAGGTAAACGATACAAAAAGAGCTCGAAACCATAGTTTTTGAATTTGTTAAATACGTTTCAATAAGGTAATATTTCATCGTTTGCATAGCAAGCCCAATGAACGAATAGAATGCGCATGAAGGGCAGCGTGCTTCATCATTAAAAGGCAGACAGCTATTGCTGTAAAGACCGCACTGACCTCTATAGTTACGCTACATGAACTTACGTTGAACTCTTGATTAAGCTACACCCAGGGAACAAGTTTACTTACCATTGATACAGTAAAATTTGAATTTCTGATAAGACGCTTAAAATTACAAGTTCGCTTAAGGTGTAAAAGATTTCAATAGCAAGGCGCTTTATCTCCATTCCACAAACTCAATCATACACTATAACGCCCAATGCAGTATTGGGCACGGTGGCATCGGAAAGAACATGTGGCTGACAAACCTTTTTGTCTTCGTGCTCCAGGCCCTTCCTGTTTTCTTGCTGGCTGGACCGAGTGCCTTCGTCATCTCCCGTCCAGTCCACATCGACGAGCTTCAAATCGGTGACCACGCATTCACGGACGATTCCTGGGCTGCGCGGCAACGCCTGCGCAACGACGCTCAGTTTTCCATTCTGGTGCGCTTGGATCATCACTTCTTCGTGGCTGCAGCGGCATCGGCAATCTTATTGATATTTCCACGAGACAGTGAAGGGGCTGCTACTGTCGGTCGGATGAAGACGACGGCGATGAAGTGGCCAGAGGCGCGCGACAGCCTTGCATCCGTCGCTGCTGCTTGTTCAAACCTTGTATATAGCCATACTCACTCCCTAAATAAACGTTATCCCCGAAACATCTTTGGTGGAGGTGCTGGGTAAACCTGTCAACGTGCCGGCTCCGTCAACCAAGCACGGAACTTCGAAGCGGTCGCCGGCTTGGTTGCTCCGCGATGACCAGTGAAGTGTCGGCGGTGCAGCAGCCACCGGCTCCTGTGATTCTTTTGCACCCATAAGACCCGGGAACCTTTTCCGGCACAGATGGCTTGGATGTCGAAGACCGCATCGACATGTACGAACGCGTCAGCAACCGCAACAGGTGGGACCCCACGGTCATGTTAGCCAACGCGATATTCTATCTGAAAGGGCCGGCAGGCGTGTGGTACCGGACGCATGAAGATCTTACAAGTTGGGACGCTTGCAAGGCGAAGCTGCGTGAGTTGTTCGGCAGATGGTTTGACCGACAGCGGGCCGCTAAAAAGGAGATGGGATCTCCTATCCAGACGACCACTGAATCGTACATTTCGTACATACAGGACGTCCTGGGCCTTTGTCGAAAAGTTGACGCACAAATGGCCGAAGATGACAAGATATCGCATATTTTGAAAGGAATAACCGACGACGCGTTTAATCTACTGGTGTGTAAGGACTGTACGACGGTCGACGCCATAGTTAAGGAATGCCAGCGCTTTGAACAAGCGAAGAGTCGCCGCATCACCCGCCAGTTCCTTCGGCTACCTAACACTGCAGCCACATCATCATGCGAAGACCCACCGACGCCTGTACCGGCTGCAGCGTCAGAAGATGTAACGCGTATTGTCCGCCGCGAACTTGAAGCTCTAGCTCCTACGGCCGTTCTTCCTGACGTTCAGTCAGCCAACCTGCCGACCGTGTCACTCATAAAAGCAGTCGTCCGCCAGGAGTTCGCGAACATGGGATTATCATCGGCCGTCTGTTCCATTCGTACATCCGAACGTACCCCTGCAAATGTCACCCAGAACCAGGTCTACCCTTCGCGCTACAGAAACCCGGCTGACTGAAGGACGGCAGACGACCGACCCATGTGTTTCAACTGCTCTCGCGTTGGACACATTGCCCGTCATTGCCGCAGTAGCTGGTCGTCGCCTTCAAACTGGAGCACTGGATCTTGGCGTCGTCCTGGAGCCAACATTCCACGGTTTTCCCCGCGCTCTGATCCACATGCTTCCGATGCTTCCGATGCCGCCGCTCCACACTCCAGGTTTAGCCGCTCACCGTCCCCACAAGGCCGTCGATCTCGATCGCCACGACCATACCGGTCATCGTCCCCTGCACGGCCTGGCACCTACGCTCCGGAAAACTAAGCCGTGCGGCTCCCGGAGGTGACGCTGCATCTGTGACCCGATATACAAATCTTCTGTTGACTGTACCTACGCGCCGAAACCTTCTGGACATTCAAGTGGACGACGTCACCGTTATGGCCCTCATAGACACCGGAGCGCAGATTTCATTAATGAGCGCTGCTCTCCGTACTCAGCTCCGCCAAGTGATTACGCCCGCAATTCAGAGTACAGTACGGGTCGCTGATGGCAGCTCGTCTGCCGTTCTTGGTATGTGCACCGCCCGAGTGTGCATTGCTGGCCATCAGACCATTGGTTTGTTTGCCGTGCTTGCGCAGTGTCCCCACGACGTGATCCTCGGCCTAGACTTTCTCTCGACGCACTCAGCCCTTATCGACTGCTCCACAGGTGTCCTTCAACTGGAGCTCCCTTTTGACGCCCACGTACTATCGGACACTCCCAGCCGCTTATGTTCTGTCGAGTTCCTCCACCTGCCACCGCAAGCCTCCACGTACGTCCCATTAAGTCCCTCTCCTCCTGTGTGCGATGGTGAATACGTTGTTTCCCCGATTCTCGACGTGGTCCTGATGCACTCTGTCGTTCTCCCGCACACTGTGGTTACCGTACGCGACAACAAAACCTGCCTGCCGCTTTTAAACTTTGGTCTTTCTACCCACGTGCTACCTGCTGGCATCGCGCTTGCCACCATGTCGTCGTTGCAAGAATGCGCGATTTCTGTGTTAGCCGTCGACGGCCCTCGAACTGTTTCCGGCTCTCTCACAGCCACCTCGTCGCTATGTGCCAATTTCGAGAAAATGATATCAGCCGACCTCGACAATTCCTGGGCTGCGCGGCAACGCCTGCGCAACGACGCTCAGTTTTCCATTCTGGTGCGCTTGGATCATCAGTTCTTCGTGGCTGCAGCGACGTCGGCAATCTTATTGATATCAACGGCCTTAAATAGCAGCTGCTTCCACGACTACGGCGTTCGGCACGGTGGCATCGGAAAGAACATGTGGATGACAAACCCTTTTGTCTTCATGCTCCCGGTGAGCAAGCGTTTTGGCAAATGTTACCATAGTAATTTCTTGATCCTTCTTGTGCTGTCGTGCCCAAGTAAAATGTATTCTTTGCTTAGAAACTGCATAGTGTCTTTAAGATGCCTGTTGTTGCTGGGAGGGGATCTAGAGAGCAACCCTGGTCCCAGCATTCAGGAACTTGCCGCTGAAATGAGAAAAATGGCTGCCGACATCACCGTTATCAGAAAAGAAAATAAGGGTTCGAGTGAGTCGTTATCAGCTATTCACTCCAAAGTAGATCTTTTAGGACAGCTTGAAAGTCGTATGTCACCCATGGAGGAAAAATGCATGCAGCTGGAAAATACCATGAAATCATTTTTGCGCCAAATTGACGACCTGGAAAACCGAAGCAGAGGGTCGAACCAAATTATTTACGGGCAAACGAACTCGAAGATCAAACATCGGAAAGCCTAGAACACGAGGTTA
>NC_051158.1:68720767-68747135 GCF_013339745.2 Dermacentor silvarum | reverse complement strand
CCTGCTCACTCCAGCACGGAAACACCTCCTCTAATTAATGTTGAATTCCAATGGCGGAGCCGGAGCAGCCAACGGACTCCGCGAGCGAGCACTCGACTCTGGCGCAGAGCAACGCCTCCAAATCCGCGAGTGGAACACAACCTGCGCCGCCGGAGCAAGGCGGAAGCGGAAGTTCTATCCTTCGGGCGCTGAGTTACCCAGGATATCTTGCGTGTTGTCATTCCCTTCCGTTGTTTGCTCACAGCACCACCGCACCGGTCACTTGTCTATTCCGCGCCGTTCACCTGCTGCTTAAAAGTGCGGACTGGATATCTCGCCAAGCGCGCAGCAGATTTTGTCTGCTATGGTGAGCACACAGTATGCGGACAAACATGGTAGGCGTCTAGCCGACTACTTTGGGCCTCATCGCGGGAATGCGGAACATCCTTCAAATTCCCGCTCGTAAGTGGCAGTTTCAGCGTCGCTGTTACTCCGAGAAATCGCTCGTGTCGGAACTTGAGCTTTCCGACTCGGAGCTGTCGCTGTAGAGTAGCAGAAGCAATGCCGAACGCTTTGCCGAACTATCCGAGTCGCGACAGGTGGCGCCCCCCAGCAGACAAACGTTGTAAAGGAAATGCGTCACGCAGAGTTCCGGTCCACTCCGCCTATTTTGGCGGAGCATCTTTTCCTGCTCCACGGAGTGACTTCCGCTCTGAATCCACTCCGACTCTCTCATTGGAACACTTTACTCCCGCCCTCACTCTGTCATTGGAACAAACTTGCTCCGAAACGAGCAGAAAAACTTGCTCTGACTCCGCCATTGGAATTCAACATAAGGCATACCTACTAAAGACCTCCCTCGCTGTAGCCACAGTGGTGCCTGTCCTCCAAACAATTCACATATCCTATGGCAATGTCATCCAAAACTACCCTCCTTACCCAAACCTTCATCCCTCCCACCTACCCCTTCCTCCGAGTGGCTGACCGCCGCAACCACTCTTCACGACTAACGATTCCTTGCGGACTTCATCGGCCTAGCGCTGAAGCATGCCGCAAGCGACGCCCTGGACGCGTCGATGCATTTTTTATCGCAGAATAAAGTGATTCTCTCTCTCTCCTAGCGTAGCTCCGTCGGAACGACAAGAAGAAACGTTTAGAGGCTGTTCTCGAAATATATCCTGTATACGACATCGTTCCACAGGCAGTACGACGTCAATCCTCGTGAAAGTGGGCCTGTGACAACACCGTCAGCTCCCTGGAGATATTGGATAACTGGAAGCAGCTCAGAGCCTGCACGTTGATAGTCAGCCAAGCGCACCACGTCGACGACACCTAGAAACGGCAAATAGAGCTCCAAGTCGGAAGACGTCAGTGGAGTAGGAGAACGTGACAAGCAGTCAGCGTCGCTATGCTTATGGCCGGATCTGTAGACAACAGCTATGTTGTATTCCGGGAGGCGAAGGCTCTATCAGGCTATACATACTAACCGAGCGGAAGTACACTTAACCAGTACCTTAACAATCCTACACATACAAGTCTGTCGGTTGCTGGGCCGTTATTTGCGTGGCATCAACGCCTACATTATTATATTTTTTAGAAGCATTGACATTGTGTATGATAGTTTTTCCCTTAAATAAGATGTGTCCGGCCTCGCCACAATGAAAACAAATGGGCTTCTAGTCTGCGGTGCGCCAGACGTCGTAGTTCCTAGTTCTAGCTTCGCTGATGTGCGGTGGGCTGCGAGGCCTGAAGCTTACGTCCATTGGTTGAGCGGGGGGTACCATGCTATATGCACTTGAGGGTGGTGGATGGCGTACTACTTCAGCGTAATTCATTTCAGCATTTCAGTACGGTGCAGGAACATGGACGGCCTGTCAGAGCTCGGCGCACACCATTTCCGCAATGGAAAGTTGTCCCACAGGGGCAGCGGACGTCTGAATCTTCTGCAGTTCCTCCTTGATGACAGCCCAGATGAGTTCTGGCAAGGCGCCGGTGTCGTTACCGAGGGTAACGGCAGACAGCTTCCTTGAAATCACGGTGTCGCGGTTGTATTGCCTGGCCCGCTGTTGAAGGACCTTTTCCGTGGTAGTGGCTTCGTCATGGAACTCTGCAAGTATCGTCGGCGGATTTAGAATGAGGCCAGCAAATATTTACTATTTGACCCCGTGTATTAGTTGGCGCACTTTGTTTGTTTCAGTCATAGAAGGGTCCGCACGTCGGAAGAGCCGATTCATTACTTCTACGTACGCCGTCACTAACTCATTCAGGCCTTGAAGTCTCGCCTCTATTGCTAATTCCGCTCTCTCCTTCCTGTCCGCCCTGATGAAGGCATTCAGGAAATGCCGCCGAAATTCTTCCCATGACGTCAGTGTCGCCTTGTGGTTTTCAAACCATGTTTTCGGGGAATCTTCAAGAGCGAAGTCCACGTGGCGTCGCTTACGCTTGTGGGTCCAGTCGTTGAGGTTGGCAACCCGCTCTAAATGGTCAAGCGAGTCGCCGGCGCCGAGTTTCGTGGAACCAACTTCCCGTAGAACCGGCGCTGACTTCCGTGGAACTGATTCGGCGTCCGGTTGTGATCGACGACCTCGTGCGATGCAGCAGTAGCGGCAGGAGGTGGTTGGTTCGTCATTCTAGTTCGTTCGGGTAGCAGACCGGGCTGTGGCTGGAGTACCTGCAGACGTCGACAGGTACGTAGGTGCACAGGGGTAAGCTCGGCCGAACTACTCGCTGGGCATATGTCTGAGTAACGCTCCGGAGATGTTAACATCTACCGTACCTAGCACCTCCACCAGAAATGTCACCCCGCTAGTACAAGCTGAAATAGTTCACCAGTGACAGATTGGCCAAAAACGTCTGCCTTTAGCAATGGCTGATCCCCGGAGAGCGCGCGCGCAACCACGAAATTCCTCGTTCTCACCTCAAGGACCCAGTGTCATCATGCGCCAACCTATTTCGCCTCGATATTCCAGAGCACCTGTCATTTCGCATTACTAAATTGTGAACGTCACAAAGTTGTGCGTTTTCGTTGAATATATTTCAGACTTAAGTTGGCTTGCTCTGAAGAAAGAAAGTGTGATAACAGTGATGTGACTTAATTGGCTATCTGGCACGCATGTCCTCCTTGACCCGTCGCACGTGTGCTGATAAGCGATGGCTCATACCCGCATCTCCTATGAGGGTACGCGCCATGCGTCACTTTTTGCATGACTACACCGCCACCGAAATCTGTAACGCAATACAAGCGTTGCCATATACAAGCTGTATCGCAATACCAGCTTTCAACTAGAAGCTATGCATATAGTGTGCATGCTCAGACCCAGACTTTCCACTGCCATACGGCGCCCATATATCCGCAGTATCTGTTGTTAAAGCGCCACCGCACAGCTTCTTTTTTTCGTTAGGTAATCAATGAAGTGATAACTTGAATCATGGTGAAAAGAATGCTGCTCAAACAATGCTACAGAAACGTAGTGATATATAAATTAGGTATTCTTGCTTTATTATCATTATTCACCACTACTTATGCCACTTTGAGTGTAGCTGTGTAGACTCTTACACCATAGTTGCCCAATGGTTTGGGCCAGTAGGTAGTTGCTCATGAAGATATTTTTCTGGCTTGTGCTTTCGCTCGCCTTCATGCAGTGGCATTCAGTAGGACATCACGTAAAGTCTCGCCGGCCCTCACTTCTGCCTTCTCATTGGTCTGGAATATGACCCATTCTTTGGGAACGCGTGCTTTCTCTGGCTCGGACCTGCAGTGCCTTGAAATCCAACTCGGAAGATTGGATCAGCCACCTGAATTTACCATGAGTGTGCCAGGTTTTGGCAGCAATCATCATCTTCAATAAGCATACGCCGTCATTGCCTGCTTCTATCTTACGGAGATGAGCACCTCAGGCTATGTGCGGCTGGCGCAAAAAACTAGACTTAGAAGCTTGTGATGCATGAACTACTTCGTCGTCTAAAGTGTCAAGTCATTAAGGTTTTCAGGGAAACCTATGCAAATAACGGAAGCTGGCATGGTGCAGTGCAGGTGCCATCGATCGCACCACCATTTCACTAATTCACGAAAGCAACAACCCGTTTGCCCAGGACATGGGCCACGTGGCGTGGCATCATGCCGAAATCACAGTGAACTGTGCCCATTTTTGATAGCCTAAGAAAAAGCTTTAACAATATCCTCCCTCCACTACCCTCCCCAGTGGTGGCCTCCTCTCGACTTAAATATTCTATTACTAGTGATAAGGGGTTTATTGGCGTTTAATCCTAGTCACGTTAGGTCCAGCGCAAAGAGCACCCGAGCAGTGCCAGCGAAACGCCAGCGCGAGGAACAACCAGCGACACCGATCCTTTTGCCTTTGTCTTCCTCACTTCAGGAGCCATGCGATCACAGCGACGCTTGTGCTATCTTCGTCATTACACTAGTAATACTTGAAACTGGTACTTCCTTTCGTGCCACACGCGTTAAACGTTTCCACCTAGCAGCAAATCCCATACCTTATTTTATAAGGTTGTAAGGCTTGTTCTACTATTGATACCCTTCCTTCTTACAAACCAGGCGCGATCAAATATCGCATCATGTATTGACGCACCCCACACGATGAGGATTGCCGACACCTCGCCCATTCGTCAAGATCGCTGGTACACAGCTTACAGAAATACCATTCTGACATCGACCAGCCGTCTTACACATTATCTGTTGGCTGGCTTATGTGCACCGAAATTCCATGTGAGACTCCTGGTATCTCTGTTATGTTTTCTACCAGAAGCAACGGTCAGTATTACATCGTCAAATTCCCAACACCGGTAAATTGCGCCATTAAACCATGATTCGCCCCCGGCAACAAACACCACTGTGTACGCTGTGTGTCTCCAGAAGGTCTCTTCTACGTCACGAGGACGAATGCAGTGACTACATAGGTCATTATTCGGCAGATGCTAATTAGGACAAAATGAGCAGCAGTCTATATTCCATATCTTAACATATCCTATTATATGTCAATCCCTCAGAGTTGTTATTAGCCATTCAGACATACGGCTATCGATGTGCATCCGCGCAACCACCATGCTAGTGTAGCCCTTAAGCTGAGGCTCCCGGACTTGAACTGTACTTTGTGGCCCTGCATGCAAAACTTTGCAAGTAGGTTGTTTTACAGTTGCGCAAATCTTTAAGGATGAAGCTCCAGCATGGAAGAAAGTTTCAAAAGGAGGCAACAAATGGATGTGTCTGGAGAAAACACAGCTTGTGTTCAGTAATACCTAACAATAACACGAGAGGGCACGATTGAGCGAATATCAGGGCGAGGTAGCTGGTGAACGGAAACTTGATTGTTCTTATTCATTTGCTGCCATGTTTGAACAGCATAAATTGTACTTAAGAGGTTACTACATAGAGAAGAGTTGTGGCTTACGGCACCTAAAAATATAGAGCCAGTTATTTTAGCAGCAATGAAGGGTTTATGTCAAATGGTAGCATATTAAGGTCCACAATCCTTCTTTTGTACTTTATGGCGTGTAATAACAGTGGAGTGAAAAAAAAGAAATGTAAGTGCGTAGATTGGAGTTCTCTGTATTAAGGAGGTTAGCGTCACTAACTTTATAAATATTGGCCATTTGAAACAAGCGTCACTGTAAATGCCGTCTTCGCTTTGTTCCAGGCCACATTACGCCGATTTCACAGTCTATATCAAGGACGGTCGGACAATTATTACTGTTGGCTCCACACAACTGCGTAAGATTTTATGAGAAAACTACCTTTATCAATGGCACCTGTTGTGTCCATCGGCTTCTAGAAGTTCATGTGCCAGTCAAAGCTAGATATGTATTAATGCAAAAGCGTAAAGGGCCCCGTGTCGCAGAAAATCCGGCGTCGGCATCGGTGTCGCGTCGGTGGCAGAAAAAATCATCCCCAACCACCCCGACCGCGCAGGCCTTCTGCGGGGCGCGAGGTGTTAGCGAAGGAGAAAATCATCCCAAACCACCCCGAACACGCAGGCCCTCCACGTGGTACAGGATTTTGGTGAAGAGAATTGAATTTCTCACAATGAAATCCGTCATAAAATGGTAATGTACGACTTCATCACAACCTGCAGACATGATGGCGTCGGATTGCAATTTGAATGTATGAGAAAACATAATTCTGTTGCGAGAAAAGTCAAAACACAAACCCCTTTTCCAGCATTTCTACTATCCCAACCCAACAGGTCAAATTAGGACTTGACCCACCGTGGTGGCTCAGTGGCTATGGCGTTGGGCTGCTAAGCACGAGGTCGCGGGATCGAATCCCTGCCACCGCGGACGCATTTCGTTGGGGGCGAAATGCGAATACGCCCGCGTACTTAGATTTAGGTGCACGTTAACTCCTTCGGCCCTGGTGTCCTATAAAATGGACTTGAAGAAAAAATTTTATAAATCGTGACGCAACCGGTTACCATACTGAAAAAAAGAATTTCAGCTATTCCCCTCCCCTTACACCGGCGCCAGCATACGCGACAGTTTCTTGAACCTTGTCATCCTCAGAAAGCCCTAGAGGTGAAATCAAAATGGCAGAAGGTAAGAAACACGACTGCAGCAGAATCTACGTCTTTTAATAATATTTTAGACAATACCTATTGTCTCGGTAGAGATCATAATTGTGTCTGTTGTTTCTGATATTGTCACTACCTAGTAAGGAGACGTGAAAGCCGGCGTACAGCACGTATGAAAGCACTTTATATGAACAGCCAACGCACTGTGGTTGTCTCTGTTTTTCTACCCGCGCGCTACTTCAGCGTCGTTTTCATGACCGGGCACGAACCCGCGGCGACAATATAGGATGTGGCAATATGTTTAGGGGTGTATTTATGTCGGGAAGTTTTGGCTGTTATCAGCGCATAGCCCACGTCACGCCATGATCTGCGTGTCCTAAATATAGGACACCAAGGCTCAGTAGTTGTTAAAGGCACTACATGAGTTGAATGTACAAAGAAGACGCTATTGCTTGTAAGAGCTTCCGATTTATTGTGAGTTATTATTCCAGAGGTGCTAAGCTGGCCTGAACTGTTGCATTCAGGGGTAAGGGGACTTCTATAGCGAAATGTCTGTGTATCAAGGACCCAAATAAGCTTGCTCCACTATAGCAAGTGTGCCTGTTGGAGGTAGAAGACGATGACCATAAAAACCAGAATACACAGTTTGCTTTTGCAGACTAAATGAGCAGTAATTGCTGCATAGCAGATGAAGATTTGGCCATCTATGAGGAAAATACATCCGATAAAGCAGTTATGAAATAGATGGAGGCCATTTAGGTGCAATGATGAAGGAAGTGTACGTTTTGGAGGTAGAAGACGATGACGATGAAAAGTGGCATATAATTTCCTTTAATAGGCTTGGGGAGCAGTAATTTCTGTATAGCACAAGAACTGGCCATCTATGACGAAAATACGTCCGACAAAGCGACTATCAAGTAAATAGAAGTTATTGAAATATAATGATGAGCTGTGTATAACGAGCACGAAGAATATTTTGAGGCCTTTGTCGCACAAGAATGACTGTCAAATTGCCATCATGCAAGTTTTTCAACATTCATTTCTGTAATACAGTTCAGAATAATATGCAACTTCGAAATCCTTCCAATTGCTTTCTACAGCACCATTAAGCCCTGGTGTCCTATATATAGGACATGACGCCATATCTCGTACTGATGTGGTACTCGGAATATAATAAATATTTTTGGGTTTCTTAGGCCATAGTAAATGAATAAAAAACGATGCAAAAATTTCTGTGCGTTAAAAAATTCAGGGCTGAAAGGGTAAAGAACCTCAGGTGGTCAAAATTTCTGGGGTCTGCCACTACAGTGTGCCTCATAATCAGGTCGTGGTTTTGGCACGTAAAACCCCTAATTAATTATTGAAATTAGGACTTCGCCTTCTTTAACCGTTTGGGACACACGCGCGCGTCGAGTCAATAACCAACAATTAATAAAATAACAAAAAAAGTGCTAGGGCCTTCAAATTTTAATATAACACGACGTATAATGCCCCTGCAAGAACGTCTTCCCAGCCATGCATTTATGTTTAAAAGTGAAAAAGTGAACCCGACTTTAAGGGGATCAGTGTAAGCTTGGTGTTTGTAAGCTGGCTTTCCCACGTTCTGGGTTTCAGTGGGAAAGCCAGCTTACAACGGGGCCCGATAACGGGGCTCGAATGGGGCCCGATAACACTGTCGCATTCCACTCTTAAAGGCGAAGCTTAAGCGTCCTCCAATTTTTTGATGGTCATTATTATAAAAAGGAACATGAAACACGTACATCGACTACGGGTGAAACAATGCATGCTAGTAGGTGGTCTTTGCTCTGGATAGTTTTAATCGGATTACAAGAACAGGTAAAGTTAATATCATCAGGATACCACAGGAGAGCACGCTTTGGCTACTTTGCACACGTGCTTTAAAATCACCACTTACAGCGGGGCAGTTATGCTCCTATATATACTCTAAGCATACCAAGTTCCTGTAAAAAAAATATCTACACTCAGAACCCACTACTTGGTGGCATGAAACATTTTTGAAATATTCTGCGATTGTTGTATTGGCCGTAGATCACAGGTTGTGCTTTGCAGCACAATGTAAGAATTCAAAAGATTTTAGTTAATTCTCATGTTTTTATCCCTCTTTTATCTAAGTATGTATCTAAAGTATGTTGCTTATGTAGGTTTTATGCTGCTGGCTAGTGCAATGGTTAACGCTAACCATAGCGCTAACCGGCAGTATAAAATCTATTTAAGAAACGTGTATAAGCTTATATACACACTTTTTTTATATGTGTCCCCTTTTATGTCGTATATTCGCAACTCCATACTTGGTTACTTGTGCTGGCAACACTGTCAAAAAACAAAAATGACTGCGGCATCTAGGGTCACAGTGGTTCTTTTGCTTGGTGCTGTGCCGGCGTTTCTTCCTTGTGGCATCGAATCGAGGAGTTTGGTCGAAGCCGCAAGGGTCGTTGCTGCCAAATGCCTTATCTTGATCAGTCTCAAAGGTCTAAAAAATGAAACCACGCGAATAGTTTCACTGTGCGTGCAAATGTCTAGTCGGCCTAGCAAGTCGCATCAGCTTTTTTTATAGACAACGATGCTTTTAAGCGAGCTGGAGGTAAAAGAAATTACCGTTCTTGTGCATAGCAGACCTCACTGAAAGGTGCAAGCACTTGTTCACAGCATTTCTCCACTTCCTCAGGGTATAGTACGGACAGTCTTCCACCGTCATAGGCAACTCCATTCTGTGATTCGTGTTGCAGTATGTTACATAGTGTCACGTAGTAGTGACGCTGAAGTAAACAGTCGTACAACTGTATGACGAAACTTATTCTTCATTGGGCGAACCTGTGCCCACAAAAGCAAGCTACACTCGAAGCGCAACGAAAGCGGCGAGCACAGTCGGTGATCGTCGAAAATCTGATCAGCAGCGAAACACGTCGGCTTTTATACTTGAGTCATCGAAGGTTCCAGATTAATCCCTGGTACCCGCGTGTCTTCCAGAAAGTTCTAGACAATTCGCTTCGCTCATACACTCATATTACATGATCGTCGGTGACCACAAACGACGGATCTGCATCGATAACGTTTGAGAAGCTTCCAATGCAGGCGCGTCTTGCGCCGAGCGATAACGTTTAGCATTTGTTCCCGGTGGAAAGCGGCCACCGGTGAAAGATAAACATGTATACGTGTCAATACCATCCCCTTAAAAAGCATCATCCCGATGCTACAAGCACGAAAGCGAAAAGAAAACCACGCGTGCAGAAAGGAAAAAAATAAAGCAACAAAGGACCTAAGTTCTTCAGCAGGCGTAGAAAGGCTTAAGACGCACCACGTGGATGACTTCAGGTCGTGCGCGGCGCCCCTGTGATTGCGAAATGCCGTTTGGCATGACCTCATAGACCAGTGCACCAATACATCGGATGATCTTATATGGTCCGAAATAGCGACGTAAGAGTTTCTCGCTAAGTCCTCGTCGGCGTATCGGAGTCCAGACCCAAACACGGTCGCCGGGCTGGTACTCGACGTAGCGTCGTCGAAGATTGTAGTGTCGGCTGTCGGTCCTGTGCTGGTTCTTGATGCACAGGCGGTGGGCTAACCTAAGTTTGTGGGGCATATGGGGTGCGCCTCTGTAAATTGGGGAGCAATATGGGGGGGGGGGGTAAACTTAAATTTAAGGGGGATGTAGGAGTGGACCAATATAAATGTGGAGGTGGTGGCACATCTGAAAACAGCAATGGGCATTCCTTGGGTGCTACCCAAGACTTCATCTTCCCTTTTATCAGTGCTTCCCTTTATCAGTGCCTGCCCAGACTACGACGGGTGGGTACTCTAGCAGAGTGCCCGCCTGTCATCCCACTCTGCCCCGCTGCCGACTGTTGATGGGTGAAGAAGCCCCCTTCAAGGTGCCAATAACCACCGGATTCTGTAGACATGGTAACAACCGTGACGTCCAGCCTTCCAGGGTCACTGCAAGCTGACCGTCACGGCGAATACTTCTGTGGGAACTGCGTCGAGTTGAGATCCCCAAATTGGCAAGTAGTGTTCCGTTTGTGGGGGCGATCGCACAAAAGTGGAGGTCAATGGAATGGTGCGACGTCATGAGTGAGATTATGCGAATGATTTGACCATTATGATTGGAAAATACACAGTCAGCAGATTCCCTCATCGCGGCACCTAGCGAAGACAACTGTTTTAAATGCGGACACCTTTGGTACACTGAGTGTGTCCTGACGTGTGCTATCATGTAGTGAACTCAGACATTTAAGGTGCTCTGACATGGTGCGGGCTCCATCATCTGGAGCCAATGTGATATGGAAAATACAACTCTTACGCTCTTACTCCAAGGCATACTCATGCCTGTGCCTGGAGGACTCCTGGCCTAAATGCCCCCAAGCCGCAAACGTGGGCCAACTGTTTCTTTGGGGTGGGCTAACCTAAATTTCTGGGTGGGCCCACCTAAAGTTTGGGGTTGGCCAACCTAAATTTTCAGGCGGGCCAACTTTCAATTTGTTGTGAGTGAATATAAATTTGGAGGTGGGCGAACCTGCTTTTGGAAGTTGGATAACCTAATCTTGGGGGTGATATGGGGATGAGCAATCCTAAATTGGGGGGTGCTATAGGTATGGGCTGTAAAAAAAAGAAGAAGAAATGTGTAGAGGCACGCACTGCGAAGAGAAGTTGGAACGATGAGTAGCTCTCTGTGTGGTTTCTTTGCGTCTCCATAGTTTTCTACATTTCGGTGCCGCAAACCTCCGTGTGGAGTCGTTCCCGTCATCGCACGTCTCCAAGGACCTTTTACTCCACTGATTAGCGCTGCGGGCAGTGAGGGCTGACTGAATAAGCCATCGCTCATGATCGCCGTCGAGACCAAACCTCTATCAAGATCTAATCGGATGGATCGCCTCAAGACCAAGCGACGAGCACAGAATACAAAGATTCTACAGGAAGCTCGGTTGCTACTTACAGATCCTACCGTGGACAAGCCCAAGCTTTCAGGTATTTTGGATCGTCTACCTGCTAGCAACAAAGAGCTCTCGAAGCTTAACGATACACTCGAAGAGCACATTGCCGACTATGAGCTCGAAGCAGAGTACTTAACTGCTGCAGAATATAACGATCAAGCTATGAATGCAACCCCGACAGTTCCTGACGCTTTGTCCAAAACTGGCCCAAGGCTTCCTAATCTTGAAATGCCGACATTTAAAGGCGGCATTCCCAAATGGGCAGCTTTCTGGGAGCAGTTCGAGCAGACTGTTCATCTCAACAATGCTATATCGGCAACGACGAAGTTTTTCTATTTACGGCGTTATCTTGCGGGGGAATCAGCCGCGGCCATCGCCGGTTTACAGACTTCTGAAGCTTGCTACTGAGATGCCGTAGAACTTCTCAAAGAACGTTTTGGTGATCGTGAAAGGATAGTGCAGCACCACCTGTCAGCGCTTCACAATCTACCTCATGTAAAGTGCAGAAGCGGCGTACGCGGCCTCAACTATTCGGTATGATGCCGCGTAACTAAATATCCGCTGTCTGACTGCACTAAACGTACCCACTCTTAGTTTCACTGCATTGTTGATTGATATTCTACAGAAGGCATTGCCATACGAGATAGTTCTAGGATACATACAAGGAAAGCAGAGTCAGACTTTAGGACAACATGGGTCTGATACGAACGTCGGAAGCGGAGTTAAAAGAGCTGCTAATGTTGACGCGTGTTTAGTTAGAAAGCCGAGATCAGTGCAACACATCGTCACACCGATCTGTCGATGACCGTGCTGAGAGAACTCGGGGCAGTAGCACCGGTTCTGTACTGCACGTACAGTGCGTCATACAGCTGGAGCGAGTGTTTCTTCTGTCTAAGAAACACGGTACAGGCGCCTGCGACGCCAACCTCTCTCTTCTTTCCAAAAAATAAAGCTAGCTAAGGAAAACCGCTGTCATAGATGTACATCACGAGGTCATCAGGCAGGGTCTTGCCATGTCAAATCACGTGCTCAGCTTGTCACGGAAGACACGCCTGGAGTATGTGTGACCCTAACTACCGAAAGACACTACAGCAGAAACTTCGCAAACTGCGGTGGCTTCGGGTAGTACAGCAGGGATAGTTTCGTCGCAATCAGTAAAGCTTTGCGACAGAGATTCCACAGACATTTTCGCAAAGATGGACAGCGACGTGTACCTTCAGACTTTTCGCGTTTTCATTAAAAATAACAGGTCCAGATAGATCAGAGCGATTCTGGATGGAAGCAGTCAGAGATCACTCATAAAAGAAGATCTCGCTGTAAAACTGCAACTGTAGGTTACTGGGAAAAACCAGAATATCATTCAACACGTTTCGCAACGCATCCCCAAGTTCTGCTGAAATAGGAAAGGTTGTTTAAGTACCTCTGCGTGGCCAACACTGTTCCGATATCCAAATTGTTCAAGCAACCGTGGGTCCAGTTATTTCTCAAAGCACTACTGTGCCAACAGCTGACAAAAAACTTCATTCAGAAGCTGCAATGTGAGGGCAAATTTCTTGCTGACAACAACTCTCTTGAAGCGCATACTGAGAACGGCCTCAGTTAGTTCATTGTAGCTGAACATCTTTGGATAATCATGACAGGAGAAGTTGTAAGGAGCATAGAAATTCCTGGACTGGGCGCAATCAACACGGCATTCGGTTAGACACTGCAAGGACCGAGTCACCAAAACGCCTTTCTTGACTGTGATGCTAACGTTATAGTCTGCATTCTGCGAGTGGAAACGATTACTGGCGATGAAACAACCTCGCAGATTCTACAGTCGTTCTGGCAACTCGAAGCGATGGGCATCACAGATTCTGGCGAACCACCCTCTCCTGAGTCCATTGCATGCTTCCGAGGAACAGTTCGCAAGAAAAATGGCAGATACTACGTGGCGCTGCCTTGGAAAAAGATCAGAAACAGCTACTTGGAAGCAACCGTGATACCCCGCTCACTCGTCTAGAAAAACTGGCAATGAGGCTAACAGTGATTGAAGGATTATTGGAGCGATACCATGCAGTCATCTGACAATACTTGGAGTTAGGACATGCGGAAGTGGTACCTAAGTATGTTCCTCTTGATCAGGCCACCTATTATATGCCGCATCGGGAGATAATATGAGAGGAATCGCTGACCACCAAGCTCGGGGTCGTGTTCGACACATGGTCGTGCACTCAAGGCTTCCCATCCCTCAAGAACTGTCTGGATAGAGAGTTGAACCTCAATCTGGAGCTCCTATAAGTACTGTGCTCATCGTGCGATTCGACCCATTTTCCCTGCGTCATGTTGACAGACTCAACAAGCACACTGAGCTGCATCCGGGGTGACTACGACAAGTTCGGTCAGTTTATAAAGCATAGAGTGACTGAAATCGCTGAATTTGCGGACACACTGCTATGGCGCTACTGTCCAGGAAAAGACAACCCATCAGATTTATTTACTAGGGGCGTATTGGTAAAGAAGCTACCTACATGTAGCAACTGGTTGAGTGAACCTGAATGGTTAACTCAGCCAAGATAAAGCTGACCTACAGGATCATACGTGAGCACGCAGATAAACGAAAAGTCAGAGTGTGACATGCAACATGTACTTCTTCAAGCACCGGAAAAAGTGGACACCCTGATTGACATAACGAAGTTTAGCAAGCTGCAGAAGCTCCTGCACCTCACCGCCTGGGTATTTCTGTTTGCAGATCAAAGCCGTCGTTCTCAAACGTCTCTCGGAGGAGCAATTTCGACAGAGGAGCTAAAGATGACTGAAATGTTCTGCATCTGTCATGTCCAGCTCGAAGTATTCGCGAATGATATTGAACACCTGCGGCTTAGAGACGCTGTCTGGAAACTCCGTCCTCTGCGATCTCCACCCTTACCTGGATCAAAGCGGGCAGCTTTGCCTTAGTGGCCGACTTGAAAATACGGATGCTAGAAAGCCCTTTCTAATATCTTCTGCGGATTTTCTTGTCGGAGATTTATTTTCAGATTCCCCAGAACCAACCAACAGTGACTACGAAGCTCGAAGTGTTCAGGCTACGCGACATGACCTCATTGAGGAGCCTAAAATCTCTAGATGTATTTGGCTACTGGGACGAGTCGTGCATATCTTTCCTGGTCAAGATTGAATAACCCGAGCCTGCCGTGTGAAAGCTCAAGATGGGAAATTTATAAGAAGGTCAGTGCAGAAATCGTACAAGCGGGAATTGGACAACGATACTGGGAGGCAGGAGTATGTAGAAAATGACGAATAAACGTGCGGAGGCAGGAACTGCGAAGAGAAGTTTGTTTTCTACATGTACTAACCAGCATTTCGAGGTGATACGGGGTCGGACAACATGAAGTTTGGGGTGAGTCAAGGCAAATATTGGGTGGGCCAACCTAAATTTTGGGTGGTGGAACTTTAAATTTCGTGTGGGCCAACCTTAATTGGGGGGTGGGCCAAATAAATTGTGGGGTGGGGCAACCCAAATTTAGAAGCAGGCTAACTTGATTTTGGAAATGGGTCGATCTATATTTAGGGTGATATGGGGGTGGGCCAACTTAAATTTAAGGTCTGTACAGGGGTTGGTCAACCTGAATTGGAGGCATTATGGAGGTGGGCCCACGTATATGTTGGGGTGGGCGAACTTGAAATTTTGCGAAAATCAGCCTCAATGGGGGGATAAGGGGTGACACCAACCTGAATTTGGGGTTGATACGGGGGGGGGAAGCCGATTGGAATTTTGGGGTGGGCAGACCTAAATTTGGTGCTGATATTGTCGCAATAGAACAGGGACTTATGAGCCTTGGTACAAAGGAAGACAGACATCCGGGCTTGGCACGAGCTGATTACCATAATGGTCACTGGCCGCAGTGCTCTTATAAATGCATCGGAGTGCATTTGTTTGTGCGTTTCCGCACGTAACATTTCGGCGTAGGTTTGAGATCCCTGTCCTCAACATGGATATCCGCAGCTGCTGCGGATATAATGTTGAGACATTATATCGAGACATTATCAGCGTCGGCTACGACTCGTGAGACTGCTGCAGTCATGATGCTTGTCTATGGTTGCGACCCTGGTCTGTTTCTGGCTTGGATAGCACTGACGTCGAATAGTGCATGAACCTTTATGAACACACCAGTACTAAAAATAGGTGCGATCCAACGACCATGCACACTAATATGGTTATTACCTCAGTGGCACCAAACACACGAATACAAACTAACAAGCAGGGGCCTCTTCAATAAAAAGCTTTGCGAACTGTTCGACAATCCCTTTGGGTTCACTATCACAGCAAAAAATTTGGGCAATGGGCGCACAGTCGCCCATTGCCCGCATGACCTCATTCTCGGCCTTGAAATTCTCTCAGCGAATTCAGCTCTTATTGACTGCTCCGCCAGCACACTGTGCCTAGAACTGCCCATGGGATCGGATGCTTGTGATGCAACCCCCAGCCGTTTAAGGCCCACCAGCTTCGTTCGACTGTCGTCTAGATTGTTATCATATATCGAGCTGTAGTAATCCCATCCTGTTCTTGTACATGCAGCATGCAACAACTACTATATGCAAGCGCTACATGTCGGGACACCTGGTAGAACATAACGGAACTGCAATGAAAAATTCGTACGTATCGATGCAACAAGGCACGCATGTCACATGGCATGTCGAATGACACGGTACTATGCTAATGATGGTGGAGATGATGTTTTACTGGCATTCCCTTTGAAATGGGACGGTGACATGCGGTCACCTAGCCAGGTTTAAAAATTTAGGTATGCCATTCATGCTTTTCCTTACAGCAATATTTATATATCTCCATATTCTTTTTCTTCTCGAAGGCCTTCAAGGCTCCAAGGCCTTCTCTATGTACCTTTACCGCTACCTAAGCAACTGCCACATGTCGTGCCACCTGGTATAATAATGTGAAACTGCAATGCGAAGTGTGTACGTGTTGATCCTATGCGGTGAACATCTCGCATCGCAAGACAAGTGGCACAATACAATGCTAATGATGATGATGATAATTATTTGACATCCCCTTTGAAACGCGGCCGTGACATAGCCACCTAGCCGGCTTGATTTTATCAGGTACAGAATATATATTTTTTCAAGCATTCTTGCATACAACGGCTTAAAGGGACACTAAAGAGAAACCGGAAGTGGAGCTTAAATGGTAGATTATCCTTTCACGATCACAGCCATACCATTCTTACTGCAAACAGATGTTTCATAAGCGAGAAAATAGCGAAAAACTGAAGGATAGGTGCTGACGGCCCTTCGAATTCCCGCACTACATGTTCGTGACGTCGGAGATTACAAATGCAGGCCGGACGCGATTGGTCGAGAGCGATTTATCGCTGTTAATAAAACGCAACATGAAATACACCTTGAACATACATAAACAGCATTTGCCAACTTTTTAAACCATTTCAAGCGAGGAAGTACAAGTTTAGCACAAAATTAAATAAATAAGAAAAAATGGCATGGAGATACATGCGGCCGTGATAGTTTCGTAGTTTCGTTTTTGGTCAATGCATCCATGGAGGTAAAAAATACTAGGAGGGAGCGTCACGTGATTCCGCTAGCCTCGGCAAGCCAACCTCCTCTGAAGCCACCCCTCCCTCTCTCAGGGGCCCCGTGCGCGGTGCCTTATGGGGCGGAAAAGGCCCACAAGGTTGCCGGAACATTCGTGATTGTTTGGTACGTGGTAACCTTTAGTGGCGCCTGCCGTCACTGGCTTGGAGGCCCGTATGCGGGTGGTGGTTTTCTGCTACTGCGCGCGTCGTTCTTCGCTTCAAATGCGATGCCTTGAAACGTGGAGCAAGACTGGGGCGTCTGACTCATGAATACAGAAAATTTTCAAGGCGTCACTTGCGCTTACCACCGCGGTTAGTGGAGTTGCCAGCGCTCGCGGCTCGAAACCCGTCCAGACGCCCGAGTGTGGTCTATTTTCCCACGTACTCAAGTTTCGTCAAATCAGCCGCTGTGCACCTTAAGCTGTGGTGCGTATTATCTTGCTAAATTTTCGTCCCGCTGTCTTGCACCTAGAAAGAAACGAGATGTCTTGAGGGAGACTTTTTTTTGTCGCATTTTCGCTTAATAAAAGGCTGGTGTGCGTGTTTTATTTTGAGAGAAATAATTTTTGTCACGCTGTCTTGCACCTAGGAAGAAACGAGATGTTTTGAAGGACACTTTTTTGTCGCATTTTCGCTTAATAAAAGGCTCTGGTGGGCGTGTTTCATTTTGAGAGAAATAAATAGCATTAGCCTGCATTCTAAACGCCGAAGTAATCGCCGTTTATTCAGATTTACGTGTACTATTTTGCAAGACTCTGTGGTGCGACGACGCTGTTGAGACACGCCTCGGGGATCAATTTTCGTTATATAATAAAGCAAATGGACGGAATTTGTGCATTATCTAGAGTTTATTCAGCTGTTTCCAAAGGCGAGTATAGCCCCACAGCATAATTATGTCCTAGAATCAAACACTGCCAGGGGGACCCTTCTTCCTCTGCTAGTGTGAATTAAACGGCATGAAAACTGAATACATAGTGGTAAGGGAAAAATGGCAGCATTCATTTGCACTTGTGGATTCATTGTGTTGCTGGTGTACTTGTACTGTGGAAAGCACATTTTTATGACAACAGTAATTGTTTCATTCTTTATTCAGTGTTTATTGCACCTATAGAAGCCAGAAGATTTCACACAAATACAGAAGGAAGCCACATTTATAATTTAAATGAAGTACATTGCAAAGATAGTACACAAAAGAAAATTATAAACAGCAAGTAGGAAAACTTATTGTGCCACTGCTCTTCGGTATCAGTATTAGCATATTTGTATGCCACAGGGCATTTGTATAATAATGTTATACAAAGTAAACTATATCACATGTAGTATTGATACCTTTAATAAAACTGGTCAATGGGATCAGCTGTCCTTGAATGTAGCTGCAGTTTTGCTTACAATGCCTTGTATGCCACGCCTATATACAAGGCATTGTAAGTATACAATGCCTTGTATGCAATACAGGGCTATAATTGTATAATATTTATATCTGCGCTGTCCTCACAAATATCGAAAGGCTTCGGTGATTGTGCTTGCCAGAAAAGTAAGCAATACATATGCAGAAATTAAAAAAAGAGTGGTAGTTCACAAAGTCAAAGTTGAAACAATTGATGTGAGGTCAGACCCACAAAGTAAGTATGTCAACATTAAAATACAATGCATTTTGCTGCAAGTAAAATGTACAACAAAGCTTATGTTGTATCACATACCTACAAAAAAGTTAGCACCGTCGAAGCTGAGCCAACACACCGCAATTAGGAGGCTATGGCTCTATTACGTTGTGAACCTCAAATGAATGAATATTTCACGGTATTAAAAACACTCATTGAGTGGTATACACCAAATGTTTGTGGTTACAGTGAATCTGGCATCATAAAAGGCTATTGAACAGCAAGTGAACAGAGTGAGCACATTAAATTATTTAAATAGTAACACCAACGGTATTCCAGGTGGCAGTGGCAAATTTCCACAAAAGTCAGGTAAAAGACATACAGGATAAACATTAAAAAAACATAGTCATCCTCAAGCGTATACCTAGCTCACACATAATCCATTGAGAGAATTCACATCATGTCCATGTCATCACACAGTTTGCTCTAGTGAAAGGTAGGCCAGCTAACCCACCGTCATTGTCCACACTGTTTAGCTTGGGCTAAACAGAACAATTGTTTAAGCATAATTTGCATGGAGGCGATTCAAGCTACAGCATTCAGCAAGACAACAAACATGTACTTGCAGAATTTACAATAAGGTATCACATTTTCCCTCTTTAAAAGTTTGACATCTGCATACAACGCTCTTGAACAGTATATGCACTTTACAAAGTCACTCAAAAAACAAATACCTTAACATAAAACCTGGTTGGACAGCTGAAGTTGATGGATAAAGGAATTAATTGTGTGGGCCATCATGAACATAATTCACCCACGAGAAAACTTGTGTAGCAATTCTTCCAGTACTGCGAGCCGCAGGCACCCAAGCTCAGACACATTGCCTGGGTCAGCAGAGTAACCATGATCCTGTAAAATTGCTTCTGTGAGTGGTTCACTGGCTGCAGGGTTTCTCTGAGGGTCAGTGAAGTTAATTACATCGATGGAGTATGGTTTTTTCAGAGGAGCGTACAAAGAGAATTTCGATGTGTTCCAATAGAAAGTAATTTCTGCCATTAATGTCCTTGACCTCATTACGAACTATCAGACGCTTCAATGCTGCTGCAAACTGCTTTGCTGTTGGGTTGTCATTGCAGCCCCCAAATGATTTTATTGCATCAAAAAAGTAACTCAAGGTGGTCCTGACTGAGCTTGGAAGTCGGAAGATATGCCAATAGGACATTTTCTGTAACCAAGTGGTTGTATGGACGGTTGTCTAAGCACACCACAAAGCAAATGAAGCCTGTCTTTTGGTTGGTCCCTGTCATTAGTTTACCAGCTGCAGACTCCCTAAGCGAGCAAAAGTAGGCCATAAGTTCTTTGACATACCCAGTGACAGGAGCCACATTTTCAGGACACAGCGGTCCTTTCTATTCTTCTTGCCTTGGATGTCTTGAATTTAAAATGTCAAATGCATTGTTGACATGTCTGATAAACTCTTCTGTTGGCAAGGAATTTGAAATTTTTCAATTTTTTTAGCTCTGCAGTCACCAAGAGCATCTGCTACCAATTGACTAAACGTTTGAGCCAACAATGAGACTGATTTCATGGGCTGTCTTTTCCAGGTAATATGTGCTTGTCTAAGTTTGTTTGCCAAATGTAGGCCCTCTGTGTACTGGATTTCATGCAGCTCATCAATGTGAATGTGAAATATGAACTGTTTGTTCGTATCAGAATAGCCTTTTTATCAAACAGGGTGTGCTGCAGTAGCTTCAACATGTGACAGGGATCCAACATGGCAAAGAAAAGCTTTTTTTGTCACTGGATGTGGAAAAGAAGCATCCAGCTCAGTCAGGTCCATCTTGCAGCCAAGGCTGTGCAGCAATGACAAATTCGCTGCAGCGCCATCGCAGCTCAAACTCACAATGTGTGCACCTTTTTCGTGAGTGAAGCTAGCAGCTTGCAGCACCAAATTGCGCCTCTGCTCACCACCAAGGCCAAGCACTAGAAGGTAGCCAATCGGCAGCTTCCATCTGCCATTGATTGAAACAAGCATTAAAACAAATGCATCTTAGGCAATTGGAAAGCTGTCATCATAGACATCAATGCCCATGTCAACATATCCATGGAAGCTTTTCCCATCCCACACTACTTCTTTGAATGGCCATCTCATCCACAACCAGATTGCATAATGTGGAGAGCCGTGCTTTACCTTGATAGCCAATGCAGTCATTGCCTCTTTTGAAAAGTCAGCAGCCCTATCGAAGACGAAGACGAAGTTTCTGCGAGCCAGAACGCTACTTCTGTAGCTCTGCTGTTTTCGCCTGATTTCTCGGTAAATCTCCGGGTAGCCGTCATGGATTGTTGCACGGATGCAAGTTGACGTCCCCGCGCCTCTGCTGGGGATGGCGACTTCAGCGGTGGCTGCGTCTAGGAAGCGGACCGGCCTCCAGAGCGACACCGACAGCGAAGATACCAGTGTCTACTCGCTCAGCAGTGCGGACTTCTCCGATGACGACTTTCAGCTTGTGAGGAGCCGCAAGGCGAAACGAAGAAACACCAGGGCTTATTTGTCTTCAAGCACGTCGACTGCAGGACCAACTCGGAATAGCGCAGTCAGTACAATTTTATTCATACCAGAACTCAGTACCGACAACCTGAGGCGACTCAACCGACAGTCTGTCTCGGTGTTTCTCGAAGCGGTGGCGCCAAATCAAGTCACGGATGTCAGAGTCAACGCACGCAAAAATGTCTTGGCTATTGACGTCATACATGAGACGGCACGGATCACGTTGAGCAAACTTACGGAACTTGGCGGCATGAAGGTCCGCTCGTGCATTCCTCTGGACAGTGATACCACTACTGGTGTCATCAGCGACGTGGACGTCTCCATCTCCAGCGCCGACTTGCCGATTTTAATTAAGCCAGCCGTTGATGGCTGCGCTATCACTCACGTGTCTCAAAAAAAAATTAAATTATGGGGTTTTACGTGCCAAAACCAGTTCTGATTATGAGGCACGCCGTAGTGGGGGACTCCGGAAATTTGGACCACCTGGGGCTCTTTAACGTGCACCTAAATCTAAGTACACGGGTGTTTTCGCATTTCGCCCCCATCGAAATGCGGCCGCCGTGCACTCACGTGTCTCGACTCGGCACATCCCGCTGTGTGAAGGTGGTTTTCAAGGGCGAATCTCTTCCCTCACACGTCAAGGTGGGCCACTTTAGACACCCCGTGCGTCCATTTATCCAAAGACCACTCCAATGCCGCAATTGCCTGAGGCTGGGTCACGTGAGCGCTGTGTGCGAGAATACGAGAGTTTGCTCGCGCTGCGCACAACCCCACGCTGCAGACTCCTGTGTAGCCACGGTGCTCAAATGCCCAAATTGCATTGGGTCCCATGATGCTACCTCAAAGGACTGCCCTAAAATGAGGAAAGAAAGGGCGGTCTTGAAGCAGATGGCAAGAGACCATTCGTCTCGTCGGGAAGCTGTTGCGGCCATTAGAAAGCGACGCTCCCGACGCCGTCGACGCCGTCGGACTTCAAAGAACGAAGGTTCCTCTATGAAGAGCGCGGCACATCCGACGACTCCTCCTCCTCTGCCCCCTAGGCCTGGCGGAGTCGAATCTAATACTGACAAGGTCGTAACGGAGAACAATACTGAAGCCTGGCCCGCGCTACCAAAGCTACAGCCGCCACCACAGCAGAAGCCACAACCGAAACCACAGCGAATACCCCAGATGAAGCCACAGTCGAAGCCACAGTCATGGCCACAGCCGACGCCACAGCCGCCGCCACAGCCGCCGCCACAGCCGCCGCCACAGCCGATGCCACAGCCGATGCCACAGCCGAAGCCACAGCCGACGCCACAGCCAACACCACAGTTGAAGCCACAGCCGACGCCACAGCCGAGGCCACAGGCGGGGCCACAACCGATGCCACAGCCGGCACCACAGTCAGATCAAAGTGTACAGTGCACCGCGGTAGAGTCGAGAATGCCGACTCCCGATAAATTGCCCGAAGTAGACCGGCAAGTGGTTGCGTTGCTTCGGTCCCTTGTAAATACCCTTCGTATACTGTTAAGCAAGCTGCATACTCCGTCAGCACGAAGTGCAGTGCAAGTACTGGATACTCTTAATCCAGTGCTTGCAAGTCTCGAGTAAGCCCCGTGGCTCACCCACCGCCTCCTATTCACGCAACGACCACTGGCCCTTGGTTCATGTCAGATGTCTTCAACGCACATCACAAGCTATGGGACTTGACTTTGGTGTCATGGTGCGTCGCTGCACACACAATGCTCACTCTCTTCCTCTTTTCCTCTTTTTATTCCCCCTTTCCCTTACCCCTTGTGTAGGGTAGCAAACCGGACGTTCGTCTGGTTGACCTCCCTGCCTTTCCTCTCTTCGCTTTCTCTCTCTCTCTCAGCAGCCCTATCAATGGATGGATATCATTTACACAATGCCTTTGGATGCGGGAGGCATGTGTTGAAAACAGCTCGTACATATCTGTATGCTCTAGGGGAATAAAAATGCAAAGTCAGTTAAGATGGCCTGAGCTCTGGCGAGTAAGCGGGTGACATTGCTGGCACCAGACTTATGTGGCAGTTGACGCATGAGCAAGTCTTTTTTTGCCCCACCAAGACTCTGCAATATGGCGACATCCTCATTTGCTAGAATGCGATTGTCAGATAAATCTTCTATGGCATTTTCGAGATGAGCAACCTTTTGAAAAAGCTGTTGATGGGATTGCCGTAGAGTCTTCATCTTCTTCTTGGTCGCAGTTTGTAATTGTGTAACGCCATACTTCATGCCTCAGAAAGGCCTTTTCAGGTGCGTCTTCTGCTGGCTGTGGCTGCAAAATATCACGTGCTGTAACAGGTGCATGAGCGACCAACATGACACAAAGCACGTACGCAGAACAAATAATTGTTGTGGGAAACACTCTTGTGCAAGCTATGAAGAATATAATGCTTAATTTTAGGTCATTAGATTGCTCACGACGGTTTCCGTTTACACTTTTGTGAACTTAAAAACTGTGGGGGCATAGAACTGCCATCCACACGAGCTTGCTAGTGCCACTTAATTTTGTTTGTTTATTTATTTGCTAAATACTGCAGGCCCATCTGGGCCCAGGCAGGAAAGGTAGAAGAACAAAACAACTAACACAGAAGAGGCCAATGTAGCATAGTTCAATGAGAGATGTTTTAAAGAAGCCTTTTACTTTGAGTGGGCAAAATATACTGAGCTCAAATATTACGGCTCATTGTGACCGATCGAACATATAAAGAGCATAGAAAATTGTGAAAAACCTGTTGGTCTTCTAGTTATTGTGTCATTTGAATGGAAAAGAAAAATTGAAAAAGTATTATTGGCCGATAACTGGTGTTTAATGGAAACCCTGAGGAAACTCGTACCGCTGCGAACAAATATGAATGTGTCAGTATTTAATTAGATGGTTGCCATGATCATAAATGTTAGTGTCCAAGTGCAGTTCACTGAGTGACATTTATTATGCTTGAGCTATTAAACAGTTGCCACGAAAATATATGCCACTTCACTTGCAGCTACCTAAGGAAACAAGTATGTAAAAATTGTAGTGGTTGAGTATTATCTTCGCCATAGTATGCCTTGCTGTTCGAGGTGTCGCTGGGGTGTGTGTAGGCAGTGCTGTAGAAGCGAGGAGGGACTGCTTACTGCAACATAACTTGAAATTACTGACCGTGCAAACGAAACACCAGATGCACAGTTGAAGCTAAAACCCGGGACTAATAGCGACACCATTGGCTTCATTTAAAATTTAAGCACAATAATGACCAGCAAGCAGGACATTGTTAGGGAGATCAGTGGCTGTGGCTATATACTGTATTTTTATCTACTGTCCCAAAAAATGTTGGTAAAGCTTACCAGCACAGTTGGCATGTTATAAATTTTATTACTGTTGTAAATGTTGGAGCCTAGCAAGGGTGTTAATTATATGTGTAATGAGAGGACATGGCTAAAGTATAATTCAGAGAAGGAGTGTGTTTTCCTTATTCCAACTTTACTGAAAAAAGTGGTTTTTCATCTTACATAACACTGCTTTGCTGCAGTTTGTTTTATTTTCCTTATCTTGTACTTATCCTAGATTGACTAAATGAGATTATGATGTAGCATATATAGCTTTCATTCATTAGCACTTGCTTTTGCCAGTGTTAACAATGAAATTTGAACGCAATATGCTTGTCACCTGTGTAAAAAAGGGCTGTAATGTAGCCAATGATAGGTTGAACAGTTCTATCTTTCTCTTCATTCTGAGCATTACTAACAGATCTTTTAAATCTGTCGAAAACATCTTACAAAAAGCTGTATGACAGTCTCATATGCATTTTTGAAACTTAAATAATTACTTTAAAGGTGAAATCCAAAATATATATTAAAGGGAAACACCAGATTTTTGCAAAGCAGGTCAGAACATGAATTAACCAAGGCACACATGTGAGAAAATGTCTTAAGCAAGCTCTGTGATCATTACGACAATCAAACATGCCAGGACATGTTGGATTTCGGAAGGCTCATCAGCGATGTCTGAATCAGTCAAGGACGCGCTAGCAGATGTAGCAGTACCCTCTGCTAGCACATCAATCAGACAAGCCCTCAGAGATGTCTATATCCATTGTGGCTTGAGAGAGACCTGCCTGAATATAAGAAAAGCATATTTCACTTCAGGAATGGTGGGGGACATCTACCACAGTCATGAAAAAGGTATGATCAAACTAGAAACATGCATTATGGCTGCATACAGCTGTGCACCAACTTACTGGCTCAACTTGATGCTGTTATGTTCCCGTGGATGTAGCTGCTTCACTTTAAGGTTGACTCATTGCTGTGGCATCGTCCTTTGCAAGCGTCTGCACTTAAAGAATAACCCACCAGATATTTTTAAGGTCCAACAATAACATTTGCTGTGGAATGCATTTACACAACCTTTACAGAGTGATGCAAAAGACCTCACATGATCTGTGCATGCTTTCCCTACACACCGCATCCCCTTGTGTAGAAAACTATCTTTGATCTAAGTGCGCTTGTAAAATACTCATACAGCTAATTGAATCTCGGGGGAAATGGAGCTGTAGTAACTTTGCAGTGCATGTTTCACACAAAAATATCAAATATATAGCTGTAACACATACATAATGTAATGTAATACCCCCTCTGTAATGCCTCCAGGCCTTCAGGGTACTACTAATAAATGAAAGAAAATGATGTTCACTCCTGTAATTTAAAGTAAAACTGCGTTATTTCATCTCAACTGTTATTTACCTGTTGTTTAAAATATGTCAACCAACATCATATCTTCTGAAAAAAAAGAAAGAAAATAATATTTAGCCTCAACATGGGGTGTGATTGAACTTTGCAACATGATGTTTGAACTTTGCACTCACGTACAAGCCGAGTTACTACGAGCAGAATATTCTCTTACAAAATTATTGTTCTTGGCAACTATTGCAAAACTTGGTATGTTATGTGAAGACTAATCGTTCATGGTTTCTTCAATTAATTAGTTTTATTGCAATTTAGTGTTTTCAGCCACAAGAAATACATACAAAGTTCAGTCAATAATAATTTTTATAGCAGGAAATGTAATTCTTCGACAATAAATAGTATCACGTCGTACCTTTTTAGGAGTGTACGCTAGCTGATAAAAGTACTTTAAAGAGAAATAAATGTTTAACACTTAGTGGGAATTATGACAAAGTTGGAAAAACAA
>NC_051158.1:68682772-68720667 GCF_013339745.2 Dermacentor silvarum | reverse complement strand
ATTTGTGTTCATAGCTGTTTTTGCACACATTATCACGTTCTATAAGAAAACTAGACGCAACATGTTGTGATGAGTATTTTTTTTTCAACAATCGCTTGGCTGCTATTAGGATTTCATTTTTGCTAAGTACACAGTGTGTTCATTAATTTTTATTTTGGTTTCATTGTTCTGAAACTGTTTTCATGCTGTAGCTTTTATTTCCGATTTCATCTGTTTATGCTACACGCTCGTGCAGTATCTGCGTATGTAAGAATTCAAAGTATAGTGGGCCAAATTGTCAATACAGCATAGACGTCTATACAGCATAGACCGCTTTAACGTCATACAGCATAGACCACAGAGTTAGCTGGTAAATAGTTCAGTGTATTGATACTGTCTCATTAAAGAAACACACTACTTCGTACATAGTGCTTAAATGTCTGCTTGCTCTTATGGCATTTGCTGGTTATTGCCCCCCCCCCCCCCAATGTTGCTCATCAAATGCATTTGATTTCAACATGACCACACAGAATATTCCGATTGACACTAGTGTAATTTTAATAGTGATAATCAACCAGCCAAGGCTTAATTATACAGCTCTCAAGAATTATCTCTAATCCATTGGGTTTTTTTCCATGTGTTCTGTTTCATCCTGTGTTTCATCAGCACTGTGGGCAGTCCTTTAAAATTATTCATTCTACTTGGCGCTGTTCAAGTAGAAAATGTAACCAGCAAGTCAAAATTATAATGCTATCGGTAAGACTTCTATTACTGGGTGGATGAATTCAAAGTGCTATATGTAATTGTAAAAGTATTTTTGACAAAAATACCGGTGTCTAGACAAGCACCATATGCACTGCAACTCTTATAGTGTTAAGTTGGGTAGGCAAGTACCTATGCTAAGTATACTTGTGCATATACTTTCTACATATTAGCTAGTGTTTTAGCTACATGAAAGAGCGTATGTTGTGACTGCTGAAGTCAAATTTATGATTGATGTGCCTGCCTGTTTTTGTTGTGCACTTACTGCTGTGGTGTCTTAAGCATTGTAGCCATGTGACAACTGAAGTATTGCAACAATGTGTAAGCTAGCTTGCACCTACTATTGCTACAGTATGCCAACAGATACCTATCACCATATCTGTGCATTTTCTGAGAACCAGCTGTGTTGGCTATGTGCAATTTGTAGTATCCTTATGAGTTTGCCGGTCAGTTCACGTAACTTTTGATGACATAATTTACAGAGAGGGAAGGGAAACAGTACAACATGAATGCTGTTAAAAAGGGACTTTTTATTTTGATGGAAGGATTCAAAATAACAATAAAACTGGATGTGTGCTTATATCTTGCGCAAGTCCTATCAGAGGCAAGGCAGAAATTTTAATACAGAGGCATAAAATCACGATGAACAGTAATTGCATTAAAAAAGGTGGATAAGCACAGACTAATTTTGTTCGCTTGTCATCAAGAAAGGTTGCTTTTTCATGCATTGATAACGGGGCTGGCTTACACGTATCATTTATGTGGCATGGCTCACTGATTTCTCTTGGCACTCTTTCCCCGTTTGTGAAAACAGATGAACAATTTTAATCCGACCTGAAGCCCTATCATGACAATGCACGGCCATGTTGTGCGAGCATACTGGCCTTTCGAGTGAAATGTGATGATTTATTTGCCACGTATTTAGATAACAGCCAGTCTGTCCTGTATACATTTGACCACCTGTGAAAGGAATACAGCACACTGCCACGCACACTAGACAAATTTGGTGGTATCCTTAACCAAGCAAACCTCGCTTGCCTGCTCCCCTTTCTCAATTCACTTGTGGACTGTTGTGCATAGCAGCCCACAAGTGAAGTGAGAAAGGCACCCAGGAAAGCGAGGCTTGCTTAGTTAGAGATACCACCAAATTTGTCTTGTGTCCGTCAGTGCTAGTGTGGTCTATTCATTTGATCATCTGTATATTTGGTCGAATGTACATGGGGCAGACTGGCCGGCTGGTGCCTCAACATGCATCCAGGAGAACACGTTAATCATCACATTTCACTCGAAAGGCCAGTATGCTCGCTCGACATGGCCGTGCATTGTCATGATAGGGCTTGAGGCCGGATTAAGATTGTTCATCGGTTTTCACAAACGGGGAAAGAGTGCCAAGAGAAATCAGTGAGGCATACCACACAAACGAGACATGTGAGCCAGCCCCGTTATCAATGGGTGAAAAAGCACCCTTTCTTGATGACAAGGGAACGAAATTAGTCTGTGCTTATCCACCTTTTTAATGCAAATACTGTTTATCGTGATTTTATGCCTTTGTATTACAACTTCCGCCTTCCCTCTGATAGGACTTGCGCAAGATATAAGCGCACATCCAGTTTTATTGTTATTTTGAATCCTTCCATCAAAATAAAAAGTCCCTTTGTAACAGCATTCATGTTGTACTCTTTCCCTTCCCTCTCTGTAAATTATGTCATCAAAAGTTACGTGAACTGACCGGCAAACTCATAAGGATACTACAAATTGCACATAGCCAACACAGCTGGTTCTCAGAAAATGCACAAATATGGTGATAGGTATCTGTTGGAATACTGTAGCAATAGTAGGTGCAAGCTAGCTTACACATTGTTGCAATACTTCAGTTGTCACATGGCTACAATGCTAAGACACCACAGCAGTAAGTGCACAACAAAAACAGGCAGGCACATCAATCATAAATTTGACTTCAGCAGTCACAACATACGCTCTTTCATGTAGCTAAAATACTAGCTAATATGTAGAAAGTATATGTGCAAGTATACTTGGCATAGATACTTGCCTACCCAACTTAACACTATAAGAGTTGCAGTGCATATGGTGCTTGTTCTAGACACCGGTATTTTTGTCAAGAATACTTTTACAATTACATATAGCACTTTGTATTCATCCACCCAGTAATAGAAGTCTTACCGATAGCATTATAATTTGGACTTGCTGGTTAACATTTTCTACCTGAACAGCGCCAAGTAGAATGAATAATTTTAAAGGACGGCCCACTGTGCTAATGAAACACAGGATGAAACAGAACACATGGAAAGGAACCCAAAGTATTAGAAATAATTCTTGAGAGCTGTAGAATTAAGCCTTGGCTGGTTGATTATCACTATTAAAATTACACTAGAGTCAATCAGAATGTTCTGTGTGGTCATGTTGAAATCAAATGCATTTGATGAGCAACATTGGGGCGGGGCAATAACCAGCAAATGCCATAAGAGCAAGCAGACATTTAAGCACTATGTGCGAAGTAGTGTGTTTCTTTAATGAGACAGTATCAATACACTGAACTATTTACCAGCTAACTCTGCGGTCTATGCTGTATTGACGTAAAGTGAAAAACAATGTAACTGGACAGACTCGCAACTGCTACAATGCCTATTTGCATGCATCGGAATAGCTTGCCATGAATATAAAATAAAATAGCAAGCTTACTATGAAACACCTCACTGGTGTAGTAGCTACGCACAGTGAATACTGGCCTTCATGTATCCTTTCAAGAAGTTCCAAGCTCGTCGAATGTACATTTGCCAGTGGCATTTATTCTGAGAACAAGACAAATAATTGTAAATGTTAAACAATGCTAAGCACGCCGTGTGCTTAGACCTGTGACAAATTTGGCCCACTACACTTTGAATTCTTACATACGCAGATACTGCACGAGCGTGTAGCATAAACAGATGAAAATCGGAAATAAAAGCTACAGCATGAAAAACAGTTTCAGAACAATGAAACCAAAATAAAAAGTAATGAACACACCGTGTACTTAGCAAAAATGTAATGTTAATCGCAGCCAAGTGATTGTTGAAAGAAAAAATACTCATCACAACATGTTGGGTCTAGTTTTCTTATAGAACATGATAATGTGCGCAAAACAGCTATGAACACAAATAAGCAGCAAGTTGCATAAATATTTAGTCAATTTAGTAAGCTGAGTTGAGTAATATGTCGACTAACTTATCGACGAATGATACCGAGATCCTATTTGGAACACGTACACTTCATACATACCTGACTCGACCATCCAGATTACACGTTGCACCACGGCAGCCATAGCCAAGGAGTCCCCTCCGTTCTGTGGTCACAGCCTCGCCACTATAAAATAAGTTGTGTTAACTTATAGCAGTAGCCCATTAAAGCTGTCACATGGTGAACACATGCGAGGAGCACCTAAAAATAGTCATGAAAACAATGTTTGCACTAGTGCAGGGTGGCAACAGTGCACATGATAATAGGGCCCCTTCATCTCAGTAAAATTTTCAACACACGCAGGAGCAGCACATCACAAACAAATGTTTCTTTAAACAACAATTAATTTCTTTTTTCTTTCATAAGCAACTTTCCTGTCATGTTTAGTTGCGTATAAGTTATGTCAACAAACCTTGTCTTAAAAAGTAAGCTGTACTAGTAGCAAGCTGTGATTTTTTTCTCATAAACTGCTCGTAAACCGAAAACCTCATAAGCAGATTATTTACGACGTCGAAGCATTTATAAGCGAGAAAACGGGATTGCAGTAAGAATCGTTGAAGCACATGGGTCGCTATTATGCAACTTCAGCAGAAAAGCACAGGTGCACATGATGATCATGATTATTTCCGAACGTAATATTTCTCATCGGAAGAAGACGCTCATCAAGATTTTCAATTTCGCATTGAGGCAATAAACTCGCATAACTGAATTCTGCCAACCGGCGCTCAGCAAGCATCAGCACAGGTATTACTGTTGTCGTGGGAGTACCATTTCCTACGTTCACGCATTCTGTGCACACATGGGGAGCACGCACAATACGCGTGTAGTTAGCAAGCACGATTACTTACCTTTCAAACGGTACGACGCGGTTTAAAAGCGCTCTCCAAGTTGCCGGTGCTGCATCGACGATGTTAGTCCCAGCCAGCGCCTCCTCTATTTTTCTAAAAATAAAGGAGACGCTGTCGCAGCATACATGCCGCTGCGTAGTGGACGAGCTCAGGCACGCTAATAATTCGCATGCTTTCTTTGCGCCATGCACCCAACTTTCCGCAACCATGACACAAAGGCAACGCACTACCCGGCACGAAAATCGTTGGTCCACATTTGCCTTGCGCGCCACGCATAAGGCGAGTTTGCAGCAAGACACAAGCTATCTTCTCGCACTATTATTGAAGCTAACTACGTCACATTTCATTACCGCAAACACAAAAACACACGATCAAACGCTCGCACATCCAACAAGTACGTTGTAGACGGAGGAATGACAACGGCGCCACCTGCACACTAGTGAGGCTGTGGTGGCCTCCGTGATACATGATTAACTAGCCGTGTTGCGCCCAACTATGTTGCGAGACAAAACGGTTAATTCTGTAATGTATTTTCGATCTCTTTAAACGTGCATTCAATGCACTGTACGAGCGTTTTTACTTTCTGCCTAAAAGCGGCCGTCACGTCCTCGAGCCCAGCGGTAGGGTGGCTAGCGTCGCAACGCCGTAGCCACGGAACTGTAATGTAAAACCCTGTAATTAAACCGTTCAAAATTATGCATCTTTATATTAAAAGGTCTGTGTGAATTGCCTGCACCTGTAATACTACCTAATACGTTTAGCTTTGTCTTACCAGCAATTGTTTAACTTCGCAGAAAACTGATTTGCATCCCGGCACAATTGGGGGGTCGCATTTCGTGACTATATAAGATCGTACGCAGGTGCACAAAGCATGTAAAAAAAATAAAAAAGAAAGGTGAACCGTGTCGTTATATGCGAATGTGTGCGAGTTGGTTCTGTCAGTGCTCTATGAATTGTTGTGTCAATGAATCTGTTTGATTACGTGTGTGTAAAATGTCTATGTATGCTTGTTAATGTAACCATGTGTATTATATAAACCGGACAGTGTGACTATGTGCGTGTGTTGTTGATTGTCAAGTGCTCTATGAATTGAATGCGTATGTGTACATTTGAATACTGCTCGAGGTGAATGACCAGTGTAAGCTCTATCAATTAAGTGTTATTAATTAATTAGGTGTATATTATAATGGATGAGAATTAATAAAATCTTAATAAGAAATGTGTGTCATAATATCATAATAATACGTTCACACATGTTTCGCGTGTGGGAAAAATCTTTTTGTACATACAATTTTTTAAAATCTTTTATTGCACGTAGCCTCCGAGACCATTGCTCAGTGCGTGCGAATCTCGAAGCCTTGAATTGGCGCCCCTAGTAGCTTCAATCATAGTTGTTAAGCCTATAGTCGTGTTGCTGGCTTCACTTGCCTGGAGTCGGCCATGTTGGTTTTGGAAAGGGATTAACAGTTGCTCCCAGCCATGAGGGAGGAAAGTTCCTCCATTTAAAGACGAACATAGGGGACATCGCCGTTCCTCCTTTAAAGGAGCAAGGGTCACTCCTTTTTTTTTTTAGAGTGTTGTTGGTCGTTCCCCGCCATCTGCGCACAGATGTATGCTCCGCTCTCCATTCAGACCCGCAATGCGCCCATGCCGGCCTCTTCAAGACTTACGCCAGGCTTCGCTCCCGCTTTTATTGGCGTGGCATGTATAATTTTGTGCGAAAGTACATCCGCTCGTGCACAGCGTGCCAATGACGCAAGCTTCCTGCTCCTCGTCCTTCTGGTCATTTGCAGCCCATTCCTTGTCCGTCCCGACCATTCGACCGCGTCGGCATCGATCTCTACGGCCCTCTGCCCTGCACATCAGCTGGCAATCGCTGGATTATTGTCGCTGTCGACCAACTCGCGCGCTATGCAGAAACTGCGGCACTGCAAAGAGCGATAGCCCGCGACATTGCGTCCTTCCTCCTGCATCACTTCATACTGCGTCATGGAGCACCGCGGGAACTTCTGAGTGACAGAGGGCGTTTGTTTCTTTCCGAAGTTCTTAACGCCCTTCTGACCGCGTGCCATACCGTCCATCGCACCAGTACAGCTTATCATCCGCAAACGAACGGCATAACAGAACGGTTTAATCGTACTTTGGGCGACATGCTATCCATGTACATGGCATCGGATCACACCAACTGGGACCTCGTTTTGCCATATGTTACGTACGCCTATAACACCGCTTCACAGGCCACAACGGGATTTTCGCCATTGTTTCTCGTGTATGGCCGTGAACCTGCATGTACGCTCGACACCATTCTCCCCTACCGGCCTGACCCACCAGAGGGCACCCCTCTGTCTGAAGCCTGCAAGTATGCCCAGGAATGCCGTCAGCTCGCCCGCTCGATCACGGCGGAAGACCAGAGTCTCCAAAAATTCCGTCGGGATGATGACCGACCTCCCTGCACCTACCAGCCGGACTCACTTGTCTAGCTGTGGATACCTTCAAGCACTCCTCGTCTATCCTCTAAACTCCTCGCTCAATACCACGGTCCCTACCACGTCGTACAACAGACGACGCCGGTCAACTACGTCGTCGAGCCGCTAACGCCATCTACTGACTTGAGGCGTCGTGGACGCGAGACAGTCCACGCCCAGACACTTAAACCCTATTACGACCCCCTTGTCCTCTCCTCTCCTTGAGTCGCCAGGATGGCTCCTTCTGCTCCAGGGGGCAGTTGTAGCGAAGAAGACTGGCGCGCGCCATGGACGCACTATCATCATCGGCCCGCCGACGAAGATGGGCTCGCGCTCTCGGTGTCCGACGCTCGACTGATACGAGCGTCGGACACCGAGCGTCGGACACCGTGATATATATATATATATATATATATATATATATATATCGTAGGAAGCCAACAAACCTTGACACCAAGGACAACATAGCGGAAATAGCTGTCCGCAGTTGGGGAACGACGCCACGTCTTAGCATTAATCGTGTGATCGATTCAAATGGTCGCGAAGCTTCGGGTGAAAAGCGGTACAGCACGATTTGTCACTGACATCAGCAAGGGTTGGTATGGGAGCAGCGATTGAAGCACGACTATGTTTGGAGGAAACAAACATTGCGAAAGAGAAAAGCGTTGTTTTTTAATTAAAGCGATACACAGTTAAATTCATTCAACAAAAATAAACTTCCTTGTCAATTTTATATACGCGTGGCGACAAAAGAACAACTCTATTTTACTTTATCATTATCAATAAATACCCTTTTTCAGCGCCCACCGTAAAAGCGGCCACCGATAGCGGCGGGCGTTGACGCTGCTATCACTGGCAATGCAATGCAGCTCTTGAAGTGGGCAGAAAGGGGCACTCGTAAAGTTCACATGTTACAATACGCCCCCCTCACATGTTGTGTTTCTTTGCTTGTCGATGTATGTGTGAATTTGGTGACGCGTGTAGTTTCATTGTTTCTTAATCTGTTCAGTCAAATGTAGTGAGTTGCGACCGCCAGATAATTGTTAACTTCAGTTGTTTTCGAGGGACAGCTCTGGCCGACGGGCTTGGCGTCCAACGAAAGGACCAGCACTCTACCCCCAAGCATTCGTCGGCCTCCAAACAAAGTATGTTCTGCGAAAGGGTGCGGTTTCGACACCCGTATGGCTCAACTCCATTTCTTCGAGTTGGAGTTGAGCCACACGGGTGTCGAAACCGCACCCTTGCTGTTGGGCAGGCCATGTAATGCGTAGGATGGATAACCGGTGGACCGTTAGGGTTACAGAATGGATACCAAGAGAAGGGAAGCGCAGTCGAGGACGGCTAAAAACCAGGTGGAATGATGAAGTTAGGAAATTCGCAGGCGCAAGCTGGAATACGCTAGCGCAAGACAGGGGTAATTGGAGATCGCAGGGAGAGGCCTTCGTCCTGCAGTGGACATAAATATAGGCTGATGATGATGATGATGGCTCACCTTCCTCTGCATCGACTTCCGCGCTGAAAGCTCGAAACGCCCATCGCGTCGAATGGCGGTGCATTTGGATATACAGCTCTAATGGGCAGGCCCCCGAAAGCAAATTTCGCGCCTTTGGGAACAAAATGACGTCACTTCTGTTTTTAACGGATGTGGCGTTACACTATTTTTTCTTCCGCCGGAAGTGTTTCCTCCTCACACAGATGGCGCTAAGCCCCATGGACTGCCGATGAACTGCCATGTTTTGAACTTATGGGCTTCTATGGAAGCTTCGCTACCAGATGTATTTACCTCGTTACCCGTGCGATGCTCTTACCATTGAGCTACCACGGAGCCGTTTTCCCATCCACTTTCTTGGGCATTTATGTTTTACAACTAGAACTAACCCTGGGAGTGTTAGCCAGCGCCACCACTCACGAACCATGGCGGCGGATACGGAACATTCTTTCTGCCGCATGCGTCACGAGCACGTGATCTTTTTGGGTGATGGGAACTGGGGCCAATGTGGGAAAACACCTCGGTCCCGCGGTCCACGGCCTCAGCTCCAGTCCCGGCCGGCCGCGCCCAAGAACACCCAGCCGCAGTTAGCGCGTTCCTTTGGTCTAAAACGAAGACTACCACAGCGAAAAATAAGAGACATACGCGACAATCCCCGAAACAGAACGACCACAGCTCCGCTGTTTCGACAGATTTCACTTCGTGGAAATGGCTGCATTTTTCTTTTCAAAGCAACTCATTTAATTTGTTTGCAGAAACTTCCCTGAATGTGACGTCAATCCAAGCATTTTAGGCGTGTTTTAACTCGTTGCGGCGTCGCCCATTTTTCTCACGGCGCAGTTTCGCCATGGTCACCGACAAGCGCTGTGCCAAAAAAAAAGACACCCAAGGTTGTCGTCTTAATAGCCTGTCCTTTATAAACAGAAAGCGATTCAGTAGAGCGTCAGGACAAACGACCTCCAGGCTAAATCACTCGCAGCTCTTATTAGTAACGTTGGTCACCAAGCGAAACGAACATGTCATCATTGCAGGAATTGTTCTGTCAAAATTTGAACATAAACAATCATTTATAACTAAGCTAACATTTAGAACGTTTCGCGACCGTCGGCTGTATGCTTAGCTTCCTTTGTTTGAACATTCAAGGCAGAGATACGTATAGTAACGTGTGCCGTCAAACGTTCATGAAAGTTTACAACGTATAAAACTGCATCTTTGGTATTCATTAGACTAGACGTTTTGCCACATCTCGCTTGTAAAAAAGTGCGAATGTCTTATTGGGTACAGTAACGTTCATTGCGTTTTATACATTCTAAGCTCAACGAACATAAAGGGCACTGATACTTGAGAATTCTGTAGTTCTTTCAAATTATGACTTTTTAGAGCGCATGCGTTTGAAAGACGCTGTTTAGCAAACACGAAACTGCCTTGCTCATTTGCTGCATACTTCTATTTTTAGTCTTATTGCCTCGCTCAAGATCATATCAGAGTAGCTGTGGGATCTTGCTTAAACAGATATTATCACTTTTCAATTTCCGAAGGCTTATTATTGATGCGAAAGTATCAAATGGCCCATTGAGCGAAAAAGCCGGCGCCCGTATAGCGAAACGGCACAAAATGGCCATTGGCTGCGCATCTATCTACGTGCGCGCCTGGACCGAGCAGAGCTAGCCAAAGGAAACACCGGCTGCCGCGCTCACGCACCAGGTGTTGCGGGGGGGGAGAGGGCATCAGTGCGATCCAATGTCACCCTCGCTCTCTCTCTCGGAAGCCCCTGTAATCCGCACATTCGTTATACATATCAGTTTGAGCATGCCTTCTAACTTCGCCTCAGTAATTGGGATACGGAAGCTAACGTAATAAAAACAGAATAAGTTCAAAGGCGAAGACGTTGGAGGTAGTGAGTGTCGAATCTACGACCCCGCGCTCAGAAGCCCCGAGTGTACTACCCACTGGGCTAAACCAGCTGCCTCGTAGATAGCAGGCCTGTGCACTCTGCTTTACGTCATCATGCTGCCTGAACCGAACTCGCCTTTGCCAAGCCCGACGTGCCGAAAGCGGTGATGTCCAAATCACCGTGGCTTAGTTGGCTAGCGTCCCCATTAGGTTCTTTGGCGTCGGGCAAGGTACGAAGACGTCCCGGAAAGGAGTACACCAGCCTTGCGCTAAGAAGGATTGGCCATGTCTGAACGCGCTCGTTAATGGTAATGGAAATGAATGCTTCTGCATTCACAAGCCATAAGAAGTGCTTTGCTGCCATGGGATTTTTTACAGAATAAGCTGTTATGAGCTCATTCCAATAGCCGATTCGGTTCGCGATGGTGCCGCCGCTGGGGGTGCACGCCGCCGTAACCGCTATCGCCGGATATGCGAAAAAGTACCCGATTCCCGACTCTACCACTGAGCCACGCAAGCGCTCGCTATCGGGTAGCGGAATAATGCTCTAAAACGCACCCAAGTTTGCAGGGGCACTCGGCCGGAGCTTCCACCAGTGTGGTGGCGCCATTTAGGTAAGGCGCCTGCAAACGCAGCGTGCGCAGGTGCAGACGACGAGATGCGATTCAGATGAGGCGCGCCATCACCTCGATCCCGAGCTGGCCGAACTGCCCAGCCTCCACCAGTATGGTGGCGCCATCTAGTTAAGGTGCCTGCAAAGTTGCAGTTGTAAGTTGCAGTTGTAAGGCTTGATACAAGTTGCACTTGTAAGGCTTGATCTGGCTCAGCAGGCTGCTGTGTAGAGATCATTACAAGATGCAGCTCGCCGTCGACGCCGGGCGGACAGTTCAGATCATTCTCGCCTAAACGAGGGGAACAGACTGCCGCGAAGACCCTGTTGTGCGTGGTGCCCAAATTGGAGCTACTCTTGAGCCGCTCCAGCAGCTTACGCTGTGACGGTGCTGCGTGTGTCGCACATGCCTGTGACGTTTTGTATCTTTGGACTCTGCGTGAAATGAATTCTTGGTACTCGTTGAATGCCGACTTCTAAAATCGGTATGACATATCTCTAATTACACCTTACAAGCTTCGTTGCATGTTGCCTCCAATGCAACCCATATTGCCGAGACAATGAATACCTGTGCCTGTCAAAGTATTTGTTGCCTTCAGCCTGTCATGTTTGTTTCTTGAAGCACCGCTGAAGATCACTTCTCAATGACACCCTATTTTGTGACACCCTACCGTATTCCGATACTTGCGCTAAACTGCTTGCTATTCTATTACCTCAGTTTTGTCAGTTGACATAAAACACAAACAAGGAGAGAGAGGCGCTTCACAAGCTTACCCAGGAGGCGTTGTTAAGTGTTCTCTTGAGCGAATATGCTTTGAAAAAGCTGAAACTAATGAATAAAAATAAGTGACAAATATTTTAAATATAGTATAAAACACAAAGCCCCAATTTGTATTGTTTAAACGCATTGCAGAACAACATTGTCAGACAAGGCTGAATGATTGCGATGATGCCTCCCCGCTGGAGCATTGTCAGCGCCGTGGGTACCATCAGCAGGCGTTTGGATGTAGTGACACCACGTTCCCCAACGCACGGGGGTTAATCATTCCCGCGCCTAACCATGCTCGGCTTAGCCGTGTCTGCAGAAAAGGGGATCCTGGAGCTTGAGCCAATACCAGGGGTTCGAACCTTAGCAGCCCCTCGGCGTATACAGCAGACAGCTTTGCTCTCAAATTCACGTAAACGGCACCTCCTGAATGATCCATCCGGGCGAAATCGGTAGTTGCCTTTTGCTGTGTCTCTCTACAAACTTCTTTATCTTTCGCTTTCGATGTTTACTTTCTGTGTCCCACTTCCTTCAACTTACAATTTTCCAGGAAGCAAGCATTAATAAGTGTTGTCTGTCCTACCTTGTGTATATTACATCAGGTTATAGTAGGTGTGTACAGTTGCCATCTGCGTTAATTGCGGATCTCGTAGCGTCAACTTGGTCTCACACAGGCTCAGAAAGCGAGCACATCTCTTGCAAGAGCGCGTGTCCAGCACTCCACTAGTTGCGATGGAGACATCCCTTCCGTCGAGATGGCACAATTCCCACCGAAGGAACAGCGGGAAAGTCTCGACCACTAAAAAAAAAAGACAAACCTCGCGTCTACACCGCAGGAAAGGGCCACGTGAACTAATCTCCGTTTTAGAGCGAAAGCTCTACTACGCCATGGATAGCAAGGTCATTCATCGCGTCGCAATACCCTTGAGTCGCCGGACTGCAAGTGTGACGTCAAGCTACGTGACCCGCTGCGGAGAGGCGTCGCAGCTGCGCTCACTCGGAGCCTTGCCACTGCGTTATCACGTGACTAGGCGAGGGTTTACGGCTGCTTCCCCGGTGCTTGGTCGCTCAGTCTCTCCATGTATGGTGCGCCGGCTGGGCCGTCTGTGCGTGTGCTTCAACGCACGCGTCGTGCTCAATCAAATCATCCAGTAGATATTGCTAGACGGCAGGCATAGAAATTTCAAGCAAAGGCAAAGTTGGTTGTTGAAACACCTGAGAAAAGGGAGGCCGGATTAGCACGTTATAGAGAAGCTTACCAAGAGCGAAAACATGCAATAATGATACAATGAGCATAGTCTTTGCAACACCAAGCCAATAAGATCTTGCGCTCGTGATAAAAAGGCGTACAACAGTTAAATATTAGTCAATTTTTTTTACCACTAGCGCAAGCTATTTTATTACGGAGACTCCAATACTACAAAGCAATTTAAGAGGAGTTTTTCATTACCTAAAATATGTTAGAGAACTACGCGAAAATTGGTGTTTCTTCAAGAGACACATCTGAAACCTACAAACACAAGCTTCCGTCGATATGGCACTATCTTCTTAAAATACCTTGTGAAGGTGCCGTAATCCTAGCACACCGGTAGGTGCGGCTGAGGTCACACCTCCGTGCGGTGTCCCGCATTCTTGCGCGTATTGCAGAACTGCACAGGGCTCTTACAAGGCTGACAGACAAGTTCGCTCACCATGTAGTATACAAATATTAGAGTTGTGGAGCCTTAGAAGGTGATCACCACCGACTTGCTTTCGCTGAGCATTCGAGCACGCAAAATTTACACGCCCTGCATGCGAACGCGGAGGTCGGCGACGAACGTCTCTGGCCGAGTGTGCGCCGCAGTCCCGGAGCACTACTCCTTATATTGCTATTGCTACGGAACAGTATTTGCCATGATGAAGAGGCTAGCAGTCTGAAACCGACGACGACGATTAGAGGAGAGTGTGGGCTCTTGTCCTTTTGGACAAGTGTGGTGCATTTGCTTGTAAATATACTTGTACATGGGTTTTCGTCTGCGTATTCCTACGTAACATATCTGGTGCAGGTGAACGTTCCCTGTAATTCGTCACGGAGCTTCGCAGTGAACGGTACGTCGAGCCTTACGTCATGGCTCCCGGCGATGACAGCTCGACTCAGCCGGCTACGACACCTTCTGCAACTTCGACGACCTACATCGCTCTCCCCGCTCCCCGTGATCCTGGCGTATTCTCGGGCAAAGATGGGAAGACGTCGAGGACTGGATCAGCCGGTACGAACACGTCAGCCGCAGTAACCGGTCGGACCCTACTATCACGCGCGCCAACGTAGTCTTTTACCTCGGTGCCACACCTCGAGTTTGGTTTCGTACACAGGAATATGAGCTCACCAGTTGGCATTCGCTTAAGCAAAAGCTCCGAGACTTGTTCGGAAACCACTACGGTCACCAACTGGCCGCGCAGAGGGCGTTATCCGGCCGTATGCAGACGTCAACAGAGCTCTACGTCACGTACATTCGGGACGTCTTGGTTCTGTGCTGCAAAGTTGACGCACACATGACTGAGCCATACAAGGTTTCCAACATCCTCAAAGGCATTGCCGATGACGCCTTCAACTTGCTCGTTTCCAATAACTTGGCGACGGTATCATAAAAACCGGGCTATAGGTCGAACCGGAATATATGTCGACCCCCAACTAACCAATTTTAAAATCGACAAAAATCTTTTTCAATAGCAAAAGTACCGAAAGACACCCTTATCTTTAAACAAATGCGACCCAGCCGGTTGCACAACGGTGACAGTATTTATTTAAATGCTGCTCCGTGCCGTGATGATAAGGTACTGACAAACAAGCGGGTCGATGGTCGCACGATACGAAGCCCACGGCAACCCGCCAGATTGCCGTGGGTTTCCGCGTACTCATTCGCCTTTTTCTTGAAGGCGACGGTGAATTGCCGTCGGTTTCCGCTCATTTTGAAACAAGATGTGAAAAGGCAGCCTGAATGCGATGGCGAAGGCGGCTGTTTACTTCATCTGCCCATTCTTGCAAGACTTCCGTAGTTTTTCCGCCAATGTCCGGGTATATAAGACGACGGTCGACTTTCGCAATGGTTTTTTGAAAAAAAGTTTGATCTATATTCCGGTGTTTACGGTAGATGCAGCTATAGAAGAGTGCCGCCGCCTGGAACTCGCTAAAAGCGACGTATCGACCAGCAATTTGCCCGTCTGCCCAGCACCCCAGCGATATCTACCTGTGCCGACGCTCCTCGTCCCAACCACAAGGGCGATGTTACCAGGATCGTCCGGCGCGAGATTGAGGCCACCTATCCGGCAGCCTTCGACTCCAGCTCCTCCAACGCAGCTGCAGTCACGGTTTCCCTGATCCAGGCAGTTGTCCGCCAGGAGTTCGCAAACATGGGTCTTCACACCCTCTGGTCGGCCAATTGCCCTGATACCCACCCGGCTCTTTCGATTCCTCCCCGTCTCACATCTTATTGCCCACCATGTTTCCTCAACCCATCTGAATGGCGCACTGCTGACGACAAGCCCATTTGTTTTCACTGGCTTCGAATCGGGCACACTTCTCGCGACTGTCGCAGTCGCTGGAGTTCCCCGACCCGGTCTACCTAACTGCCTACTCTCGCCCAGGTGGTCCTTCTCGACCCTATGCCGCACGCTCCGATAATGCCGCCACTAATTCTCCTGCGCCGAACCGCCAATATTCTCGTTCGCCTTCGCCCCAACGACGACAATCTCGCTCTCCCCAGCACCGTCGCTCCTATTCGCCAACTCCCTTCGGACGCCGCTCCCAGTCGGAAAACTAGACGATGCAGCGCCTCGAGGTGACGCTGCACTGCTCCCAAGGCCGCCAAATCCTCTACTGACGTCGCCCACTCATCTGAACCTTCTTGACGTGCAAGTCGATGGTGTTTCTGTCTCTGCTCTTATAGACACTGGGGCGGATTTACCGGTAATGAGCGCTGACATCCGTAACCGGCTGAAGAAAACAATCATACCCACCACGACGCCTGTTGTCCGTGTCGCCGATGGCGGAACAGCCCCCATAATTGGTATGCCGCCCGCGCCTCCTTCGCCGATCGCTCCACTATCGTGCTATTTACAGTCATTGCCCACTGTCCTCACGACATCATCCTCGACTTCGACTTCCTCTCCTGCGCATTCCGCTCTAATCGACTGTTCCGCGAGTACTCTCCGCCTTGACCTGCCTGTTCTGGATCCCGCTGAACCACACCCCAGTCACCTTAGTTCCGTCGACTTCGTTCGCTTGCCACCTTCGGCACTGCCTTATACGTTGACTTAGTGTCATCCCCACCAGCGCCCGACGATCACTATATCCCGGCTCCCATGCAAGACGTCCTCCTTACACACGGAATCACAGTGCCTTTTGCAGTTTTATCTATTACGGCGAATTGCTTCTGCCTGCCAGTGGTCAATTTTGGCTTGATGACACAAGTGCTGCCACGAGGGATGTCTCTGGCCCAGCCTTGCTATTCGAGGATCACGCAATAGTATCTATTGCAGTAGACGACAGTTCTGCCGATCCTCCTCCACCATCGCAGTCGGCAACTTGTACCATCGCCGACTTACAGAAAATGATTGCGCGCGACATGCCGTCCGAGCACGCTTGTGAGGTCTACCGCGTTATGTTTTCCTACCAGGACATTTTTTTACTTTAATGATCGTCCCTTGGCTTAAACTACAGCTGTTAAACATCGCATTATACCACAGATGCCCCTCCCATTCATCACCGCCCGTATCGTGTGTCACCGGCTGAGCGTCAAGTCATTCACGCAGAAGTTCGCAAAATGCTTGCCAAGAACATTATTGAACCGTCGTGTAGTCCGTGGGCGTCACCTGTTGTACTGGTAAAAATGAAGGATGGCTCATGGCGATTTTGCGTGGATTACCCGCACCTTAACAGGCTTACCAAAAAGGACGTGTATCCCCTAACTCAGATTGATGACGCCCTTGACTGCCTCCACAGGTGCTCGCTATTTCTCCTCTATTGACCTTCGCTCCGGCTACTGGCAGATTTCCGTGGACGATCTAGACCGCGAGAAGATTGCTTTTGTAACACCCGACGGTCTTTATCAATTCAAAGGGATGCCGTTCAGTCTATGTAACACTCCTGCCACCTTTGAATGCATGATGGACTGCCTTCTTCACGGTTTCAAATAGCGCACGTGCCTGTGCTACTTCGACGACGTTACAGTATTCTCCCCAACGTTCGCTACACACCTCGAGCGCCTCTCAGCAGTCCTGGACGTTTTTCGTCGAGCCGGTCTGCAACTGAACGCATCGAAGTGCCAATTCGGCCGTCGCGAGATTACCGTCCTTGGACATCTCGTTGACGCCAACGGAGTGCAACCGAACCCAGGCTAGATCCACGCTGTTACGCACATCTCCTGTTCCGAAGTGTGTCAAATATGTGCGCAGCTTCATCGGCCTTTGTTCGTACTTATGCCGTTTCGTGAAAAATTTCGCGGCCATTGCACGACCACTAACCGAGCTTTTGAAAAAAGATGGCCCTTTCCGGTGGGGCGATAACGAGGCCTCTGCGTTCTCGCATCTAATCGACCTTCTCACAACGCCTCCCGCTCTGGCCCATTTCGATCCTTCTGCACCTACCGAAGTCCGTACTGCACGCCAGCAGGCCACAGAATTGGCGCAGTACTGGCGCAACACCAGCGCGTTAACGACCATGTTATCGCTTACGCCAGCAGGCTCCTTTCACCCTCGGAGCGCAACTATTCCATCACTGAGCGTGAGTGTCTGGCCCTACTTTGGGCTGGTTGCGAAGTGCCGTCCATACTTATATGGCGGACCCTTTTCCGTTGTCACAGACCATCACGCGCTTTGCTGGTTATGCTCACTGAAAGATCCTACAGGAAGACTTGGTCGCTGGGCCTTACGCCTTCAAGAATATTCGTATTCTGTCACGTACAAATCTGGCCGACTACACAAGGACGCTGACTGCCTGTCTCGCTACCCGGTATACGAGCCTGACGACGCCAACAGTAGTACCACCAACGGGTATTTTCTCTGTACTGCCTTCGCTAACATCGCCGATGAGCAGTACCGCGCCGGGATCTATCACTGCGAGCAATTGAGCGTCTGCGCTCTACCCCTACCGACGCCTCCGTTCACCGATATGGCCTCGAGGGCGGCATTCTGTACCGAAGGAACTTCCTCCCTGACGGATCTGATCCTCTTCATGTCGTGCCAAAACATTTACGACGGACTGTACTCTTTGAAATGCATGACGCACCCACTGCAGGACATCTTGGGGTAACCCGCATGTACTAATGCATCCGCCGCCGCTTCTTTTGGCCCGGTCTCGCTCGCTCCGTCCGACGCTATGTTGCTGCCTGTGATCCCTGCCAACATCGGAAAACACATCAGGTGCTACCTGCCAGTCATCTCCAGCCGATCACCGTCCCTGTGGAATCGTTCTTTCGGGTTGGAATAGACCTCCTCGGCCCCTTTCCCACATCATCCTCTGGGAACAAATGGGTAGCCGTCACAACTGATTACGCCACACGATACGCTATCACGCGGGCTCTGCCTACCAGTTACGCCATTGACGTCGCGGATTTTCTCTTGCGTGACATTATATTGCTTCATGGCGCCCCGTTACAGCTGCTTGCTGACCGTGTTCGCAACTTCCTGTCCGAAGTTAGCGCCGAAATTGGGCGTTGCTGCTCCACTCAACACAAGCTGACTACCTCATACCATCATCAAACCAATGGCCTGAAGGAGCGGTTAAACCGTACCCTTACCAATATGCTCTCCAAGTACGTTTCCAACGAGCAGCGCGACTGGGACATTGCCCTTCCTTACGTCACATTTGGGTATAATTCTTCCCGGCACGACACCGCCGGATTTTCTCCATTTTATCTACTGCACGGTCGCGAACCGACCTTGCCCCTTGATACGACACTTCCTCCTGCTGCGATCTCAACAATCGAGTATGCGCGCGACGCCATCGCACCGCCGACCATGCATGCCCGCTTGCCCGTACTCAACTGAAGGCCTCGCAAACCACTCAGCAGCGTCAGTACAACGCCCGCCACCATGACGTACAGTTTTCGCCTGGTGCGCGCGTGCTCCTGTGGTCGCCCTCTCGTCACGTCAGACTTTTAGAGAAGCTTCTTTCGCGATACAAAGGACCCTACCACGTGTTGCGCCAGGTGACTCCTGTGATGTACGAAATTGAACCTGCCAGTTCGACCTCGCCGTCTACTTTGGCATCTAGTGATGTCGTGCACGTCAGTAGGCTCAAGGACTACTACACTGCTTCCGAGTCCGGCCTTTAATCGCTCCGGTATACGACGCTTTTGCCGCTGGTGGTAGTGCTACGGAACAGTATTTGCCATGATGAAGAGGCGAGCAGTGTGTAGACGACGACGACGACGATTAGAGGCTAGTGCGGGCTGTTTCGTCTTGGCCAAGTGCGGCGCATTTGCTTGTAAATATACTTGTATATAGCTTTTCGTGTTCGTCTTCCTACGTAACAATATTCTCCCTGGTATTGATATTCTGCCTCTTGTCTGGGTGTTGAAACGATAATGATGTTGGATCCTGCTTTCGGCCGCAAGAGAAATTGGTTTCAGCCTAATTCTCAGGCTCTGCTTACAGCTTTGCAGATTTGCGGCGCAGTCATGTCTTTGATGGGTAGCCTTGAATCTTGAAGTCTTTTTTGGCGGCAGTGAAATCAGCTTCCGCCTCCTTTTCTTCGTCCTTTTGGCTTTTATCGAGTGCGTTTCGGTGGCAGCTGCTCGAGTAGGCTGCTGCTGTTTCGACGCCAACTCGATTTTTCGCTGCCCGGCTAGCACCTTTCTCTGCCGGAGCAAAAGGTCGACCTGCCAATCTCCGCCATCTTTCTCCCTGTTGGGGGCAATCCGGTTCAAAAGAGGGGCTTGTTTAATATCCAGTGCTTTGTGAGTTTCCACTACCAAAACGACACATAGGTGGCTAAGCCTCACCACGCCTAGGCCGATGGCACCCTATGTGTTTCTATGGGTTCCTGCGCCGGCGCTTTAGGGTTAGCGCGGCCGCGTGTGTCTCAACACTTCACGGCGTAAAACTTGGTGTAGCCGCAGACCATCTGTCGAGTTGTGCCTTCTCCCATCGTCGAATGTTCACACATTCGAAAATCCGTGTTAACGATCGTTCGAAGCGGAACCCTTGCGACGCGCGTCCGAACAATCAGTCCCTTTGCGGCTGTCCAAGACACGATAGTTCAATGGGGACGATTGTTCCGCTGCTGTTTAAGGGCCAATAAAGAACGATTGTAGCTTCCCAGTTAAGCCAAGAAAGCGAATAGGTGCCGACAGCAACATTTTGTTGCTACGATGTTATGAATGTCGCGCTGAGTCACGTCATAGTGGTTCTTTCGCTCTTGTTGGTTGCCGTCGCTATTGAGGCACACGCATTGTCGACAGCGGGATATGCGAGAGATAAGCTGCTCGCAAATGTACGACAAGGAGCTGCTAGGCTACCCGAGAAAAATAACGTCCTGAGCAGAGGTGGAGTGATGGTCATGACGGCCATAGAGAAGAAAAAAGCCAGTGGTCAATTTGGGTGTACATAGACATGATGTAAATGAGTGCCATTGAAATAATATCTCAGCCTTGTGGTTTAGGGACGGTAAATGATCGATGTGTCATCGATTGTTTTAGAGGCACGAAGAACTTCTTTAGGCATTTGTGGCAGAAACGCCTTTCCATGTGCCACGCACACGTCAATACCTGGTACGTTGAATGAAGGCGGAATGAACACACGACGTAATGAACACACGACCGCAGGCGGAATGAACACACGAACGCAAGGTGCCGCACACACACAACATTCATTCAATGAGGAGGTTAAACAGCAACATCGGTAAAAATTCGTTGCACCCGGGATGCGTCCTCCTTAACTACGCGTTACGATCCTACTACCGCGTTAACCAACATCTGTGAGGCAATCGTCTATACGCTATAGCGTCGGGGCGCTTACAGTACCGGTTCTGTTCATGATGGATATCGGCAGTGGTCTGTGGTCCGTCGTCGCAATATGGTCGTTTCAGTCGCCACTAGTGTTCGGCGTCACCGATGCCCCGGCTGACGTGACGAGGGCACTGTCGCTGAGGAGCTGTCGCACTCCGGCAGAGCGGAACTCGGCCGGCTGGCACTCCTGGTGCGCACCGGCTCAGCTTAGATCCATAGACGGGACGGTGACTGGCTGCAGCCAGCCTTCGCGTGTCCACTGTTCGGCGGCGTGGACGCTGACGTGTCCTGGCAGGAAGGATTCGAGGCAGCGGTAATTCCGAAGGCGGCGGTCAGCTGCTCGACGAGCCTGGTACTCGTCGGGAGGTCGCTGGATCGCCAAGGTATTGGGGCAGGACCCAGAGTGCCGTACTCCGGCCGTCTTCTCGTGGAACGCTGCGCCCCAGCCACCACGTCCTTCTCTGCGTGCGCCCCTTCTCCGAGATGGTGCCTCCACGCGCTCGCTTCACTTCTTCCTTTTTGAAATCTTCTTTTGTGTACCTTGATCGTATTATCCCTTTCTCTTCTTGCTTGCTTGCTTGCCTTCAAAAGTGACTCGTACCCACTATGGGGGATTGGCCAAGAATCGGGTGATTAAAGGAAATAATTATCGGAGTCTAATAAGGATCACTTTGAAAAATTTTTGAATGACGAAAAGAATTTATTCATACAAAACTTAAGAATTTAACAAAGAAATTGTCCTTATTCATTATGTACCCCATAACCGCTGCACCAACATCCCTATGACAATGTCCGAGAGAAGAGGCACCAAAAGATAGAATATTGGGTATCGCAATATTTAATCCAGCACTGTTAAATTTTTCTTCTAAAGCATGTTTTCTTAATGAGGAAAAAAGTTGTCGCAGTTTCACCTGAAAGGCGAATCATCAATTGCGATAGCAAATTTGTAGAGAGCTATACGGAGTAATGATATTAGCTTTATCAGCTGTATGAACTTGAACATGCAGCAGCACCGGCAACACGCAGAACTGTTGTCGACGCCGTCGGCGTTTCGCCCGCGTTCGCTCAAAATGCGTGCGGCGTTGGTGACTGTTGCCGGAGCCTCTGATATAAATAGACACTTGGTGCCACAGCTAAACCTCGCCTCCCTTCCCTCCCCCCCTCCCCCACGGTCTCTAGCGCGTCGGAAGAAGGCGCGTTTGCTCTACATATATGGTGATTGTAAAGGAGGAAAGAGACGCTTACTTTTGCAGCCCTTAAGCGAGCACGGCGCAGAACGCGCGTTTGTTCTCCGCCGTGCGTTCACTCCCCGTGAAAGCGCGCGCCCCTCGCGCCCTTTCACTCGCACATACAGCGTTTGGCGCGCGGCGACGATTTCATCTCCATTGACGTCATACGGAACCTCACGGCGACGGCGACGGCTACGGCGACGGCGACGCCGACGACAGAAATCTGCTTGTGAGTGTCCATATAATTGCTATCGCAATAAAACGGCGGCATGACAGGAAGAAGTGTTCTATTGTTTCGTGTTCACCACAGTATGAGCACAAGGAGGAGGGCGCCAGACCAGATCGATGTAGATAAAAGTTTAATGTAGGAATGCAACATCTGAATTTCGTAAAGAGGACTTCAAGTTTTCTATTATGGCAGAATTTTCTGTTCCAAGGAAATAGGAGGTGTCGATAATCGGTTAGATTTGTTAAGGGCACGTTCCAGGAGTCTTGCATGACTGCCCTTCTCCTGAACCTAGCCGCGGTTATGTAAGCTGATACAGGAAGAATCGGAAGCATTGGACCACTAAGGGCAGCTCTCGCTAAGCTGTCAGCTTATTCATTGATAACTAATCCTTTGTGACCAGGCACCCATACCAATCTAATTAGATTTAAGTTAGAAGGAATAAGACATTGAAATGTACGCGAAACTTGTGAAACTCTTCTTCTTTCTTTGTTCTCTTCTTTTAGTGTCACTCCTGACACCATGGTAGTTTGCTATCTTAAACTCATCGCTTGGCAGTAGAAAGCAGCCACATCGGAAACTGATCCAGACCTCAAGGGGGCAGTCTGTCCATTATGGTCTGCCAGTAAGCTGAGCGCAGTGAATACAGAAAGAGTACTCCACACCTTCTAAAGAAACGATGGCACGTCTGTGCGAGGGATTTTGTGAGACACGTCTGTGCCAGGGAGTATTTGCGAGGGATTTTATTCAGAGCCATATAACCAGCCGAGAAGCATATTGTATCATCCTTCGTTTGCACAAGTACAACTGGCGAGGATCGTGACCTTGCTGAGGGTCTGGTAGTATTTCAACTTAGTATGTCCAATCCATTATCTTCTACTACCTTGCACTCCTCTGAAGACACGCGGTATGGTCCATGTTTAACGACGGTAGTGTCATCTGAATCTGTGTTTTAGGTGTACATGGCAGTCTGGTCCAGGTGAGTGGTGTGATCATAAAAGGAGGCTTTGTGCCTCTAAAGTATTCTAAGCAGCTCATGAGCGTCTGATACGGAAAGGTCTGTGCTCATGATGGTAGGAAATTAGAAAAATTCTAACTGCCGCAATAAAGGTTGCATCGGTATCGACAAAGCATGTCAGGGTGGAACCTTGAGCCAGGAGGATTGCCTAGACGTTGTGTTCCGTGCGTCGTCCAGGGCAGACGCGCTGGCGAAGCGAAGGCCTGTAGGTGTAAAAATCATATTCGCGCAGCAGCTGCAATAAGTGAAGAATAATACGTCATTGTTGACAATGTCTTCCAATGTAATAGTTAACATAGCATATTCGCGTTGAGGAAATCGTAATCTTGTGAGGCCATTAAACGAGTGTGTCAATCGCTGAAGTCAGAATGGCCGGTATCTTTCATGCGTAAGGTGCGTTGACAACAAGAGGAGAAATCGGACAAGGAGCATAGAAATTCCCAACCTATGATGATATCAAGCGCACACGAAGAAATAAATGGAAACCAAGTGAGGTGGAATATGCAGTCAAATAAAGACATGCAGAGCACTGTGTGGTTGACCGAATGACGTCCGCGCTGGCGCACTGCAGTGGTAGTTGCGGATAGGTACTTGAAAACGGGACCACTCGTCGACATGTACAACAAAACTGGACGCTTCCGGGTAACTAAAGCTTGAATCATCTGTAAAGGCGTTTATTAGGCACCAGCCTTTTGGACCGACCGTTCGTTCAAGGCCTGAGTTCTAAGCACGAGCGGCGTTTCTCGAGGAGACCGCAGGAGGGATCGACCCACTAGAAAGGGCTGGAGAGCATGACCCACTATGGCGTTCGTAACCTTCGCTACAATCACCCCTGAGAGCGAAAAGGGAGCCGCAGGCATAACAGCTGGTCACTGTGAGTGGGTCATAGTATGTCTTGAGGCGCTCGACGTTGACAATGTCGCATCCACGACGGCGCATATCCGCAGAAGGTTCAACTGGTTCGAGCACGTAGTTGACGGGAGATGCGCATTCGACGATACGGTAGGGGCCTTCATACTGGGGCACTAGTTTGGATGAGAGACCAGGTGTAGCGGAAGGAACCGAGAGCCACACAAGCGCCCCAGGAATGAAGGAGGGTGCAGAAGTGGTGTCACCGCGTGTGCTCTTCTGGCGCTCTTGGTGACTGGATATAAAGACCCTTGCGAGATCGCGGCACTCTTCAGCATGTCTTGCCATGTCAGAAATGGGTGCACATTCAGATGCATCCGGCCGGTACGGCAGAATTGTGTCGATGGTGTGCGACGGGTGCCGACCGTACAGTAAGAAAAGTGAAAAGCCAGTGGTGCTCTGAGTAGCAGTGTTATAGGCGTAAGTGACGAAGGGCAGAATGGCGTCCCAATTGGCATGGTCGGAGGCGACGTACATAGCAAGCATGTCCCCGAGGGTACGGTTGAAGCATTCTGTAAGGCCACTGGATTGGGGGTGGTTCGCCGCTGATGTGCGATGAACAACGTGGCACTCCTTGAGAATGGCTTCAACTACTTCGGACAGGAAGACACGTCCGCGATCACTGAGCAGTTCCTGGGGTGGCCCATGACGTAGGATGAATTGTCGAAGCAAGAGGGAGGCAATATCGCGCGCTGAAGCTGCCGGTAGGGCGGCAGTTTCGGCGTATCGCATCAGGTGGTCGACTGCCACAATGGCCCAGTGATTGCCTGCCGACGTCACGGGAAGGGACCCATACAAATCGATGCCGACGCGTCCGAACGGCCGGGTAGGGCAAGGTAAAGGTTGCAGACCGGCTGGCGAGAGGCGGGGCGAAGATTTCTGGCGCTGGCAATCGGGATCAGAGCGAATGAACTTGCGAATGTATCTGTACGTCCCGTGCCAGTAATACCGCTGTTGAAGACGATGGTATGTCTTGAAAACGCCGGAGTGCGCACACTGTGGATCAGCGTGGAAAGTTGCGCATACTTCGGAACGCAGACTGCGGGGTACCACTAACAACCACTGGCATCCGTCGGGGATATAATTGCGTCGGTGTACAGGTTGTCGCGAATGGCAAAGTGACGTGCTTGGCGACGCAAAGTGCGAGTGCTTGGTTGTGCCGACGAACCAGAAAGCAAGTCTAGAAGGGAGGCAATCCAATGTTCCTTGCGCTACTCAGAAGCGATGCTGTTAAGGTCAAGCGAAGAAACAATAATCTCGGATAGGCAGGAGCAAGTATTGTCAGGCAAGGGAGAGCGCGAGAGGGTGTCGGCGTCAGAATGCTGGCATCCGTTGCGGTACAGCACGTGGATATCGTATTCCTGCAAGCGAACTATCGAGCAAGACGGCCGGAAGGGTCCTTCAAGGACGGCAGCCAACATAGTGCATGGTGGTCCGTGAATACGTCAAATGGACGGCCATATAAATAACGCTGGAACATAGTCAGAGCCCAGATGATGGCTAAGCACTCTTTTTCTGTCACAGTCTAATTTGTCTTAGCTTTCGTAAGCGTGCGACTTGCATAGGCGACGACATATTCATCAAATCAGTGTTTACGTTGGGCATGAACAGCGGCGAGGCCAACGCCGCTGGCGTTGGCCTCGGCGCATCGAAAGTAGAACAGTAGAACTAAATTCTTCTAAGAGGCACACCAGTTGAGATCGCTCGACCGGCGTAAGGCCATCGGCAATAGAAGAACCAAACACCTCACTGGATGGTCCCTCACAGGCAGAAATAGCAGTGAGCGCACTTGAACCAGCGCAGTAATCTTGCACCTCAGTAGAAGCAGTCGGATCGTAGTGGCGCAAAATTCGCGGAGACGTAAGCAGATGACGGAGCTTTGTGAAGACCTCGTCGCACTGGGACGACCACGAAGTGAGGGGCCCGTTGCGTGTAAGCAGTTTCGTCAGGGCTGAGATGATGGCGACGAAATTGCGAATAAAGCTTCTGAAGTAAGAAAATAGACCTATGAAACTACGCAATTCTTTGGCGGATGTTGGCTTAGGGAATTCGGCGACGGCCTGAAGCTTTGCTGGATCGGGGAGTATCCTATCCTTGGATACGACGTAACGGAGGATTGTCAGCTGCCGAGCTGAAAATCGGCACTTCATTAGATTTAGTTGTAGGTCAGTGTTTGTTAAGCACGTCAAAACACACAGTAGGCGTTGAAGGTGCGTTGTGAAGTCCGGCGCAAAAACAACAATGTCGCCAAGATAGCACAAGCATGTGTGCCACTTCAAGCCGCGCAGAACGGTGTCCATCATGCGCTCAAAAGTTGCGGGCGCATTACAAAGTCCAAAAGGCATTACGTTAAATTCGTATAAGCCGCCGGGCGTTATAAAAGCTGTCTTTGGCCGATCGGCGTCAGCCATGGGTACTTGCCAATACCCTGAGCGCAGATCTAAAAATTAAAATATTTCTGCGCCTTGTAGACTGTCAATGGCGTCGTCTATGCGCGGGAGAGGGTAGACGTCCTTGTGTGTGATCTTGTTGAGGCGCCGGTAGTCGACACATAACCGCACAGAACAATCTTTCTTCGTAACGAGGACCACAGGGGATGCCCATGGACTGTTGGAAGGTCGTATCACCTCGCAGCGAAGCATGTCGTCGACTTGTTCGTTGATTACACGACGCTCTGCAGGAGATACACAATACGGGCGTTGCCGCAATGGCGGTTGCGAGCCAGTGTCGATGCGGTGAGTAACAGTTGATGTCCGGCCTAGGGAAGATTGTGCGACATCGATAGTAGAACGAAATTCTTCTAAGAGGCACACCAATTGAGATCGCTCGACCGGCGTAAGGCCATTGGCAATAGAAGAACCAAACACCTCACTGGATGGTCCCTCACAGGCAGAAATAGCAGTGAGCGCACTAGAACCAGCACAGTAATTTTCATCGGGCACGTCCATAACTTGCACGTCTTCAATGGCTTCGACATTGTCTATACATTCCCCTCGGAGCAGCATGACAGGGTATGGGAATGGGTTGCAAACGAAAATCGTGCTGTAGCCCTGCTTGATGTCCACTGCCGCAAAAGGTAGCAGCAGGCCTGTCCGACTAAGGAAGCCGCCAGAAGGAGACAGCAGCGCAACACCGTCTGAGATTCCGCTGCAGTACATGCGCACGACTGTTGACGCGCGGCGAGGAACGTGGGTGTCATCGTGGACAGTTAGCTTCCTCGGCAGGGAAGTATTGTTGGTGATCGGCAAGTCTAACAGCGGCGAGAGTTCCATCTCGGCCTGTGCGCAATGGATAACGGCATTGTGGCACGAGAGGAAATCCCAGCCGAGGATAACGTCGTGAGAACACGAGGTGAGAATGATGACTTCTATGGCGTACAGAACGTCGTCAATAACAACACGAGCAGTGCAAGCCGCTAAGGGGTTGATATTCAGAGCACTGGCTGTGCGGAGGGACAGTCCAGAAAGGGGCGTCGTGACTTTCCGAAGTAGGTGGCAAAGCTTAGCGTCCGTAACACATACGGCGTCTCCTGTGTCCACGAGTGCTGATGCGCGAACACCGTCAAAAAACACTTCGATCACATTTGAAGGACTGCGTTGAAGACTTTCACGTTTCGACGGCGCCGCAGCCCTTGCCTCTTGGACTGCGACAATTAGTTTTCCTCGTTCAGAGTTACGGGACGAGGTCGCATCGGCGACACTGAGCGACCGCGTGGAGATGGTGAACGGCGGGTAGTTGGCGTCGGGCGCAAAGTCGGTGACATAGCCGAATGGGGGTCGTAATATGGACGGTTGAACTGGCTTGTCACGGCTGATGCGGCGCTAGGCGGCTGAGCGCGATGACAATAACGAGCGACGTGACCGGCATAGCCGCACGCAAAATATATCGGCCAGTTGGCGGAAGTACGCCATCGGTTCGCGGGGGCAGGTCCCATCCATGTAAGAGGCCGCGTTGTAGAGGGCGGATGCTGGTATGACGGCATGGCGGTCTGTGGTCGGCCTAGCCGCAACGTCGCCATAACGGAGAGGCGCACTCGGAGAGAGTGGTTGAGTCCTCGCGACGACTTCAGCGTAGCTGAGTGGTGCAGCCGTCGGGACATGTTGGGGCGTCGCGACGACATCGGCGTAGCTTAGTGGAGCGGCCGCAGGACGATGTTGATGCTGGTCTGGCAAGACCTCGGTGATTTCCTACTCGATCACGCGACAGAGTGTGGGCAAAACATTCGTTGCGTGCTGTTGCAAATGCGGCGGCTGAGCGAAGGTTAGCAAGGAGAGCTGGCGCGCAACTTCCTTCCGAACGAACGCTTTCACTTCTGTCAGCAGCGCTGTCTGGTCGGAGATGGTGGTCAAACCAGCAATGTGTTCGTCACGCGATGAAGGGCGACGTGTCAAGGAGGGCTGCCTTCGTAGCTCCGCGTAGCATTGGCATACAGTGACAATGTCTGTCACGGACTGAGGATTTTTCGCAAGTAGCATGTTGAACGCATCGTCTTCAATCCCTTTCATGACATGTCTTATTTTGTCGAATTCAGACATCGTCGCGTTGACTCGTTTGCACAACTCCAGAACATCTTCAATGTAGCTGGTAAATGATTAACCCGGCAGCTGTACAGTTTTCCAGCATACCCTGATACCTTCATAGACGCGCTATGCGGAGGAAGTGTAGTTATCCGGTGAACGCTATTTCCTCCCTAAAAAAAACGTGGATATGGGAGAATTGAGTGGCCTCTTGCTGGGAGTGCTCTGCAAGCCGCGCCAAGAGAGCAAGGTGCTGATGAAAATTGAAGCCAAAGAAATCACCGCCCCTTCCACTTTGTGAAGATGGTCGAACACCAACGCTATGTTAGTGACGAGTGTTATATGTGCATGTGTTGCACGTGATGCAATCGCGTAAACACAAGTAAACACAGATCTACAACAGCAAGTAATGTCATATTAAAGGTTGCGAGGCGAGAAAAGGCAGCAACTTCCGACGCTTCTGGGCGAGTGCCCAGTTCTCTGGTCGAATCCTGCCGAGCTGTCACCAGAGGCGTTGGCTGCAGTCACGGGCCCCGCGCGCGTTCGGCGAGAACGCGGGGAAACGCGGACGGTGTCGGCAGCAGCCCTGGGCGCTGCGCGTTAACCAAAAGGGCGCGCTGCAGAGAAAAACCTTCTTATTGCCGCTCCTCCTGGCACCCAGCGCGCGCACTCTCATTGGTCGCCTCGTCCCCCGGCCTGCCTCTCCTCCTCTGCAGGTCATGTGACCAGCGGGACGCTGGACAGACGGCGAAGGGTCGACTAAGAACAGCTACGCTGTTAAAAAGCGCAGAAGGGCCGAATGTTCGTCGAGAATGTGGCAGGATCGTGGTGTTCTAACGTAATGTATTCAATGCGTTCACATAGCTGGCTCCATCGGCAAACACATACAATGTGTCCGCGGATTTCGCCGTAGTACGAATATAGGCAAATAGTATTGAGAAACCGAAAAGCGCAGTGCAAAGCCAGTAATAGCCAGCAATGTATAGCCAGAAATAGGAGCATGGCGGCGTGGCAGTCAGATTAGTTGTAGCCACGGAACGGAACAAAGTCCAGAAAGGTGACAGTGCTTCGCATATACTTTAATTACGCCCGTGTAATTCGTGTAAATCACAGCGAAGCTGTTAATGGATCACCTTTCGATCGTCGCGGGCGGAAATAGAAAAAACTGATTGGCCTTATGCTGTATTTTATTATTTATTTTATTTATTTAGTACATACAGCAGACCTTTCGGTCGAAGCAGAGGGGCAAGAGAACACATACAAAAAAGAGAACAAATTAGGAACAAGCATGTACCAAATTATACAATATTTAGTCACACTATGTCTGTAAACTATGTCTGTATGTCTGTATGTCTATGTAGTCACACTATGTCTGTAAAAAGAAAATTTAAACGTATCAGTTCGAGCATAATAGGGTGTTAGTGAGCCCGGATGATGCTGTCTTGTGTGCCGTGTTATTGCAAGCGTTATATAAGTAGATGGTTTCATTTCGAGCCTGTTGTTAACAAGGAGGGAAAGGTGATTCAAGAGTGGGTATGGAATTTTCTGTCATAATTTTTGAGGGTCTAGTGAAGGCGAGTGAGGGCCAGGGACGCGCGCTTTCATGGGGAGCGAACGCAAGGCGGAGAGCAAACGCGTCTCATGTGCTAGTGAAAGCGCGCGAGGGCGAGGGATGCGCTCTTTAACGGGGTGCGAACGCACGGCGGAGAGCAAACGCGACTTACCAATAGAAGGGGAGTGGTGGGCGAGAAGGGCATCGAGGCACTCTAGAGTGTGCGCGTCCGCTCTCCCACTGCGGCGCATGCGCGCAGCCCTGCCGGCCTCTGCCGCCTACTCTCTCTGGTACAGTAAACTAGAATTCTAGTACGCTGCATCTCGGGGCTCTCGCCCGCCTCTCCCCTAACAGTGTCGACAACGGCGTTTAAAGCCGTTTCACATAATGCGATTTTACAGTGCGATTTTCGCACCGGAAGGGCGATTTCCGTCGCATGCGACGAAAATCGCAGTCGCAGGGCCGATTCTGCAATTTTCGGTTGCGACCAACCGGTTAGTCGCAGCGTCGCAACGTCGCAGCAATCGCTGCGATTTTCCGTCGAAATTGCGCCGAGAGCTATTTCGCGGTCTGTTTTGGAAAATGGCGGCGGTCGGTCAACGCAACGTTTATAGATACTTTTTTGTTATAAATATTGGCTCAACAAGCCTCGAACAGTGCAACTAATTGAGTGGAGCCTTGGACTGCGCAATCGGTACGTAACATCAGCACCGACACGCGAACAGTGCCGATAAAAACTCGGTCAGATTCGGTTCTGTGATTTCTATGGGTTTGTTGACACTGTACGTTGCTAATCTGGCGACGCTATTTTATATGTTGGCTTCGGGTGCTGATAGTACGTACTTTTGCGTGATTTTCCGTTATTCACACGCGCTGCGAGTTGGTAAATACCACGAGGTGGCCCTCACGGGAAGCATGCATGCTTGGCCTTCGGATGTCGTCCCAATTTCCTGGTTTTGGAGACAACTCGCGATATACGAAAATACCCCAGTTTTATCGCGGTAAAAGCATCGTAATCATCATCATCATCAAATATTGGCTGATGATGATGATGATGATGATGATACTTTTACGGACGGAACAATTTAAAGAATATGCAACTACGGACAAATGCTACAGTCAATAGGTCACGCTATACGCGCGACCGTTTAGTTGCAGCCGGTTGGTTTGGGCTTTCATGCGCATTTTCCCCAATTAATTATCTCATTTCAAAGTTCTATTACTTCCGCTGCTAGACGCGACTGCTTACCAAGCTTGCAAAGCTAGGTGCAAACTATATATCGTAATGAATGTTCTACAGTAGCATATTTAACGCTTTGACTGGGAATGAAAAGTATTGCCAATTTGTTTTCGAAGCCATATTTAAACATTTTTTTCTCATTTTTCTGATGTATCATTTTTCTGATGAAAAAAAACCAATAAACAAACCTTCAGTTTGTTGCAGACTTTGTATCCTTACTGCATCTGTATTAACCCTCACATTAAAAGGTATTTGCACATTTCGCATACTTCAGTGCATCGAATTACTTTTGCTGATGCTGGTTGTAACATATCGCAGAACTCTAATTAACTACTTCGCCATAAACATCCTTGCCTTTTCTTACTTCTCTGTCTCTACTTCCTGTAAAACACGCATAATAATGCCAAAAGCAGGCAAACACCTTGTTTTTTATAAGCAGTAAATAACTCATTAAACAAAAGCAGATCAAAATTGTGCATTGAAGTCAGCCGGTTGCATTCCTTCCTGTGAATGATAGCATCTTTTCAAGTGTGGGTGGGTCTTGCATGTCCACAGCTCATAAAGTATGCAGACTCATCACGAGGCGTAGGTATTGCCCATCAAGATGGCGGCAATGTTGCTAATGAGTCTGCACTTACATGTATTACTGCATAAACTCGTATAGCCATATCCCATCATTACTCAGTCGAGCTTGGTCAGAGTCATATTCACCAAATTTCTATTTATCCGAGCTTGCTCTGACTCATATTCACCAAAATTATACTTGGCCAAGCTTGATCTGACTAATATACAAAAAGATTCTACTCATCTAAGCTTGCACCGAGTCATATTCACCAAATATCTACTTAGCCAAGCTTGCTCTGACTAATATTCATCAAAATTCTACTCAGGCGAGCTTGCACTGAGTCATACTCACCAAAAATCTACTTGTCGAGCTTGCTTTGACTTATATTCACCAAAATAATAGTCAGATGAGCTTGCCCTGACTACCACCTGACAATATTCAATAAACGTTTACTCAACCGAGCTTGCTATTACTCGTATTCACCAAAATTCTACTCAGTCAGGCTCAAACTAACTCAGACTCATGGTTAGTTCGAAGTCTTAGTGAGCCGACATTTGAGTGAGTTCACAGTGCTATGTATACATTACATTGTGTGACCTGTGTGGTGAATAAGCAAACATTGCCTGTGAGTACGTGTTGCATCGCATGAAATAAGGACAACTGTACACACTACAGTTAGTTTTCTAGAGTTTAATTGACCGTTGCGTGAAAGCTTCACCTCATGTCAATTCAAGCAAGTGCATTGGATCTGCATCATATTTTTGCCAATCCTGCTGGCTGTCCTGGCCATTACTGGGTGGCGACATTTTGTACATTTCAACACAATCTAGAATAAATGACTGTGGTGCAATATATTTAAAAAACATATGCTTGCATCACTGCACGTATAACAATCAGAACATGATACAAACACATGCACATAAGATGCACACAATTGATAAATACATAAACAGACGGAATCAGCTAGCCAGCACCTATTGAAAAAAGAAAAAAAAAAATCACAGGCCAATGCTGCAATGGGACTACGTATAACCATTCCCCCTGCCAGGTACATGGGCTATAGGAGAAACACACGTGCAACCTAGCAGTTACCTCGAGGTAGCAGCTATGGACGCTTTTGCATTCGCAGATGGCTACTCAACCACTCAAGTGTGTTCAGTGTGTACTTGTACTTAGGCACAGTTTTTATTGTCTATATCTCAAAATTTAATGTCGCTCCTCAAAATTTTGAGAATGTTTGGATTCTGAGGCTTGCAACGGTAAATATTTTTATTCCATTCTCGTTCAAGGTGAAAGCTCATACAAAAGCTTATAGATATTGTCAGGGCCCCTCACTTTCCCTCAGAACATAAGTAGTCTGTTATTGAGATTCTAGCAGCTTTTCAACAGCAAGAAAAGGAATCAGCTTACCCTGTTTCCAGCATTGAGTTAACGCAGGCAATTCAGGGAGGCATAAAGTTTTGCAAATACAATCGGTTCTGCAATACCAGATTACACGGTACCTTGACGCATTCCTTGAACTTTCTTATTTTGGTCAAATAAGCTAGTTTGAAATGGCGCCAGTTAGCATGCTCTAACATTGGTCTAATATAGGTTAAGTACATGACTAGCTTAAAAGACTGGGATGCTGGCTTTCATTTCCAGGAAAGGAACCATATTGCCTGCTCCAGTTGCATATGTTCTTGGTTATCTGGAGTTTCAGCCTCACTTTTAAGATAATGTGCTCAAGCAGGTAGAAGCACACGTATGCTATCAGCGGATAGTTTCGATAGCTTCTTACTTTACACTTGTCACTACGAACACAAAGTTTTAGCGTTCGATTTTGTTATTAAACAAACAAACGTACTCCTAACAAGGTATTTTAATGTTAGCCCGCAGTGGGGCTACGCGGCTGCGCTACGTACTGCAGCATATTAACTTAAGCTTCTTGATACAGATTTACAGCACACTAACAGCGCAAGAAACAGGACGAGAAAATAGTCGGCGCCCATGTCTGTCAGAATTATACGATACTACGTACACAAGTGACTGCAGCTCCTAACAAAATGTGGTGTCGGCTTTTACGCCTTTAGAAATATTCAGACAGCACTTGTATGAATAATTACAGCACACGCGCCGAGACAGACGAACCAGGCTGGCGCTGAGATTAAAGTTCACAACACAAATACCATTGCACGTTCAGTAATTACACACAGATCATTTGCGGCTTCCTTCAGGGGCAGACGTGAGCTTTTGGGTTGGTGCTTGCTGCTAAGTTTGATGCAAGAATATTACTAGGAGCAGGAACCGGCTAATGCGCAATCACGAGCAATACACACATGCTTTTTTCAGAAGCTGACGTTAAGCACGGTTAGCGCGAGGATCTCTGCGTTGACATCACAACTTCGGTGCAGCCGAATTCCGAATACTGGATATGCGATGACAACAGCTATAGGGGCTTGTTGTCCTCTTGTAATTTGTCTAACCGCAGAAAGAACGACAAAGGCATAAAACACACACGAGACAGCACACAACGCTGAACGGCCACCTGCGAACAGCTGTTTACGTCCGCCATTTCGCCTCGTATTGAACTTCACAAACCGCTGCTGCGCACTCCTAAACAAATTAAACTTTGAAGCGTTTTTAAATTACAAAACGCACGTATTTTTTGGTCCTAATAAAGAGAGGTCAGTTATATTATAACACGCACGTCTTTTTCATTACACTAAAAGAATTTATGCGGCGTGTGCGACAAAATATGCGACAAATATGGCGTCGCATCAGTCGCATTGTTGACATCGCACCATGTGAAACGGCCGTTGCGAATTTCGCATCTGCGGAAATCGCAGCTGCGAAAATCGCACTGCAAAATCGTACCCTGTGAAACAGCCGTTAGCCGTTCGTCACGTAGCCAGCGCTTTGACAGCGATTGTGTACGGTCACCATGGAGGAAGGACAAAAAATCTAGGAGAGAGCGTCACACCTAGTCATAAAAAAATTTGAGGAATAGGATGACGTAATAGGCAACCAGTACATTTTACTCGGCTCTCTTCGGTTGCGTGTGCTTCGTCAGCTGCGGCGGTTTCGGAATATGCGCACATAGTAGGCTCGGCAAACGCGCGCCGAGGTTAGTGAAGGAATGCGTGTGAAGCAGTCGAGTCTCTGTTATGTCAATCAGGTAAACCGCAGACAGTGGCCAAGGGTGCTATAACGTAAAATGATTCCAAATTGTTTTGATTACAATTTCTGCAATCAGCCTCCACGATTGGTCAAAACATTTTCGGGCCACTCCCAACTTCGCCTGTCTGTCACGCGACGTCACGAAAACCGCGATAACTCCCCGTCTGATATAACGTGTACACACTGATTATGCATGATTAAACTGCACAAAAGAAAAATAATCATTCCTGACTCGACGCCTTTTCACCTTAGCCCTCTGCTATTGGTCCAATGTTTTCTGGTTATGTCGCGGCCACTTCGCCTGTCCGTCACGCCACCTCACAAAACCGCGAAAACTCACCACGTCAAAGTGACATGTAAGCGAAAGAAATGCATGAATATGCTGAACAAAACTGAAAATTTTTCTGAATAGCCGCAGAATGCCCCGTTCCGAAAGGAATAGAAGATGGCTCTCCACCGATCGCTCAGGCCCTCGCTATTCGCACCTGCCAGTGAGCCTGTATTTATCTGCGCATGATAAAACTTTTGCGTGGCAGTTCAACGTTATCGAGCCCTTTCGGCATGTATACGACATCACTCTGCCAACTCTTCCTTGCTGAGGATCCGTTTTAGCGGAATTCTTATCCTTCCGTTGCATGCCGCCACGATTTTCGACTAGCCACCGCAAGCTAAGTAAGGCGAAGCGTACCAATCGGAGAAGCCGGCACCACCCTCTTCATGCGGTTATCTATTTTCACTGTGCTGGCTCGGCCCCATCGAAACCCTCTCCACTAGAGCGTTGGCTCTAGTGGAGAGGGTTGGCGTTGGCTCGGCTCGTTGGCGTTGGCTCCACTAGAGCCAAAGAGGGCTAATTGGCTCTTGTCAGCCAATTAGATAAGAAAAACCGCTGAGTGTAGACAATGTTATTGGTTTTGAAAGCGAACAAAGATGACCTCCTATAAACAAGGAGAGTGTTTGATTGGGTTGTTCAGACAACGCTGCGGGTCACCGCCCGATGCTTGCGTGGGTGGTTACGTAAATTTGACGTGAGGAGTTTGGAATCGAAACAGCTTGGAATCATTTTACGTTATAGCGCCCCAAGGCTGTTGCGATCGAAGGCTTCGGGTAAGCGGCATTGCGGGAAGACCAACACAAGGACGACTGGTAGCGTTTCGGGGCGGTTATGGGGAAACGAGGAAACCATTCACCCTGCACACGTGTGAAGGCAACCAAGCCGCCCTTCCGACGACGAGTCGTCGCGTTTGGGGTCGTCTTCTGCGAATGGCTCGGCAATCTTGTGGGCGTATTCCTATCCTAAAGGCGCCGCGCGCAAGGCCCCAGAGAGAGGGACGGGGCGGCTTCAGAGAAGGTTGGCTAGCCGAGGCTAGCAGAATCACGTGACGCTTCCTCCTAGTATGGCGGTCACACAAACAACGCGCACAACTGTTGTCGACGGCGACGAGGTTTTGCTCGCGTTCGCACCGAACGCGCGCGGCGTTGGTGACGTGTTTATGAAGAACGTGCCAACCTTTGCCGTACACCCTATGACGGTGTACCGTAGCGACCATAAGGCCGTGGTCCCTGTGGTCACTAAATAAACGAAAACCACGGGATCATATATATTTGTCATTCTTTAATAGTTCAAATAACCAATTACACAATCACATCTTAATAGTCCTAATTTGAAATACATAATTCCGACCATAGTACACATTCGCTGGTCTTCCATCTCCACCCCAGTGTAAGGGCTGACAGTTTTTCTATAGAGCAACCTGAACCATTTACCGAAGAGCGTTGGCCAACCGGCAACCGATGCACTTAATGCTCTAAATGCGAACAGCTCCCACAGTAGAAACCGACTGAGAAGGGGGCGATCATGAGTATCTATAGATCACTGGCGTAAGACATTTTGGTCCGGGGGGGGGGGGGGGGGGTGGGCTCAAGTTGCAGCGCGGCCTCCTCCTTATAGAATTTGTCGAGGAATCAAATGCATGAATGAATAATAACTGCATTGCCAATGCCATTCTATATTAGCTGCTGCAAACGCATTATTGAAAGCTATGCACTGTCAAGCAAACTATGTATTTTTTCATAAAAGTTGTGGCAGCAATAACTGATATCAATGCTTTCGCGTTTTATGTCTAATTCATAAGTAGAGAAAATATCACATGAACTTCAGAACTATATCAGTTCGAAACCAGCAAAGCAGTGCATGCAGCTGATATCAAAAACGTAAAGGCCATGAAATGGATAACTTGAGGACAACTATTTTGATGAATGTTTGTCATTCAAGAACCTTGTTTACATTTTTGTACATATACAACAGCCAAGGAAAAAACCTCAATGACGCTGTCCCTCGTTGCAATAGATTACGCAGGAGCAGCTAGTAACCGAGATTATACTCGCAACAGTGAGTACAAATAAAAAGTAGGAGTTCTGCAATATATACATTAGAAATGCAAAGATAG